>NW_027287494.1:724453-1186953 GCF_022747635.1 Hetaerina americana | reverse complement strand
TTGGTTTATACACCACAAAAGACGCAGGTATACATGGAAAATGCCAGGTGACTCAGAAAGGTATCAGCTAGATTATATTCTGGTTAGACACAGGTTTAGGAACAGTGATTAATTCGGATTGCTTCCCAGGAGCGGATGTGGACTCTGACCACAATTTAGTTGTTATGAAATGTAGCGCCTGTTTCAAAAAGATAAGGCAGGGGTGGCGGGCAAGAAAATGGAATGTAGAAGCATTAAATGGATTGAAAAGAAAGGAGTATCAGCAGACTGTAGAGGAAATCATTGAGGATGGTAAAGAACTAAGTACTATCATAGAAAAATGGGAAAGTATCAAGAAAGGGTTTTCCGAAGCTGCAAAAGACACTATTGGAACCGTTAACGCTAAAAGGACTAGGAAACCATGGATCACGGATGAGATGATTACAAAGATGGATGAGTGGCGAAAATGGAAGATTTTTAATAGAGAGTTAGGCAAAATGAAGTACAAAGAATTGAACAATAAATTGAGGCAGGCAACAAATAAAGCAAAAGAAGCATGGTGGAAGACGCAGTGCGAGGATATGGAAAGTCTGCAGAGGAAGGGTGAAATCGGTGCGCTGTACAGCAAAGTTAAATCGTTATCGGGAAGTAAGAAAGGAAGAGCTTTGCTAACAGTTAGAGATAAGGCGGGTAAGGTAATAGTTGACTCAGGAAAGATACAAACGAGATGGAAGGAGTATATAGAAGAACTGTATAGTAGAGAACTTGGACCAACAAAGTTAGACATTGAAAAAGAGTATGAAGTAGAGGAATGTTGCTTAGGTCCGGGCATACTAGACAATTATCATTATTATTACTTTTTATTTGCCCAGAGATCACAATACAAAAATACCAGGTGGGTAGTGTATGTACATGATATAAGGCCCGTCAAAGAGGAGCAAAGACACAGGCTCAGTTAAGATACATAAAAGAAATGATGCTCATAGTTACATAAATGTTTGTTACAAACCCATGAACATTGGCTGTAACATGCACATGCAATCTCAAATTCAGAAAAATCATTGATCATTAACATGAAACAGACCATGACCAGTGCTAGAAACTAAAGTATGAACTTACTGGCTGGGAATATTGGTGAGATATTCATCAACCGAGTAAAACATATTGCGCTGTAGATATCTTTTTAATTTATGCCTGAATGCAGCAGTTCCCTTTGTATCCTTGATACTTTTGGGTAGTTGGTTATATAATCTGATGCCCATTTCATTGGGCCTTAATTTCAATGCTTTAGCTCTTATATTCCCACAATGGAAGTCATTCCTGCCTGTGGTATAATGATGATGATAGGCAGAGTTAAGAGAATAGTTGCCAATGTTATTTTATATAAAAAGAAATAAAAACATAATGTAGATGCACGGGAGTGGTAGCAAATTTAATTCACGGAAAATAGGCCTTGATGGAGCATTGTGAGGTTTCCCGGTGATGATTCTAATAGCTTTCTTTTGCATTTTAAAGATGGTTTGAGAAATAGCAGCTGATCCCCATAATATTATACTCTAGGTTATATTTGAATAAATTTCCCCATAGTACAAATTGAGTAGTACAGTTTTACTTGTAGTTTCATACAGGTGTCTTAATAAGTAGCAAGTTGAACTGAGCTTGTGTTGAAGGGCTTTTACATGAGTACCCCAAGAAATATTTGCACATAGAGAAATACCTAGAAATTTGCATTCTGTCACATGCTCAATTGATTGGTCATTGATTTTACCAGCAGATCATCTGACACGTTCTTATTGCGTGTAAAGTATACTATTTTGCTTTTATTTACATATAAGTCTAGAAGGTTGTCTGTATCACCCTTGTTTATTGCAAGTGTGACAGACTTAGATTTTTCCACAAGGCTGGGATATGTTTGTGTTGATATTATTACATTAGTGTCGTCAGCGTACAACACTGGTATTATTCCATCATTATATTTGGCAAGCAGTTAGGGAGGTCATTGATGTAAATCAGAAAGAGGAGTGGCCCAAGGGTTGAGCCTTGTGGAACACCTTTGTTAACTTGGTATGCTTCGGATGAATATTTGACCCATCAACTGATAACACTACTTTCTGAGTGCGATTATGAATATAGGGCTTGGTCCAGTTTAAAGGAATTCTCTAATTCCTATTCTATTGAGTTTAATTAGTAGTCCATTGTGGTTTACATTATTAAAAGCCTTTGACAAGCCAAAAAACATTGCAAGAGTTTTGCGTGTAGCATCTAATGAATTAAGTATGCTGTCGATTGCCTGACAGCAGACTTAATTCATTAGATGAATGATGCATTCAATGAGATAGAAAGGGCATGTAGGGAGATGAAACTAAATAAGGCCGTGGGGGTGGATAACATTCCCGCGGAACTTTTAAAATGCTTAGGAAAATGTGGGAGGAAGAGGCTATATGGGCTGATCCGTAGTATTTATGAGGAGGGAATCTGGCCGGAAGACTTTGTGAGTCGGAAGAGTTTGTGAGTGTTTTAGTTCCTAATCCGAAAATGGTAAACGCCACGTCATGTGAGGACTATAGGACAATTAGTTTGATATCCCACGCAGCTAAAGTTGTTCTCAGGATCATAAACAAAAGGATAGAGAGTAGGGCAAATGATTACTTAGGGGATGATCAGTTTGGGTTTAGGAAGGGGAGAGGTACGCGTGATGCCATTGCAGTAATGAGATTATTAATCGAGAGGAATATAGAACACAACCAGGAGGTATTTGCCTGTTTCGTAGATTTCAAAAAAGTGTTCGATGGAGTGAATTGGGAAAAACTAATGACTATATTGCAGAAAATAGGAATAGATTGGAGGGAAAGGAGGCTAATCCGCAACCTGTACATGTCTCGGACTGCTCAGGTGCAGGTGGGAAACGGGGAGTCAGGATGGGCAGTGTTAGGAAGGGGTGTAAGGCAGGGTTGCCCATTATCACCGTTGCTGTTCAACCTGTATGCAGAGGAAATGATTAAGGAGGCATGGAAATGGTGGTAGGAATGAAAGTGGGTGGGGAATTTGTAAAATCAGTTAGGTTTGCTGATGACCAAGCTTTAGCTTGTCAGTCAGCCAAGGGGTTGCAAGCATCGCTGAGTGAATTGGAAATTCACTGCAACAGGTATGGGATAAAAATCAATATTAATAAAACAAAGATTATGTGATTTTCTAGAAAGAAAAAGGCTACGCTAAACATTAAAATAGGAGGGCAAAAACTAGGGCAGGTAGAACAGTTTACGTATCTCGGTAGCGTTTTGGACCAACACGGTCAAAGTAGTAGGGATGTAAGGAGAAGAATTGCGCTAGGCAAAGAGGCTTTCACAAGGAGGAGGGAGTTGATGACGAGGACGTTGAGTAAGGATGTTAAGAAAAGACTCATAAAAACTTTGACATGGAGCGTAACTATGTACAGTGCGGAAACTTGGTCATTGAAGCAGGAGGATAGACGTAGATTGGAGGCTTTTGAAATGTGGGTGTGGAGAAGAATGGAGAAGGTGTAATGGACAGAGAAGAAAACAAACGAGGAAGTACTTGGCATGGTGGGCGAAGAGAGGGGTTTGTTGGGAGAAATCCTATGGAGGCAGGAAAAGTGGATGAAGGGTGTATTGACCAGCAGTGGGATGTTGAAAACTGTGATTGAGGGGAGAATGTTAGGCAAATGAGGAAAGGGAAGGAACAGGATAGGGATGTTGGACGGGATGAAGAAAGTACGCAGAGATGAAGAGGGACCTGATGTAGAGTGGGACGTTGTGTTTCGCTGGGTGTCTCAAATTGTTGAATTAGTAATTTTGTCCATCCAAAAACCTACCTTAACCAGTAGATTACCAAATAATAATAATAATAATAATAATAATAATAATAATAATATATGTGTGTGTGTGTTCTATAAGTCAATGATATATGATGCGGAGTGTGATTTTTTTAAACAGAAAAACATGCTTAGTTTCATTTAAGTTGCCTGAAATTTGAGAACACAATACACAACAGTGAAAAATACAGATTACATATCAAACAAGCATTTCTTAGGAATATCATATTTAGCTTCCACAATAATTTATGCAGCTCTGGACAATTTTACTAACAATTTCAATATGTTCACCCCATTTCAGCTAAATGTATTATTTAAGTCCAAGGGATATGAAAGTGGCCATGAATCAGTAAGACTTTGTATCATTTTTTTAATTTCTACTCATTCACTACTTAACTGAAGCAATTCATGGCTCAGATGAATCTCACTTTCTTTAAATGGAAACAAAAGCACTTCCCAAAACATCTCACTTCAGGAACTTAAAATTTCTCTTGCTGTAAAGCAACTTGGAATCACTGAAATAATAACTCATCCAATTACCTGAACGCATATTAAAAGGTCTTGGAGCCCAAAGGAGAGCTATCCCATTAGCTGTGTTGTCAGTGTATAGAGGAGTCTCCTGCAGGAAAGGTTGCACTTCTTCAGGCAATTCAAACTCTTCATCATCATCTGGCAGAGGCTCTACACCCTGTCACAATATTTTCATCCAATTAATGCCACATCATGAGCAATGTTACCGATGATAAGGTAAGAGCAATTCAAACTATCTCCATTTACCTTTAGTGAGTGCCGATGAGAAATAGGATTGATCAAGGGATCGAAGTAGAAGGCTGGAAGATCTGGATCTTCAGTTTTAATGTACACAACATTTGGAGCATGGTACCTTAAGTAAAAAGAGACTAAATTAAATAATTTTCTAAAACGATCCCCAACACATTTTTAAAAGAAAAACTCCCATGCTAATAATAATAACAGGAATGAAAAAAGAAATGACATAACTAGTAAAAATGAGGAGCAAATAATATTATGAGAAAAGTTTACATGAAAAGATTAAAACATAAGAACAAAATAAGAGTGCCTGCCACCATGAAGCAAAATCTGTGTGCCAATTACAAATTAAAAACCATATAATTCACAGTAATCCCTTGATAACTATACAATATTTGCCAGAATAAACTGATGTTTTCTGTCACAATTTGTAATGCAAAAAATCAATCAATAGGCATAAATTTGAGCCCCAGAAAAATTCTTTAAATTTTATAGGACCATTGCACAATTAAAAGAATAAAAGTTAGCATTAAGTTTAAAAGATACCTCCTCAAATTTCATATTGATAACTATTTTTACTAATTTTCCACCCAATTCCAGGCTTTTTTAAAACTTTGTCTGGTTAGGACATTTTTTTCTAATTATTTCACGATGGAATTCAATTCTCTATTGTCTGAATGCAGATAACATAAACATAGTGACACTCTCTGATAACTGGTCTAACACCATAAGCTCCAACTCATACAGAAAGGAATATAGAGACAGGGCACAGGATTTACAGTTGATTGTATGAGGGGCGATTGTTGCGAAGTTATAACAACATTACTTTTGAAAACACGAAGTACTCAAGACAGAATTGTTAGCATTAGGAAATCAATCCCTAGCATGCATAAGGTATGCAGATGTGGAATTACAGTGACATGAAAGAGAGGATGGCATGAAGCAATGGTATCCACTCTTTCACATATGCAAGAGCGCCATAAGGTGGGGTATCAAAGGAATAGACTGACATTACTAATTAAAAATCAAGGTGGCAAAGGGAAACCACAGAGCATCGGCTGTATTCCTTAGAAATGAGCAGTTTTGCTTTTGAATTACTTGTGAAAAAATTCTATCTTGGATGTTCAGCAGTTTCATTCAAGTATTGTGCATCATTTGGTGGTCCCAAGCAATATTAATGAAAATGAATCAACAGATATCATTCACAGAGTTGGATGATTGCAATGAGATTATGGAAATTTAAGTTTGTTTGAAAATGCACGCATTCACACACAATTACCACCCCTTCTCACAATATCCTTTGGAAAATGAATTACATATTGTATTTAAGGTGATATTGCCCCATTTCACAAATCATGTCTCCTACAACCATCTCTCCCCCACTTGGAGTGAGTTTTCTGCATTTCATGTGTTCGGCAGGTTTTTGTGCAGCATCATAAATATTTATGCCACGAATTCATGAACCACTCGATGGCTGCTACGCATATAACCTAAGGGTGGCTTCTTCCAGCTTCTCATCTTCTGGCAACCATTATGTTTTAAAAGGCCAGTCAATACTCTGGGGATTAATATCAAACTTGAGAGCAAACAACCTGGTTGCATTGGTCATAGCATGCAAGCCACAAGTCTTTACAGCAAGTTTGAAGAACTGAAGTATTTTCAGGAACAGAACACCCATGATTAAAAAAATGCAACAATAGCTATAAGGGTGACTACGCAGAATGGTTTTTGATGCCATATTGAGATTATTAATTAGGACAAAACCCGCACAATAAATTTCTTTAAATATAAAAAGACCTCTGTAAACGAAAAATTCCAAACTGCAAAAAAATGTCATAGCGTGTCTGAATGCATTAATGACATGTACACGTATGCACAGAAATAACCTAAAAAATATAATCTGTGTACATAAATAATAAAATTGAGAATTTTTCCCAGTTTATGTATACTTTTCTAAATTCCTGCATAAATGTTTTCCTATGGCATGCCCTCTGCTGTGCACCTATTCTTGGACAAATATAAATAATTATTATTCAAACCATATTACTGTCAATTGCAACCAAAAAGGCTATATTTTTTCTTTGGTTGTATGCACTAAAGGAGTGAATGATCTGATACTCTTGCAACTATGGTCATTTAAAATATGACAAATTGTCATGTGGCCTCAGAAATCATCCCTATATCTTCATGGGATGACTAATATCGAACCACTTGATTTATTTCCCACATGTCCATAAGTGAAACACCAACTGTTATGGTGAACCACCACAGTTTATGTGGTTGACTGTAACATGTGTAAGGTCCGCTGTCAAATACTGTTTATGAGTGCATACATTTTCAAATACCATCTTCATTCATATTTTACAGCAAAATTATAGATATTCTTTTACTGAAGTCAAAGTTTAAGAGAGTTTTTCTCAATACTGTACCAAGAATTTCATGACAAGTACGATCAAGTTTCATGCTAAGATTATGCATTCAAGATATCAGATATTAATGTAGATGTATTTACTTTAAGCTTAACTTGTAATCCTTGGTGTGAAATAAGCCTATTAAGAAAATGTAGTGGTATACTAAAAACTATAATCTCTCTTTGGCTCAAATGTAAATTGCAGCAATAACAGTCAACAAACATAAAATGCATCTTACATAGGCATATGAAAATTACCGTATTTTCCCATCGACATCGCGTGCATTATCTATACAAAAATGTTCAGATGATCGAAAAAAATAACAATGCGCGTTATCCAATGAAAATTGAAAAAATCCAAATATTTCATACCTATGTACACAATAATTTAGAGAAGAGTTTTGCAAAAATAAATTAGTCTGGAAGCATGCCTTTCTAATTGCATTCTATTTTATACAGATCTGCTACTGTTACCATTATATCATCTCAAAAATCCTTGAGAAAAAGAAGGAACATATAATTTCTATTCTTCATTTATTCTTATTCATATATTATTATTACTATTATAGTATGGATCTACATGTATTTTTACACATACTATACATAATATTTACACACATATATTGGCAATCATATATATGTATACATACAGATGCCCGGCATCTATTCACATTTTAGATAACTATGAAGCCCTAGTCGCTAGGTATATATACAAATTCATAATAACTACAAAGTTCTGGGTGCGTGTTATACATAAGATGTGCGTTATCGATGGGAAAATACAGTATTTTTTAATTAGTGTAAGGTATATCAACTATAGTGTTAAAATAAGACTTAATATTCGAGAACAAATCATCCACCGAAAAATCTTTCATAATGGTATAAAAAATACCTGACATACTGCAAAATGATAAAAGTGAAGAACAAAAAAGAACACAACCATAAGAAGTTTCAATGCTTCATTCACATCAAATACTTGCCATGACAGATGGACATAGTGAGGCATATTGTTGTAAAGGTAAGGAAAAGCAATCCTATATTCTGTCCTGATGGGCTGTCTAATAATTATTTTGTTGATATCATTGAATTCATTCCAGTCCTCATCACTGCAAGGTAAAGCATATTTATACATCCTGAGCAATAAAATAAGAACTTCATGAATACAACAAGCTCACAGATACACAATTGAACTGATCACAATGAGTCACCAAGAATCAAAAATTACAACCGTGGAATTTAGTAATGGAATTGGAAGCATATTTCATAAAATATGTACCTTTGAAAATGTTGATTTGATATTGTCAAGCATTACCCTCTTTTGAACAGTTAGCTTGTTTAAGTTCTGCTTTTTGCACTGCCCAATGCCCGAGTCATGCAGCAAATTATAAATAATTCAAATAAATTTTGGATGAAAAGACTCACTTGAAATTTCAATAAAAATGCTATTTGTATGACAGGAAAGCACTGTTATTATGAATGTTAAAATTTTATTATTTTGCCCATCCACTTTTTTAAGAAATGCTTCCTCTTTGAATGTAATCAAGGCAATATAGGCCTGCATGGTGGATTCATATAAATAAATCAGTGTTTTATTTTGTTGGTCAACATTCAGTGCATATAAAAAAATTATTTTGACAAGCTGCTACAGAAATTAAATAGTTCATTATCTGGCAAGCATCATGTACTGTAAACTATAAATTACATTCAGGTTTCCACTTGAATAAAAGATGTGATTTTTGTCAAAACTTAAAATTATATGAATCATCAATTTGTTTAAATTGAAGCACATTAATTTTTTATGGTAATGCAATTAAAGAATATAAATTTTAATTATTTTTCATTGCAAGATTACAATTAAAAAAACAAGTCCTTATTTATTTTGATTGCACACATTTTTAAATTTATTTCTAATACTAATTGACACATTTTCTAATAATTCAATGATGAATTAGCTTTTTGAGGAACAAAAACATAATTAATGTGGCTGACATTCGTTCCAGTGATCTGAGCATTGACAAAATTAACTGCTTTTGCAGATTCTCACAACTTTGAATGATTGAAATAAATATAGGGTATGTTAAATTTAAAAAATGGACATCTAAGTTTATATGTTCCAGATCAATTTTAAAACAATGAATTCCCGGTAGCTCATGCATACTTAGCCAGCTCCAGGACAAAATCTAAAATGAAATATTTTTTCAAAACTTGTAAGGTTTATCAAGAGAAAAGGTGGACACTTTTAATCGGGGCATATATGATATAACATGCTATGATGAAATGAAAATGTTAAGGATGCAGGTAACACTCACGCAGGATTTGCATCTTTGATGAGAGGCTCAAATTTTGGTCCACCTGGAATCGCCATGTTTAGCGCTTTTGCTGTAAAGAAGGACTTGAGATCAAAGAGATAGAAGTAATTGTCATCAACCAGATCTGTGAGAAGTTGGTTTGCCATCCGATACAATGTGGCCATTTGTGGAAGTGTCAAATTCCAACGCCGGTAGGTAGACCCATTCACATGCCTGAAATGAAGAAATGCTAAGTGATCGTAAACCCACACTTAGTTCAAAACAAGAAACACTGGTACTTCACTTAAAAAGCTCAGAGAAAGTGAATGGCATACAGGGTGCGTTCCAAAAGTAATGCTTTCATTTTTTAAAGTAATTTATTGAGCAGATTTGTACAAACACTTATTATTCTTCAAAGTACTGTTCTTGGGCCTCCACTCATTTTTCGCAGCGATTCTTCCATGACCAGTACGCAGCCTGGAAGGTGTCTTCGGGGACCTCTTGCAAGGTCTTCGTCACAGCTGATTGCTGCCTTACGCCACTGCTGCAGGGCTGCCTTAATCCGAGGGGACAAGAAGAAGTCAGCTGGGCGATGTCACGACTATAGGGGGGATGGGGCAGCGTTGGCACCTGGTGTTTGGCCAGGAACCCACAAACGCATAGCACCTTGTCGTGATGGAGTTGCCAGGTATGGGAGATGTCTTTTCTCGTCCTGATGATCCTTTTTCGGAGTCTTTCCAGCACATCCACGTGATAGACAGCACTGTCTGTTCTTCAGGAACAAATTCCTTATGGACCACTCCTTTGCTATCCAAAACGACAATGAGCATTGTTTTCACTTTTGATATGCTCATTCTTGCCTTTTAGGGCTCGGGGGACTGGTCGGTGTGCCACTCAGAGTGGCACCAGTGATGACGTTGTCCAAATAATCAGGTTTATTTTAAATACGTTGCAAAAGTTCACCAGCAATTACTGCTCAGTTGGTATATCGTGAACCGGTCGGTGCGCAAAGGTTTACAACTGGTTACAAAGGTTTAATAACTGACATCCTGCTGCTTCCACAGCTTGGAGAGTACTGAAACCGGTTTCGCAGCAAAGCTTAGCGTCCCCCTTACCTGTACTCCAAGTAGTTCAATCCCACTCTGACCATTACGAGCGGTGCCAGAAATTCAATTGCATTACCCTTGGGATGCTCCCTGTAGGTCACCATGAGACAGATAAAGTGGACAGAAATAGAAGTTTTGTAATGCATAGTTGATTATATAAGAGCTTGTTTTGCCTTAGTTTCATTAGAAAATTATTCTTCATACTTTCAGGCTTCAATTCGTGGAATTTTCTCATGTCCATATTAATAGTTTGTAATTTTCCACAGGCTTTATTCCAGAGTACAACATGTTTCACCAACTTGCGGCACCATCAGGCCTGACCTGAAGACGCTGCAAGTCAGTGAAATGCGTTGTACTGTGAAATAAAGTCAGTCGTAAATTACAAACTCTATTAATATGGACATGAGAAAATAAGCTTACTAAATAAGCACAGATGTGGCATAACCAAAACAAAGACAAGTGTGAGCCAGAGGGCTTCACATTAGTTCGAAAACTTCAAATCTTAGATCTCAACATGATTAACAGTAGTTCAGAAGACCATATTTCTCCCCTGAAAGCTGATTATTTCAGGGGAAGTTAAAATATACTTGTTGCCATGCAACAATCCCAGTCTGAAAATTTTTTTGTTTAGCTGAAACTGATTTTACTTTTGGAATATTAATAACTTCAAAAGCCTCATTATAGAGATGTTAATTTCCACCACAATATCTGTTAGTTTGTATACTATGTACTATAAAGTAGGTATTAACTAGGATTCCATCAAAAAAGGTTATCGTGCAAAAAACTACCCACCATTTTAGAATAATGACTCCAGGGAAACAATTAAAAAATGACAAACCTCCACACAATGACATTATATATTCTTCAGACATAAAAAAATCTCATACACCCCATGAAAACCATTTTGAATCATGAATATGGCCACAAAATGATGCCTGCAATATATTTGATTGTACTTCATGCATGAAGAAAATCTCACTATTACAAGTAGTTTGGCCTTAGGCAAGGCAGCTGCTGAAGAACAATGAGCATAAACCAGCTGCACTAGTTCAACAGACTATTGATTTATCTATTACAACAGACATAGGTACAGATAGTACCCTACCCATGTATATTACTGCACATTGTTGATATGAATCCACACCTATCTACAAGGTTGAAATGCTCCCAAGTTCATCTACATCTACATAATACCCCGCAAGCCGCTGCAAGGGCGTGTGGCGGGGGGTGTTAGGTCATCAACCGTGAAAAGGAACCATACCACATGCAAAACAACAACAGGGAAAATTACACCCACAGCAGCGCACACACTCATGCAAAAATCCCTTCATCCAACACTCATGCAAACACATATACCGCAAACCAACCAAAAACTGCACCCCAGGATGCAGCACGAAAGCCATCCTACAACACGCAAGCCAGGACACAACAAGCAAGAATGTGAGACACCACTACCACATAAACATTCACCACAAAACACCCTACCCCCCGCGGCGACTGTAAAAGGCAGGGAATGCGACCCAACGTTGCAGGTAGTTCCCCCCCGCGCAGAGGGACGAGGGATTGAAAGGGAGACTTAAAAACAGATGAACAGAACACTAATGAGGTCATACGGAAAGAATGGGTTATTATAACAAAACACACAAGGTTAGTGGAAGGGCATGCATTTAAGTAGAACTAATTATTCTTTAGATGCTGAGGGTGGCAGTTCAAAACACAGAGTCCCCCGAATAATCTGAAAGTGTTTCCTACATTGTACACAACCCATGAGGCTAATTTCTTTTTCCCAATTGACCTAATTTGGGCAAAGTATTTGATGAATATTCCAACACCGAGAGTTCCCAGAAGATTATCAGTTAGAGAACACCTTCCAAAGTGTTGAAAAGTAATGTCTTTCTAGGCATTAAAACGAAAAAAATCAAATTCTACAGGATGGAAAAAAAGTCCAAAATGCAACGCACAAGGCCTACATTTTCAGGTGGAATTTGGTTTAACTGAGAAGTTCATTACCCAGTATAATTAAAACTGAGAATATGAAGAATACTATTGAGCCCCTTAGGCTTTTGCCTCATTATTACAAATAAAATTATACCTGTGCAGTTACCCAGAATGCTTCCCACTTTATGATACTAACCGTTCCAACAACTTGTATGCATTTCAAATCTTGTCATTCTGGTTCTATACAATAGTTCATGGCATAGCAACATTCAACACCTGACAAGTTACAATAACATATAACAAAAACGTTTCGAATTTTAGGGAAATGCTGCCCTTTTCTCAGTTTCTTCACATATTAGCATGTGTAAAAAAACCCACAAGTCCAAAATTTTCATTAATGAAAGGCCTGTTATTAAGACATTACCTGGTTCCCACAAGTGGCTTATGATCATAGAACCACTTGGCTACAGCAGTGTCTTCTTCTGCATCAAGTTCAATCTGGATTGCCTCGAGAGGTTCAACATCAAGAACATTGTCAGCGTAGTCAAGAGGAGGTTCCTCGTCATCAAAGGGAGGGAAGCGCATCCTTTTGAAGTGACGCCGGTCACGTTTCTCACGCCTCATCATTATCCACATGGTGCTGCAATGTTCAAATTTTAGAGTAAGGACATATCACCTCATCCCGCCACGCCGGCTGCACGGGAACATCTTCAACTGCTAACCCATTCCTGCCTAGGTGGGTTTTACTCAACCTGGGGCTCGAGTATTTGCAATCATCTTCAATGCAATGTACAGGAGTTAGGTGGAAGACGGGACTCGCCCCAATAAGCCATTAAATAAATTGATATCATCACACTAGTAGCAATGCATAATAAACAATTCTATGTTATGTGCACGTACCTCCATGAGCAAATAGATAAAACAATAACAGATCACATATATGCATTCTATTAAAGTTTGTATATGCTTGAGGAATATAGTCCTTTGAACTTTGAATGGACACACCCAAAGATTTATTTTAAACAAAATTAAAAAAAATTTACTACGGTCCTTTTTGTACTTAATTGGTGGTATAAATGAACATATTTTTGCCACAGAGAAAACTTCGCCACAAAACACAAAAAAAGTTCAAATTTTAATCCTATGTTTAATACATTAATTTGAATAATTATAATTTACAACAATTCCTACATGTGCCTGTAAACTCAAGGGAGTGTAAAATATGAGATCAAATGGCATGATATAACTATATCCACTTCCACTTCATACAATAACAGTCATCTAACTTCTAATCACAAGTGTGTCCCTGAAATTCATTATTTTCCTTAATTAAGGCATTCTGCTTCAGTGTTGGGAAACTCCATTTTATACAAACACATTTAGAGTTTCAAGTCATAAATTCATCTAAGTTAAAAAAAATAAATTGGCCATCAAATGTTTGCTACATGACAGGAATATCTGATGCTTAGAATGGTTTACCTTTTCGATAATTATTTTATATATAATTTATATATTAAATATAATCACCTTTAAACATAAGCACATAACATTTTCATAAAAGATTTGGTGTTTTCCCGACGTATCATAAATTCCTCTCGGATCCTCCACCGGGTTATATCATCCATATCGGCCAACGCTTCGATGTCCAACTCGGTCATCGTCGTCAGGGCTTCTGAATCCCGTTTGCCTCTTTTTTCCCGTACATATACGGTTTCCCCCCAATCAGATGTCATTTGATTGGTCCGTATCGGGGCGCCTTCCCATTGGCCACCCGTTGTTCCTGGTTTCGCCCATTACTCTAATGATCGGTTTCCACGCATTGCTCAGGTAAAAGCCCGAGTCCCTGTTAAAATTATGGTTGTTATGGTTTGGAAATTAGGGCGATCCAATGGAGCTCACAATCAGTCATAGGGGTGTCCCGTCTTTATGTATTTTTGGCAATCCATACATTCTGGGGGGAGCTGGTGCCGGTGGCTGTAGGCTCCTCACGATATCAGTGGGCAGGTCACAGCGTCTACTGCAAACCCACTCAAACCGACCTGTATTTCAACGGCAACAGCCACCATCATTCTTCGCAACTGAGTGCCGTGTTGTCTTCCCTTATTCATCGGGCAAAAGGGATTTCCGAAGAAGAAAGTTTTCCGGGGGAAATAAGGCATCTAAAGAAGACGTTTCCTGCAGAATGGCTACAATGACCGTGAAATATCCGTCGCCCTTAAAAGGTCCTTGGAGAACCGTGTTAACCAAACACCCGACGACCAACCCACCACCAAGGCCCTTCTGCCATACGTCTCGACAATCTCCAGAAAAATCTCCCGAATATTAAGGAGATTTGACATTGGGACAATCTACAAACAACCAATTAAGTTAAGAGCACAGCTGGTCAAAGCTAAGGACCCCATTGGGCTGAAGACCCCAGGAGTGTACCAGATCCCCTGTTAGTGCGGTGAAGTCTACGTGGGTGAGACAAGCCGCACGATCGAAAAAAGACTGAAAGAACATCAGAGGCATCTCAGACTGGGGCAACTGGAGAAATCAGCAGTGGTGGACCATTGCTTTACCAAGGACCATAAGATAAGGTGGGAGGGGACCAAAATTATATGCCAATCCAACGGACACTGGGACCGGCTCACTAAGGAGGCCATCGAGATCCGCCCCCAAAAACATAATTTCAACAGGGACTCGGGCTTTTACCTGAGCAACGCGTGGAAACCGATCATTAGAGTAATGGGCAAAACCAGGAACGACGGGTGGCCAATGGGAAGGTGCCCTGATACGGACCAATCAAATGACACCTGATTGGGGGGGAAACCATATATATACGGGGAAAAAGAGGCAAACGGCATGCAGAAGCCCTGACGACGATGACCGAGTTGGACATCCAAACGTCGGCCGATATAACTCGGTGGAGGACCCGAGAGGAATTTACGCAACATTTTCATGTACCATGAACTTAGTTTTGGTACAAGTAGATATTTTGGACCATGATTAACTTACTTTATTTGCTCAATGATAAGCTGCTAATTTGTGACAATGTCATAACAAAAGCACTCATTGGCTCAAATTCATTTCTGTGAAAAAATGTTTTCAATTTTGCAAGGCCATGTATTGTTTTCTAAGCAATCAAGTGGGCTATTATTTTTCATTCATTCAAAAAGCTTTTATTAATTTCAACTTGAGTACTAATGTTTATATTTTTCTATTAATTTCCCCAGTTCTAATAACATTTGGTTGGCTAATTAAACATGTTTAATAAGCCACCCATATTGGATATTAAATTTCAATTTAAAACCATTTGCATAACATAAATATACAGATTTTTTCTCCAACAATTTCAAAACATCACAAACTGCAGCTCATCGGTAAAGGAACAGAAAGACACAACATGCAATGGTTATAGTTCATAATAAAAATAGTTATCTATTTATTTGTCCAGCACACACAGTGTAGAGTATTGAGAATACATGGCACATGTTCAGGATATGTCAATGGGATATAGATCATAAAATGTTCCAAAATAGATGCACAAATTACAGTTATGACAGGAAACTAATACAAAGTTAAGTTTGAAATAGATATCCATTTACACTATAAAAACACTCATTCACCAGATATGCTAATAGATTCTTGAGTATTGAAATTCTTGCCTCATTTTTTTTCTCATGGGTGAATGATAAGTAATAACATTACTGCATTTGGGAGGCCAGAGCACTCACGACCTAATTGTTTATATTTGAGAATCCCTAATGTGGGATATGCAGACATGGAATTGCAGTGATATGGGAAGAGAGGACGGCACCAAGCAATCACATTCATTATTTCATTCACACAAGGTGTTTTCAAAGGAATAGAATGATGCTGAGCAATTAAAAGCAAGGTAACAATTAGAAACCTCAGGGCACCCACTATACTTCTTAGACCTTCCTACTTTTACTCACTACAAAAACATTACTTTCTCCCAAAAAAGTGATCTCAGTCTTGTAGCAGTGTTGCACATCTTAGAGATGTTCATCAGAACATTTTGTAGACAAATCTCCCACAGCTAGCTCCCACAGATTTGGGGAAATATCATTATTAGTACATTTTATGGTAGAATACCATTTAAGGTAGATTTTGGATAAAAACTGATGACACTGATAAACTTATACACTTGCATAACAAAAAACTAGACACCATACACAACATTAGACCCTTCTTCAGTTTCATGCACTTTTGTTCTCCTTTCATTGTCAAGTTTTGGTTATAGCAATCATTTTAAGGAAAGTTAATTTCTTCAACAGACCACATAATTTCTAATGATTCCACACGCCACTTTTCTCACAAACACGCAGCCCTCCACTCCATGATCCACCGCCTCCTACACATCCCCCTTTCCCCCAAAAACTTCAACATTGAACTCCTGACTATCACTAATATAGCTACAAACAATGGCTACAACCCCAAACTAGTTGACACATTACTACGGAAAAAACAAAAAGCAATGGCCATAAAAAGCATTTTCGTATCACAGCCCGCAATATCTAAAGATTTTAAGTGGTGCTCCATCCCATTTCTGGGAGATCTTTCATATAGGATTTCCAACTGCCTACCCACCTCACTCAAAGCAGCCTTCTACCCACCCATAACCCTCTCCAAACTTCTAGCCAATGGAAAAGACACCCAGGATAGCCTTCTCAAATCAGGCATTTATAAACTGAAATGCGAGGATTGCAACAGCGTTTATGTCGGTCAGACCGGCAGGAATATCAAGTTACGAGTCAAGGAACACGCTAGGTGTCACAAAAATCAGAATAACAACTCTCTCTTCGCCAAGCATTTACTAGAATTCAACCACAGCAGTGACTTTGTCCCAGAGATATTACACACACTCCCAAAAGGATTAAAAATGGACGCTCTCGAGCAATTAGAGATTAGAAGGCACTTAGTAAACCCCAACACGACACTTTGTAACGAGCAATTGTTCCCATACCCCTCCCCACTCCTCTCCGAGAAATTAGCCTGGAAATGGTCAAAACAATCCATCAACGCACCTGCGAGCCCCCACCCCTCTCAAATCCTTCCAACCCTCCCCACCCCCACTCTGTCCTGAGGGTATATATTCTTGCTCTCTTTCTTTTTAGTATGGATAAAGTTAATTTCAGTTAAAAAACATTCACACATGGCCATTATTACCACCATTTCTATTTTTACTGTTATAATAATGCAATGTAGAACATATTTTTGGTTGCCCAATAGTGCCTAGACGGTTACTCCACAAAATACTCAAAAGAATAATATTTCCAATTTTAAGGGTGCAGCAACATAACTTCCTTTTTTGAAAGCGTTTCGCATTTGAAGTTATCCCAACACGATGGCATTTTTTGAGGGGTTTGCTTCCATTCATGCTGATAAAGAACCTCATAGTATCTTCAATTAAATTAATAAAACATGGGACTGCTATAGTTTTAAACATTATTACTAAGAATATAACACATGACAACAATTTATGCATATAAACTTACCCCCACTGAGCAATATAGACAGGCTCTATGACCCACGGGATTTCATTCACAAATGTAATTGCACCAGTAATATGGTAGAGGACTTTTACATCCCTTATTTGCTCCCATGGCATTGGCATATTCTCCAACAATTTCATAACCGCATGAGGCATATACTTCAAGGCCCTAAAAAAATTAATAAAAGCCTTTAAGTGGCAAATAAGGCAAGACTCAATGTTAACACAAAACATAGTAATCAACCCGAAGGTTGTTTTAGTAGGTGATGGTAGAGATCACCCAGTACTAAGCCCTATATGGCGTGTGAAAATTCACACATCAGGGTAGGGGGGCCAGTTCCTTTCCCTGTGCCAGTTATGGTTTCCCAGGAAGACCTGGTACCCGAAAAATCACTTTAGCTTGGGTGGAGCTGAAGGTGCCCAGAGTGCCTTGCCCGGGAATCGAACCCGGGACCCTCTGGTCAGCATCCCAACACTCTACCCACTGGACTACCGCGACCCACGGCTCAATGTTAACAGAACACAATTTTCAAGTTTTTGACACACAATACCATTAACACATTGAAACTATTTTACTGACATCAGTAACAAGTAAATACACATGGATACACTTAAAGGAAATAGAAAATTTTATTAATGATTAACTATTAAATTACACAAAGTTTTCCGTACCTCCAGCAATTATACTTTTTTAACCTCCTTTACTATAGCAGTACTTCCCATACCAATGAAAATTACATTATGAGCATGAAGTAATTGCAATGAAGAATGTTGATTGCATACAACGATATTTTCCTTGACATTCATCATTCAACTTCAACACAGGCCAGTGAGGATTGAAAAAAACTATGTGGGTTTCACAAAAATCATTAATTCCAGTAGTAAGATTTCTTTCAGCAAATAGTTCAAATCTTCAGGTACAAAGTTCTTTCAGGAAATGAATACCAAGTAGTGAAACTCATTTTGCTTAACTTTACTTGGTGCAATTTTACACTCAGCATTTGCAAAACTCAGGGAAAGAGAGGGTACAGGGTAGACAAGAATGAAGGCGAGGTGTGGGTTCCAGGAGCAGGACAAGAAGGATAAGAATTCAAGGCAATTGAAAATGAAAATCCAGGAGGAGGCTGCTTGCGTGGGTAGGGATTGAAGTCTAGGAAATGAGAGAGCAGCCCTAGTATGCAAATCCAATCTGCAGCTGAAGGAATTTGGAATTCCACATTCCTTCCACTGCACACTCAACCACTCACTGACAGCTCTAACAATTCTTTTTCCAAGATGAGTTCCCACAAACTTCATCTTAAAACCATCGATTTTAACAACCTCGTAGATCGCATTACACGTCTACACCATCAAGAAGTTCTCTGCTTTGTATGCTCCTTCCAACATCATTAACAATGAATGTTTATGCCAGAAAGAAAAATTAACATCCAGTTTCCACCATCAACTTTATCACAACCTGGTCTCAACATTTCAAGTGACTTGACAATAATGAACCTTCTATAAAAATGTAACCTTATTTGAAAATGGAAATGGAGTAACTAATTTACATTGCTACACATTTACAACTTACACGTGCTTATTTAAGAGCGTATTTTTTTACTCTATACTGTCAAATGCAGTTGTGTATAATGCTAGAATAATTAAGATTCATTTTGAACATTATCAATGCATTTGTTATACTAATGCTTTCTTTCTAATCACTGGCAACGTAAAATTTTTTCACCTTTATCAACTTAGCATTCAATTCAACTTACCCCAGGTACACACGTTTGTCATGCCTGTATTTTCGACTGCTCATATCACCATGGTCCCGAATAATTTTCCGAATATGCTCAGGGGGCATGTCTTCCTTTTGAGCATCCACAAATCCAAATTTTCTCTTTTCAGAAAATCGTTTTGACTGAAGCTGCTGCCATTTTAATGCTAAAAGAAAAAAATTATTGGCAGCTTTATAATTTAACCTCAGCCATATGGCCTACAAATCCCAAACACATCTGAATTTGATGCATAACACGATCCACAACCCAACCACTGAAATTCCTTGAATTTTTGGGGGAAATTACCACTTCTCCAGTGAATTCCACATCCCCTAACAATTTTACTTTGCAACAAATATTAGTCCTGTGGTAATAATCATTGACTGCAAAGCCAGAGATGACAAGGAACAGTGGGTAGTCTCATTGTAACATCCGGCACTGGACATAATACAATGATGCCCACCAGATGTGAGCATAAATATATAAAGAATATTAACTACTCCATCCTTATCAGAATTTCTCTCATAATCAGTAGTGGGCGAGAGGGCTATTATTTATAGAAACAACATTTTGATAGACAACAACCATGCATGAAATTTCAGATATTATACTAATTTCAGTAACCTTTACTGACTATGCCTTTCATGGATTTTTGCTTATACTTTTGGTGGGTAATGCCATCTTGCTTATTCTAAGGATTCTACCTCAAGGAGAGAAGAAGAGAGTTCATAGCCAGGCCCATGCCAATCGTAAAACTTTCCTAACAGGCATAAGCATTCTATCCTTGGGCTTTAGTTCCCACCATATATGGTAGACTTTGGAAAAGTCAAATCACTACGTCATTGCCCACTAAAATACTTTCAAGTGTGTCCAGCAACCTTGCGAGGGCACGTATTTTTCAGTCTTTTAGTGATCTCTACTCAAGGCATGGAGTTTGGTTAAGAGGAGTACTAAGACGATTTTGGTCCAAAGGTTGACGAATACCATTCTTCCACGTCTGGAATTATATGATTAAATTACATGTTTTAAACATTAGGAAAACTCCACAAGAACATAGGAATTCGTGATGGATCGGTTGAGTCTTTCATTTTTCTTGTTTCCACTGGTTCTCAGAGACTACAACCAGAACAGGAATTACAAAAAAAAAAATAATTGGTTCAAAACTAATATTTACACTGTACTTGTAAGTGTAAGTGTAAACTTCATTGTAGATTAAAATATCCTATACAGTGTTTTTAAATCATTTTATTATACTGTGTCGCCCTTTATATTTTCAAAAAAAATTGATGGTAGATGAACAGGATACAGATTAATTAGGATGTACCAGAGAGTGTGAGTCTAATGTAGAAATTGGAGAAGGCTGCCCGATCACAACTAATGATGGTGCAAAAAATCATAACAAACAAAATAACTTCAATGTGTACTTGTAGAGGCTGACAGTTAATTTTTAAGTTGAAAAAGTTCAAACACAAGACTACCTACGGACTTTAAGCAGGCATTTATTCCCTCATTGCCTATTGCAAAATCAGTTTCCTGCATTACACGAAACCCAATGTGGAGAATGTTACATACTTGTAGGAACCTTGACGATATTACTATCTTAAAACGTCAGCCAGGAAGAATGTTAACATGATAAGAAATATCCGCATAATTTCTGTGAATAGAATGATCCTAAATTTAATTTTTTTAATTCCATTTTACAGGATGTATAAAAAGTTATGAATTAATATGTAATGCCATAATTTTTAGTGTGGAGCATGGATTGACCTGGATTTTACTAAGAATCACTCACTATATGGCACACATTACCACTTATGGCAATTTTATGGTCACTAGCCATAGTCATAGTTCCAGGTTTTCTACAAGTTAGGTTTCAGGATATCAACATTTTAATACAGATTTGCAGAATTACCTTTCTCTTGCAACTTCTCCTCCGTCAAAATCTCATGGCCCTGTTTCAAAGCTTGGGCCTGCGCTTGCTGCTGTTGTACCTGCTGTTGCTGCTGTGCAGCTTGAGCATGGGCGTGAGCTGCCTGCGCCTGGGCATGCACCACGTGTGCCATCTGCACCTGCGCTGCTGCAGCTTGGGCATGCACCGCTTGGGCTTGGGCAGCTACAGCCGCATGCTGCATGTGTGCAACCTGTGCCATCTGGGCCTGAGCTTGCGCATGAGCCTGGGCCTGAGCCTGGGCGGCAGCGGCCAATTGTTGCGCATGCTGCTGCTGTGCCACCATGGTGGCCCACGAGTGTGGGCCCAAGAGATATGGCGGTATCGCCATGTTTGATATGTTTCCCCTGCAAATTCCAGCAAGAAATGAATACTAATAATGACAGGAATCTCCAGTGCATAGACTAATGCATCCATCTGATTAATGTGCGAGTAACACTGATAATCCACATACACTATAGCCTACACATCACTTTTAAGCACCATTTTCACCTCAAATTCAACAACTCTGCAACAAATGCCGCTTAGTCAACAATGTTTGAAACAATTGTCAACATAAGATTCAAATGGTTTGTAACGAAGTTATCCCTAAACTTTAGCCCCTCGACTGCAAACATTATCAACTTTAGTTCGGACTGCATTGGTATTAATTATTCCGTACACAAATATAACTTTGAATTGACAGGTCGGGACACTACTACGTAATTATTTCAAATATAAAACCAACCATAAGGTCGGTTGGGTAGATGACGGTCGAGTTCACCCAGTAATAAGCCCGACGACGTGTGAAATTCACATATTAGCAGGGTGTTAAGGAGGCCCAGTTCCCAGTAAGATCTAGAACCCGAAAAATCGCAAAGCTTCGGGGGAGCTGAGGGTGCCCAGGGAGACTTGCCCGGGAAACTTGACCATCGGTCAGTAATTCCACGCGCTACCCCTGGAAAACTGCGACCAATATTTCAAATATGTATGCTCAAATACCACGACTAAAAATGCAAAGTTTATTTTGAGTTTGAAATATTTTAATTTATACAAGTAAAAAAAATCAAAATTGAATCCACAATTAGCATAATTTTCGTGCATGAAAAAAACCTTTGATTTCGATCATTGGCATACTTTTGGTCATAACATGTATTTTCAATAATATTAGTGCAGTCACAAATTTTAGATATTTAAAATTTAATCAGAAATTCAGAATTTTCAAATCGCAAACCTCAGAAATGTATGACTATGCATGCATATCAAAGGACATCACGGTGTTGTTAGGATTTGGAAAATGGAATCGGAAGGGAAATCCAACTTTTTCAACGTAAGAGAAAAGACGAAAGACATGGGTGACAGGCTAAAGGGGATGACAGGGCTTGCTTGTGCCACATATAGTCACTAGTCAATATTATTTCGCACTGTCACCTAAACTGCAATGGATCAGAATTTACAATTGTACATGGTTATTCAGTAAGTATCATCCCATGATTTTATCAAAATAATTTCGCCCTATTACACTATTCCAATATCCTCAATTCCTTTGCAATTTATGGTTAATTAATTAGACCTTCACCTTTAATATCCTTGCAGAAAATAAGCATCATAGCACCATTTATAAAACGGTTATGTACAAGCTAAAAATATTATACAATAAGTACACAAAAAAAACACACCACGGTTAATTAATGGATTACCAATCGCTTAAGCTTTTCCGCTGTGCCGTTTATTACTGTCGATGAGAGGTTATGATTACAACTGCAATGTTACACCTGCACCAATATAAAAGTTGAATTACACCACTTATTAAACAATGATTGTCAAAGAAAGTTACTACGCTGCCGGGTTATTCACTCCCTTTAAAAATTCACTATTTGGTTCTGTTTATCCAAGAAAAGTCCTTAATAGGAGTCACATTTTCTAGTATCCACCGGTAATTTTACATGCTACACAATATTCAATCGCCAAAGTTGCTTTTAATGACAGAAAATAGATTGTTTCGGGAATTCCAGGGAATACAGATATAGAGTTAATAACGCAACTCCAACAATACTACAAGCATACATTTCTTGTCACAATGAACATGCGTAACACATGATCTCAAATCCTATTCAAAATTCCGTATAGAAACTAGAGTTAATTTTTCTTAAGATCAAGTACCTTTCTACTTTTACAGGCACCCTAGGAAATAAATACATACTTGAAATATGCTGAAAAACGATGAAGCTGAGCACTCAGTTACTGCCTCACCACTACTCCCATCTCCATTTTCGACAACTTTAAGCGGCAACAAACATGGCGTCGTCACGATTGATATGATCGATATCTTCGAAACAACTAAGTCGATTTGATATTTTCGCTTTCTAGAAGAGTCAAGGCTGTTGTTAGCTAATTCTCTTCAATGTGTCATAATTGAGATTATGGCATCGCCATAAATTTAAAAAATAATCGTCTCCGGAATATGAACTCCTTTTCAACTACAACATGCGCACCAACTCTTCTCCTCGCCCCATACTTTAGCCCGAGATGGAAGATTGTGAGTATATAGTTTATAGCATAGCCTTGAAGCTAAATCATGGGTAGAGTAGGCGCTGCCCCCTGTTCTCCAAATATGGTACCATTACATTGTCGCAATTTGCTTTAACCGCGAAAAACATCCGGTATGTTTCTCAACTATGAACCTTGTGTTTTACCATATTTGTCTTCTTGCTTTTTATATTGCTTAATTACCGCCCAAATTCTTTATGTTTACGGGAAGAATCAACCCCAGCCGTAATCTTAAAAATGGGCAATGGATATGGTGAGGGAAATTAGAGAGAAAAAATAAATAAGTAATTAAAATAAAATGATATAGGGGTTAGTACAGAACAAACGATGAAACCAAATTATTATAACAAAAAAGCTCTGGCTAAGGTGTACTAGATAGCATTGGCCCTCGCCCTTATCAAGCACCCAGCATACAGGGCTTGCGAGAGATTTCTACCTATGCTAGCGGCCCACCAATCTCACGTAATAAAATAAATGAAAATGAGTCACGCACTCTCTAGCTTAGATGTACTAAATAGCATTGATCCTTGCTAGTCTCAGGCACTCAGACGCCTAGGGCTTGCGAGATATTTCTCACTGCGCCAGTGGTCTGCGAATCAGTACGCGTAAACGCCTTAACCCTTGCAAATATCTCTCACTCATTCAAACAGATCTACCGAGGAATCCCTTCCGACGTTGGTCTTGTGACTCGCACTTTGGGAGGTCCTCAGAAGCATCTTAGCCAGAGCTTTTTTGTTATAATAATTTGGTTTAATCGTTTGTTCTGTTCTAACCACTATATCATTTTATTTTAATTATTTATTTTTCCTCTCTAATTTCCCTCACCATATCCTTTACCCATTTTTAAGAGTACCCCTGGGGTTGATTCTTCCCATAATATTCATACGGCCGTAGTTACCGTTCCTTTTATTCACTACATCTTTGTTTCAACTCTGCATCTGAATATGTTTAACATAAATTATATTCGTCCTTGTTCCTTTGACAGAATTTAATTTTTTATTTGATGCCAGCCTCTTTCCAAGGGAATCGTCATTCTGCTTGTATTTTTTGGTGATTTTTTACAAGGTAATGTTTGTAATTCTACGATGAAGGAGCCTCTTTAACCTTTTTCCTTAAGTATCCACGTCTTCTATGCAGTGTAATCGTGGATGTTGAAAATTCGATCATCCGTTGAGATATGATTGTTCAAAACAATTCATACATCGAAATTAAAATGTTTATGAAAGTTATCCAAAGAGTAATTTTCTAATGATGCTATCTGAGCAACATAATTTAATGCGTGAAATTTTTGAAGAAATTGAAAAACGAAATCTTACGGGAACTGTAATATTAAATTTCAAGTGCTGATATTCAGAAGAATATCTGCACTTCCCGTGCAGTTTTTTTCTTTGTCTTCAACAAAATATCCTTTCAGAAATCGTGTTTTCGTAAAATGTTTCCTCAAATTAGACATTTAAATTTAGCCAAACTTATGGTTTGGAATTACAGTAGTGTACACTAAATTTAATGATTATTCCCTTACTAAAACTTCACGTCGCCAGAAACAAATTTTCAAACTACTTTCTCAGATGCTATCCTACTCCCATTGGCCAGTTAGGAAGTCCCGCAGGGTTGGTTGGTTTAAGACACAGGAGATGACTCTGATGATTGAATCGTCGTTTGCTTGCTGGATGTAACTTATTTCAGTTACTCTGGGTGATCTAAAAGGCAGTTGGTTTCATTACTCAGCCAACTTGTGTAGGAACAGTGAAATTATTGAAAAACCAAAATGAACAGTTTGATGAAAGTTGCTTCGCGAATTCCTCAGATAAAAAACGTGCTAAATCCCTTAGGACATGCCTTTTTATGCGCGAAATGTCGTGAAAAATAGTACAGTATTGAGTAAAAGGCAATTTGCGAGAAATATATGGCACATGCGCTCCTTTAGATCTGATACCGGCATTCCTTCCGAGATGAAATTGAAAAGACATAGTGAGCTTTGTGGTTGTGGTATCCATGGAGTTCATACGAAAAGTATGTATTATAATGTATAATGTGCTTTACTTTTGTATTGGGTGTGTTATTTATTTTACAGTTTCATTCGAAAACCAATTTGCCCCTGCTTCAGGTGACAAGGAATTAGTCGAATTCTTGAACGAAGAAATTGCTGCTGAAAGAAAATCTTTTAATATGACCAAAGAGCCAGCCGATTTTGAAGGGTTTACTGTTCAGTTCGACGGATCGGACGTTAATCTAACAAAAAAACTGAATGATGAAACGTACGGAATTTTTCTCATATTTATCGTGCAGAAGAGGGTTTGTATTTTTCTAATAACGTGTAATTTTTTATAGCATAACCATCAGCTTTAATATTAATCATACCGTGGATGCCGAACCATCGGAACCCCAGGTAGATCCCAAAATGGACAAGCCGGAGCTGGGAGAAATGAAATCAAAACCTAATTTTGAGGTAGACATAAAAAAGGGGAGTAAAACTCTAAGCTTTACATGCTCTTTTATGGATGGTGGTGAAGAGCAACAGGCTGATGATGGTTATGGTAAGGTGCCAAGTTGCGAATTTTATAAGTTTTGTGGCAACATTGAGAGAGTTTAAACTTGATGTTTGGGTTGTAATTTCATAGGTGACATTTTTGGCATCGACGAAATGACGATGTTTGAAGGAGACTGGAATGAGAAGGTGTACGCTGTGTCAGGAGAAATTCTTGATGGGGTAAGCGTGTTGCATATTCTTCATCAGCCCCGGGAAGTGGCCTTCATTGCCCTTTAAATTTTAGTTTAATTAATAATTACTGGGCAATAGATAAGTTTAAATCATAGCAACGAAATAATGTTAATGATTTATTGATAGCTGTTTGTGGATAAGGTTTCCTATTTAGTAGTGAATTTGGCTGGTTTGTTCGTCTAATTATTATAAATGCATAACTTCAGAATTTATTTTGTGAATCCTTTAAGTCGGAATCATTGTGTTGGCATCTTCCAGAATAAATCTAAAGTACTCCCTTTGACCATGTGTCATTGTTTAAATAATGAAATAATATCATATCGAGAAATGAATCATCTTAATTCATTATATTTTGGGTTACCAACATCCACAGTAATCGACCGAATGATAATTCAGGGTAGCTTATCTTTAAGGGATGTGAAATTCATTCCCTTTGTAAGTACTCATTGCCAGAAAATCATACCACATGGAAATTTGTGAGTTGGCTGGATACATCACCCTCATTTAATCCAAACCAATTGCCCTTTAAACTAGGCTTCCATGGTATGGTAATGACTTTTTTAAAAGCATTTTGTCTTACATTTTTAGGAAATTTACTCTGTGCAGTTTGTTGACTTACAATACAATTTAATGGTTGTAAATATTGGAACCAATTGATTGGACCCTCTGGGTCCAATCAATTTTTTTCCGGTAATGATTTAGTGTAATAGAGTATATTGAAGAATATTAAAGTTGATCAATATTGGCGTGTTTTGCTGGTTAAATTGTGGGTTTTATTATCATGTTTAAAATCGCATGCCGTAGTTCGAGTAATGTTGGGAGTTCCAATTTGACCATGAATTTAAATGCACTGTGCATTTTGAAGTTGCTGCCAATGTGAGAATGTTTTCAGTTCATTTTGTAGGGTTTAATCCTGATCAAGTCCATTTTTGGTCTTTGGGCCAAATACTTAATAATATGTATTAACTGGTGATATATATTAACTTCATTGCAGTACCTGTATGATCTTCTGATGAGTCAGCTTGAAGAAAGAGGGATTTCAAACGAGTTTGCCGACAAGTTAGCCCAGTTTAGTACACAGTATGAACATAAGTGCTATGTAAACCTGTTAGAAAATTTACAGAAATTTGCATCTGGAAAGTGAACAATTGTGCATTTATAGTTGTATACGTCCTATTTCTAAATGTGTAGTCCATCAACGTCCCATGATTGTTAAGTGTTCTGGGGCATATGCTAAGTGCTATTATTGAAAATAAATTATATACTAAAGAAAATTTGTGTTACTTGTTTTGAATCCACTCCTGTAATGTGACTGTATTATCTGGAAATCATTTGCATAAAAAGACAACATTAAGAGGAAAATTGACTTTAATTGGCTAGAGCTGTCTCACATTCATAGAGTTTACATTCATGTTCTTGCAATGATGACTGCATGCTCAAAATTTAGAATGTCTAAATCCAGGATAACAGGGGCTTTCAGTGTACACACACTGGGGCAGCTGAACATCCGATTGGGAATGTTAATGCAAGACAAAAACAAATTTCTACTATAATTTCTCCACTCAATTCAATACTAAGTACTGGACTGTTGCAACATAAAACACGCATGAAATCTTGAACTATTTACAATACATATTCCATGGAAAAGCAAGCTTGTGTGTGTGTAACTTTTCAACCAGTAAAGCCTGACTTAATTATTTAAGCTAATTATAACTTTCCATTCTGCCGGATGTTTCCATTGTTGGTAAAGTGCTAGAAATAGGTAGGCTGTAAAAGAGAAGAACGCTCTTCATACTGTAGATGCTGACATTTATAATGGCATGTATTCAACATTCCTCTCGAAACAATAATACGAATGCTCTATTGCATTCTTGAAATTGAACTCATGAAAATTCTTCAACTTGGGCGTACCATAAAACTATACATCTGTAGCTTTAATGGAGTCTTCATTTTCCTTCCTATGAGTGCTTCTGGTCCAATGAGTTGACTGTTGCTGAGATGCATTTGGAGTGTAGCTATTCCAGTCACAACTAAATGAGGGTGTGCATACAATCCTGAGAAATGCTTGTGGCAAGCACCTCCAACTACTTGATACCAAACTGTTGCCCACTTTCATTAACTGTCAGCTCCCTTGTTTTTCATTTTTAGGGATTTCTTTTTCTTTCTCTGTGCCAAGGACATCCCGTTCAATTTCTCCAATGTCAATTTTTTGGTCCTTCAGAGCTGTCTGTGGAATGAAAGGAAATTGCATTCAGAAACGAAAAATTTCTGGAAAATGTTATTTGTACATTATATACATATAATATACAAATAAATATATATATATGTAATATAGCTTTGTTAACCTCTGCTATTAGTTTGACCAAATGATTCTCCCAGAACAAACTTAGTAATGTACACCATTCAGGATGTCTAATGAGTAGCTTAAGGTAAGACTTAAATATTGAAAAAATTCCTTTGAACACATATAATAATGCATTTATTTGTCAGGCATTTGTTGTATAATCACACACACACAAATATAGAACAAGTCAGATATAAACTTCAAAATTTTAGAAAAAATACATACCAATATACAACTATATTTACATATCATTAGGTTAATTCAAAATTGATGTGTAGTGACAATTCCAGAAATTCATTTATAGAATTGAACATGTTATTTTATAATAGGTTGAACCGCTTTTTCCTGAAAACAGGTCATTTTGATTCATATTTGATTTCATGGGAAAGTTTATTGAATAACCTTAAGCCCATTGCTTAGGCCCCATGAGCAGTATTGGGTGTTCTAACAAATGGCTGGTGCAGGTCCTTGTATGGTGACTATGGTAATTGTGGTTGTACTTAGACTGAGAAGCCCTTTGCATGCAAGATGACATTATATATATATATACATATATATATATATATATATATATATATATATAATATTATATATATATATATAATATTATATATTATATATATATATACTCATATATACAGAAACAGATATAAGGAAAAGGGATAGGAACACATATAAAGGACGAACACAATAGAGGTGGGGAAGGCGGAATCGAACGGATCACAAGAGTAAAAATATTTCCTCAACCGGGACTCGAACACCGGATCTTTCCACTTGCCGGGCGGATGCTCTTAACCACTTGAGCTATCGAGGATAGTCAATTTACCCTGAGATCCGTGGGTCTAATATGTCGCCAAGCGCCCCGATTCTTTCAGCCAAGAGATGGCGTCAGGGGGCCGTTTCACCCACCAAAGGAGAAACAGGGATATTGATCGATAAGAATTCATTGCCATTTTGCAACCTTTCCCTTTGTATATTGGCACTATTTTGGCTAATTTAAGAGGGCTTGGGAAAATTTACATTTTAAGGGATTCATTAATTAAGAATAACAGCTGATCTTGAATTGCTTTAATGACCTTTTAATGATTATCCCTGGAATGCCATCTAATTCAGGAATAAATCTGTTAGGAAATTTACTGATGATGTCAGCTCCATAGCTGAAGAGGGGAATAGATATAATGAACTGATTGAGTTAGGAATAAGAGAATAATTAGCTGAACTGACAAACTGTAGGATTTTTATGGGATTGGTAGAAATCATTCAGAATGGAGGCCAATTTAGAGTAATCTGAAATAGAATTTCCCGCAGAGCCATGCAAATGAAGATCTTGAGGTAAGTTATGTGTACCCTTTGATTCACTAATAATTTTCCAGATCTATCGAGATTTATTGTCTGCATTGGTAAGTCTATGGTTGTTGAAAGCTTATTTAACACTGTTAGGTTTGGTGATAACTTTTCTTGAGTACTGAATATTCCTGAGAGTCAGCTGGATTTGATTCATCACAATATGGTAAAACTAAAAAAAATAATCTCATTGTCTTTTAAATATCTATCAAAATAAATATAATCTTAGGTTATTGCATTTACAACTTTTTCCTTGAGATTGGTTATTGCTCACAAAATAGAAAAGGCATGGAAGCAAGTCTATATTATTTTCTATTTATAATTAACTTAAAACATTTGATTTTGGACATTTAAATACATAGCATTTAACTAAAATTGAGATTCACTGTTTACCTTGGCATTTCAGTGGCTTCATAGAATAAATACACCATTAATGTAATGGAAAGCTTCATTCACTTGCCAGAACATGAAAATCATCAATGTGCAACCAAGGGGTTGAAGCAAAAAAATAGCCCAAATAAAAAAATGCAAGTGAAATTTCATGAAACTGATAACACGCAGACAATAAAAGTATAAAATCATTATCATTGCAACACCATGCTACTTGGAGAATTGTTGGTGAACTGTTTTGAAGCTCAGAATGCTAGGGGACACTTTTTCGCAGATCAAGGCAAAAAAATGTTTTAATCAATGGAGCTCTTACAGCTAGCAATATTGAATAAATGAAGAGACTCCAGTAGCTGTAAACAGTTCACCTTTCTAAAGGAAGGGAAAAATCAAAATAAAATACGCGTATTACGCTGACAGAGGAGCATATAATGGTGATTTTAAGATGCTGCTGACAAAAGATGATGTTACACATGCCTAAGGTGGCAGAATACACTATTACAATATTCACCTCTGAGCTGACAACAATCCTCAAGTAACGTGAAACATCAGCAAACATTTTCCCCTGATGTGTGGTTTGAATAAGTTTCAATGGGATCACATGAACTTCAAGGATAAATGTAAGCATACGTGCCTGCGCAATAAGTGCGCAAACTGGTACAATCTGGCGGCCATGCCGTGGACCACCCACTAGCAGTGCTAGTTGCCTGAGACCCCCAACGAGCAGCCATCTGTGCTCGGCGGATCGTCGAGCTGAGCGGTTGGTGCCAGTTATGTTATGCCAGTTTCTCTTGTCCCTGTTTTTAATGTTTATCGAAAATGGAAATTGGCAAAATCACGGAGCAAAGAAACAACATCAAGTTTTTCGGTGAAGTGTGGTAAAAGTTATCCAGAAATTACTGAAATGTTGACAGCTGTTTACGGTGATAATGCTCAAAAGAATGCAAGACGTGGCTGGGCGATTAGAGACCTACCCCGTGTCCCATCTCTCAACGAGGGAGTGTCTCGCGTCCGTAGGTCGGACGATTGGAGGATCGTCTCTCGGGGCAAGGGGAGGGTAACGCTGCGGCGAGGATTGGACTCTGCGGAGGCAGATACCATCCCCATCTCCAACAGGTACCACCGTACCTGCAGCCCCTACCCCTACTCCGAGGGCACTGCCTAGGGTAAGGCATCAGCGGTCGGGGAGGGAGGGAACCGTTATATTAGGTAGTTCCAATGTACGGCGTATAATGAATCCGCTGCGCCGCAGAGTCCAACAGGAGGGAGGTGTTGGATTCTTGTCGTCCTGGTGTATACCAGGTGGCGGGGTACCCCAGGCGACGCTGGTGGTGAAGGCGGCCGTCAGTAATACGGGCTGCTCCAAGCTACGCATTGTGGCTCATGTCGGGACAAACGACGCCTCGGAACGTGGATCTGAAGAGATCCTGCACTCCTTTAAGGAGATGCAGTCGGAGGTGAAACGAGTCGAGGCAGAGTTGAAGGTCCCAATTAAATTTAGTATATGTAGTATTGTGCCGCGTGTATACCGGGGAAGGCTCGTTTGGAGCCGCATTGAAGTCACATCTTAGTAGCCAACGATATGAATGCGACGTAGATGACATAGCAAGCGTTTGGTGCAACATTAAGGACTACAACGGCAGAAGCCTATTCGTGTGTTCATTTTATAGACCCCCAGATTCTAACACAGATGTCCTACACAAGCTCGACAAACAAATATCCACTCTCAGCAGCAGACATAACAACGGTAATATTATAATTGCAGGTGACACAAATCTACCGCCAATTGACTGGGACATGTACTGCGTAGGAAAATCTGCCAAAAACTGAGATTCATGCCAAGAACTCCTTCATATATTCACAAAACACTCCTTAGAACAAATTGTTAATCACCAACACGGGGCCAAAGCATACTAGACATCTTTGCGACTTCTATGCCCGAAATCATTACTAACATTGAAATAATAGACGGAATCAGTGACCATAAGGCTATTCTTGTAGAGTTAAAAACTAAGTTCATCAAAATAAACAAAGAAAATTGTAAAATATACCTATACAACAAGGCAAATTTTAACGGACTACGAGAATATTTAAAAATATAATTACCAGAATACAAAACAAAAACACAGACAACCAATACAGAGAACACTTGGAATTATTTCTTAAATATTTTACGCGAAGGAATGAAGACGTACATCCCGTCCAAACTCAAATGCAACAGTAAGGAACCTAGATGGTACAACGGGGAAGTCAGATTGGCATTAAGAAGGCAAAGAAAGCTACAGTCAAATTTCAAAAAGACTTTAAAAAGTGACGATATAGTTTATATGAATACATCCAAACAGCAACTAAAAAAGTGACGTAGTTAGACGAAAGTATTATGCGCAGAGCACTACACTCTTTTAAATCTAAAATGCTGAGCAAATATCTTGACTAAAATCAAAAGTTATTCCTGTCAAATGTTAGGGAAATACAGGGTAAACGTCCAACTGTTCAATCTTTGACGACGGAAAATGGAGAAATCATTACAGATAGCGTGAAAGAGGCAAATATTTTAAACCATTTTTTCCAGAGCGTCTACAATAAAAACACAAACGCACCAAACGATCCTCCACACCCACCCGGGGAACACATGAGCGATCTTACACTGACCAAGCAGGGAATAGTAAATCTGCTCCGTAGTATCAAAGCACACAAGGCACCTGGTCCGGAAGAAATACCTGCTAGGATATTGAAGGAATTAGCTGAAGTCATCGCCCCATTTTTAAATATTGTTTTTCTAAAATCGATAGAAGAAGGCTCAGTGCCTCGCGACTAGAAGCTAGCCCATATAACTCACATCTATACAGGCGGCGATAGGGATAAACCAACCAATTACCGACCCATTTCTTTAACATCGATCTCTTGTAAAATATTGGATCACATTATTGTCACTAACGTTGAGATTTCTTGATAGTAGGAAAATACTAATCCACAACCAGCACGGATTTAGGAAAATCAGATCTTGCGAAACACAACTTGGTCTCTTCATTCATGATATACTTAGATTGGGAGAAAACAACGTACAAGTCAATGCAGCATTCCTGGATTTCAAAAAAGCCTTGGACAAAGTCCCACACAATAAACTGTTACATAAACTTAAATATTATGGAATCAATGAGAAAATTATTAATTGGATTAGAGACTTCTTGTCAAATCGCAAACAAATAGTAGTCATTGATGGGTTGTGCTCAACGGATAGAGATGTAACGTCGGGCGTCCCTCAGGGAGGTGTAATAGGGCCTCTTCTGTTCTTAATATACATTAATGACTTAAGCACACACGTTGGTAGCAGTCTGAGGTTATTTGCTGATGACACGGTGGCATACAGGGGAATAAGGAGCCAACTAGATCGCGAACTACTCTCTAGAGACTTAGATAATATCTAAGAATGGTGCAATAAATGGGGATTAACACTTAATATAGATAAATGCGCAGTTTTGAAATTTTGGAACAAAGGAAGCGAGGAACAGGATATAAACTACAAAATAGAGGGTTCAGTATTGACTACGGCAAATCAAGTTAAATATTTGGGGGTTGTTCTAACACCACGCCTTTCATGGGGAGCACATATCAGGACAATATGCGGATCAGCTTTAAAGAAACTTGGCTTCATACAACGGGTGGCGGGGAAATGTAATGAGAAAGTTAAAGAGAGGTGTTATTTTGCTCTAGTTGGACCTAATTTGGAATATGCCGCAAGTATTTGGGATCATTGGGAGAAAATTTGGCAAAAAGAATTAGATAAAGTCCAGAGAAAATCCGCTAGATGCGTTAAAAATTGTTATGATAAGAACACAAGTGTGACAGATCTCTAAGGGGAATTAGGCTGGGAACCACTTGAAGTACAGAGACAACAAGCGAGGCTTAGACTTTTAGAAAGGTTCAGAACAAACGTGTTTAACTATGACACTGAAGGAATTATAATGGCCCCACACTACTAAGGTAGATCAGACCACAAAGATAAACTAAGGGAGATAGATTCCAGGACAGATAGGTACAAAGACTCATTCTTTCCCCGAACAATCAGAAATCATAATAGTAAGAAACCGAAGTCACTTTAGAAATATTAAAAACATTGACTTTAGAAGTTGGAGCAAAGTTAAACACTGAAAAGCTGTTAGGTATACTTTAAGGTATGTAAGATGCTTAAGATGGAAGATACTTAAGTGTATGTAAGATGTAGTTTGAGTGTTTACATGTGTGGGGTGTAAGTGTTAAAACAAAATATTACACATTTATTGCATGTTTTCCCATTCTCTTTTTAATTTACCATACATACTTTTACTCATTAATCAACCCACAGGCTTGTTTGAATGGTAAATAAAGAATATATTCTATTGTTCAGGCTTCACTTCGTGGAAGTATTTAATATCCATTACTAAAAAGAAAGAATGACTCGTACTTTTCCACAGATTTTATTATACGGTACAACGCGTTTCACCAACTTGCGGCATCATCAGGTACAAATTTGCAAAACAGACAGAGCAAGCATATATACCCTCAGGACAGAGTGGGGGCGGGGAGGGTTGGAAGGATTTGAGAGGGGTGGGGGCTCGCAGGTGCGTTGATGGATTGTTTTGACCATTTCCAGGCTAATTTCTCGGAGAGGAGTGGGGAGGGGTATGGGAACAATTGCTCATTACAAAGTGTCGTGTTGGGGTTTACCAAGTGCCTTCTAATCTCTAATTGCTCGGGAGCGTCCATTTTTAATCCTTTTGGGAGTGTGTGTAATATCTCAGGGACAAAGTCACTGCTGTGGTTGAATTCTAGTAAATGCTTGGCGAAGAGAGAGTTGTTATTCTGATTTTTGTGACACCTAGCGTGTTCCTTGACTCGTAACTTGATATTCCTGCCGGTCTGACCGACATAAACGCTGTTGCAATCCTCGCATTTCAGTTTATAAATGCCTGATTTGAGAAGGCTATCCTGGGTGTCTTTTCCATTGGCTAGAAGTTTGGAGAGGGTTATGGGTGGGTAGAAGGCTGCTTTGAGTGAGGTGGGTAGGCAGTTGGAAATCCTATATGAAAGATCTCCCAGAAACGGGATCGAGCACCACTTAAAATCTTTAGATACTGCGGGCTGAGATACGAAAATGCTTTTTATGGCCATTGCTTTTTATTTTTTCCGTAGTAATGTGTCAACTAGTTTGGGGTTGAAACCATTGTTGGTAGCTATATTAGTGATATTCACGAGTTCAATGTTGAAGTTTTTGGGGGAAAGGGGGATGTGTAGGAGGCGGTGGATCATGGAGTGGAGGGCTGCGTGTTTGTGAGAAAAGTGGCGTGTGGAATCATTAGAAATTATATGGTCTGTATATGTGGGTTTCCTATAAATTGCAAATTCGTGCCTATTATCCCTAATTGTGATTGTCAAGTCGAGGAAGTTGATGGTGCCGTTGACGTCTTTTTCCATGGGGAAGGAGATATTCCGATGAAGAGTGTTTAGGAAATTAAGGAAGGAGTCTAACTGTCGGTTGGTTCCGGTCCATAGGTATAGTATATCGTCAACGTAACGAAACCAATAGCCCACGTTTTTGTTATGCTGATTGTCAGCATTAAAAAGATGTTCTTCTACAGAATTGAGGAAGACTTCGGCTAGGAAGGGGGACAGTGGGGAACCCATAGCTACCCACCTGCCTACCCACCTCACTCAAAGCAGCCTTCTACCCACCCATAACCCTCTCCAAACTTCTAGCCAATGGAAAAGACACCCAGGATAGCCTTCTCAAATCAGGCATTTATAAACTGAAATGCGAGGATTGCAACAGCGTTTATGTCGGTCAGACCGGCAGGAATATCAAGTTACGAGTCAAGGAACACGCTAGGTGTCACAAAAATCAGAATAACAACTCTCTCTTCGCCAAGCATTTACTAGAATTCAACCACAGCAGTGACTTTGTCCCAGAGATATTACACACACTCCCAAAAGGATTAAAAATGGACGCTCTCGAGCAATTAGAGATTAGAAGGCACTTAGTAAACCCCAACACGACACTTTGTAACGAGCAATTGTTCCCATACCCCTCCCCACTCCTCTCAGAAAAACTAGCCTGGAAATGGTCAAAAACAATCCATAAACGCACCTGCGAGCCCCCACCCCTCTCAAATCCTTCCAACCCTCCCCGCCCCCACTCTGTCCTGAGGGTATATATGCTTGCTCTATCTGTTTTGCAAATTTGTACCTGATGATGCCGCAAGTTGGTGAAACGCGTTGTACCGTATAATAAAATCTGTGGAAAAGTACGATTCTTTCTTTCTTTTTAGTAATGGATGGTAAATGAAGAGTTCACCTTAAACTAAGATCAAGCGTGAGTGAAATTCACCCATCAAAATATAAGGAGCCAAATGTTTTCCCTGCTCTTCCTATGGTTTCCCATAAAGATCTGGTACTCAATAAATTAAATTGCCCGGGTAGAGATAAAAGAGTCCATATTCGGGTGATTTCGAGCCCGGGCCCTACTGTCTGCAGACACACAACTCACTACGCTAGCACACTCATTTTTGTATTGCATTTGGTTGTTATGGGGGCCAGTGTACTGCCTTTCTACCCTGGGGGTCTGGACTTGAACCTTGGAAGTGGTAGACTTTTTCTGCAGGGTTCGATAACTTGTGATGCTATGTGGAGCACTTCAAGTGGATATCTGTCATATGAAACATTAAATTGTAGACACCTTGGTGCCTCCGCCTCCCCTTAATAACTCCAATCACAGAAACTACCCATTTAACAATATTCATTCATTTTTGCCAATCCTGTATTTTGTTTAATGAATTATGAGGACTAAATTGAAAATTTTGCTATTAATATATTATTTATAATGGAACAAGGGGAAGATATTTGATATTTAAAAATCAAAATCGCAAGAAATGGATAACTAAATAGATATGTTGTTACTAGAATATGAATTGTAAAGGCTCTCTATCAGAGGAAACAATTATTAACAGCAATAACATAGAAGAAAGTAAAATCTCTGAAAAGTGAATGAAAAGCTTACGAAGGATATTTACAAGAGAGGAACTAATTGTATTTATCCGGATGTACAATGGCTAACTGAAGACTATAAATGAAAGAAATATATAGGGGAAGTATTACAGCAGACGGCAGAGAATGAACAATGAGAAGTAGGCGATGAAATATGCCAGTGCCAGGAGCTATATGGGAATGGAAATACTGTAAGGGAATCCGACAGTTTGGACAGATACAACCCAGCGAGGGTTACATGATTACTTCTCATTGTGGAAAATTGTGTACATATACAGGGAATTTTAAACGAGAAACGTAAAATACTACTAATGTCAGATTACGTCAGTCATTCGTACAGCTTGAAAGAATTTTAAGAATAAAGTCACAGTAAGCCCCGGCGCATTCTGGGGCTTATTTCTCAAACTCACAAGTCTATTTGTAATAAAACCTTATTATTGGCACATTCAGAGTTTGCGGATGGTAAAAAATAAAGCAACGTACCTGTCACATTACGCAAATTTGAAAGTTTAACAATAAATTTACAACAGTTATCACAGGAGTTGCCATCGGCGGACAAAATTCAAAATAAAAGACAAAAATGTGTAGCATAAGCCCAGAATATAATCTTGAGTGGACCAGCAGTTGTTTCGAACTATCAGCTTTAATACACCGCCGTTGGTAAAGCTAACCACATTGCATTTCTGTAGTGATTGAATTTCTTAAATGTCAATGAGTAAGAGGGACTGTAAAGCCATTACTGTGTGAAACGACATTTTTCGAGATTGACTACAACAGCCAAGTGCCTAGTGAGTCAACATAGCGAGTATGCAAAATTTACGCATGTAGTTTACTAGTGGGGTTTATGAGGCAGGCGGGAGACGGTTAATTTTTTTAAGCAACTTACTTTTACACATTCTTGATACACTTTGAATAGAGGAGCGCAGATGTCGTCATTTAAGTTTCCCTTCAGGAACTGGTCGGAGAACCAAGAATTAAAGCATATGTCGTACTGCTTCTTCAGATCATTGCAGTTTTCACCAACACTGTTCATCTCAATCACCTATATGCGTAATAATTTAAAAAACATGCTTTGTACTTCAAGGCTGTTTTCATGAGGCCAATAAAAATAATTTTGCTACATAGATTTTCATGTGTACCAACCTATGCGATGAATAAAATCATTGGTTAATAATCAGCAATATGATGTAAATAAAAACTAGGTCACTTTTCGCGTAATACAGTCCTCACTCCCCTTGCCTGATTAATCGAACAGCTATGATGAATTTCGATCGTCTTGATATCATTAATTGATTCGTGGTTCACCCGTTCGACGCTAGGCAGGTATATCATGGGGCGGGCACCGTAGACGCCAGGGTTGGGGTAAATAATTAGTTAACTATGCAATAATTGATTACAACCCGGCATATTTTTATCTGAACTGATCCCCTGAAGCAATTGATGCGTAAATTTGGAGTAACTATTACCTGATTGCGCACGAATTGTATAACCGTGGTGAATGACTTAGCCTATTGATTATGTAATGTTTAAATCATGCTGGGCTTGAAATTTTTACGTCCTGAGTTGAAGAGAGGCAGCCCCGTTAGTTCGGGCAACATGAATTATATTGCAGCTCTTAAAAGTGTTTCGATCATGAGGTAGAAAAAAACAAAATGGCAAAGTAAGTAAAATCTTTTCAAAATCCCGATTTTCCCATACTTCTTTTTTCATAAGAATTTTATAGCCACCTCTTAATTTTTTCTTCAGGGATTTCAATATCGTGTTCGTATATGATACCCAAAGGTGTCAAAAAGAAGACGATGACCCCCAAGATGCCCTTCTTTATTTTCACCCGGGATGGGTGAGCGATCAGCAAAGAATGGCCCTTGCTGGGCAGCTAATGGGCGCCGCTCATTTCTTCCTGGCAACCTTCAGTTGCCCAAAAGTATTGACTCTTCAACGAGGGAAGTTCGTTGTTAGACAATTTGGTCGATACATTTTGGTAAGCATTTCGAAGGGAGATTTGAAACACTTAACTTATAACCAAGTTGTTGACTGAAATTTGCTGCCCTTAACTGTTAATTGAAGAGTATATTTTATGACCATCCATAACTGAAAGGTCAGGTGTGCATAATGCTCGAAGGTAAATGCTGAAACCTTTCCTTGTTCAATCAAAGTTGGAGGATCTTCACCCCTTCTCTGCTATGGTCAATTCACAATTAATGCTGCATTAATAAAGGTGGGACTCAGTGTAAAATTTCGTCATTAGTAGTTTGAGGCTATCGTTGAAGTAGTTTATTAAATCTGAAACATCATTTTGCATTATTTATTGGCCATTAAAATGATACCCCAAAAAGTAATGATTGAACTTGACGGTTTCCAGGTTCACTTAATCGAAGTTGTATAAATTCACATTAAAAGAATGAAAAGCATATCTTTCCCATATTTTCCATTTGGTAGAGCATGTTTGTGTGAGATGGAATCATCAGGTACGTGATGATTACGTGTCATGGTGAAGCACAATGTACAAACAATGAAATTCTTTATAGATAAAAATGTCGTTCCTCTGAGCATTTATTCACAAATTATCCAACACATCTGCCATTCTTACTATTATCCCTGGCAGGAAACAATGGGCACCTCCGCTTCAGAGGCCTTGTCATGGCAGCTTGAGGTTTTCCAAAATGCTGCTTTTTCAGGCTGGCTTTGGTATGGGAAGAAAAAAAGAAGTCTGCTGAAGCCAGGTCAGGGCTGTAGGGGGACTGGGGAAGTATTGCCTTAATGTTCTTGGCCAGGAACTCTCTCACATGCTGTGACATGTGATTTGGCATGCTTGGAGGATCCAGTTAGCGGCAATCTGAGCCCTGAACAATCTGTTCATATGGTAGAAGCTTTTTTACAGCCTCTTGAGCACTTCCTTATAGGTCCCAGCATTAACAGCCTGTTTAAGGTGCACAAACACCCAATGGACCTCACACCCATGCTGTCCAAAATACAATGAACATGGATGTTTTGGGCTGGGATACTTGGAGTTGTGCCAGCCTGAACTTGTAGTTTTGCATTGTGCTCATACTCAAGAACTAACACTTCATTGCTAGTATGCACGTAGTCCAAATAATCAGACTTTCTTTGTTCATGTTCCCAGAAGTTCTTGAGAAATAAGCGCATAGTTTTTTCTGTTTGTTGGATAAAACTAAAGGGACCAACTTCGCACACACTTTTTCATCTATTACAAATATATATTATGTTCAATGGATTTTGTTTGTGCCACCATGTCCTATATCATGCAAGCACTGCAATGATGTTGAATTGTATGCTCCAATTTGCCCTTTGACCAACGGAAAAAATAGGCATTCACTTTAACCAAAGCCCTGCCTCTGAAAATAATCACAGGCAACTGAAGCCAGTTTGCACCGGGTTGATTTTACCCAAACTCAAGTGCCCAAGCTGCTACCATGCATCCTAAAAATGGTAAATTTGAAAAAGTTTTTGACTGGAGACCTCAGTCCACTAGTTTCTCCACAGCAAGTTCCATCAAAACGTGGCCCAAAAACTCCTGATGAGATTTTCCTGCACAAAACCATCAAAGAGCTAGGAGGAGTAAAATATAGTGAGTGAGACTTTGTAAGATGTAGAAATCACATGGTGAATTATTTGTTGATGTCACAATTGTAGTAAATTACTCTATGGTAATGTAACAAATATAATTGTCTTTATTTGAGATTATGTACCTGCATTAGTAACTCAATGTGGCAGGAAAATGTTAGCATGTCATTTGGTTAACATGAAATGTTAGTGTTGATCCCCTATAGTTCATGTTAATTGTTTACCACCATAAAATCTTTGATAGTGAAAATCCATACCTTGTTACACCAATCCATGTAGTCAAGAACTAGCATGTGGCACAAATAAGTGATTGATAGGACGGCAGTAATGAGCAATTTTGACCCAGGAACAACATAGAATAAACCACAGTAATCATAGCAGATATTACTGAGATAAATGGTGGCAGAGCTCAACTCGTACTTAGCCGTACAACATGTGAAATTCACACATGCTGAGGGTAAGAGGGCCAGTTCCACCCACAGTGTCACAGGAAGACTGGCAAAGTCACCGGGATGGTTTCAACCCTTTGGGTGTCCATATTCACCAGAGATTGGAGCCTTATGGTCATATGTCTTACCCACTAGGCTATCTTGAAATCAATTAATTTTCTCAATAAATTAAAGTCATGGCAGGCGCAATTCAAGATGGATGAGGAGAAAGTGAGAATTAAGAGTTAATTCTCCTCCAAAAATTATGAGAATAGAGCTTTAATTGTACCATTATGAAGGATAACTGCAAAAAATGAAGACTTAAAAATGATTTCTTTAATTTCATAACAAGTGTGTGAAAGTCTTCCCGACAGCCACCGACAACATCTTTCAGCTGAAAAGAAATTTGTGGAATTATCATGAAATACATTGCATCTGGAAATGCTTAGGAATTCAGGTAGTCAACCTGAATTCCTTATGTAATGGACTTGACTAATTGTCATTAATTTTAGTTGAACTAATTGAAATTTTGTCTAATGTTTGACATTTAGGATTGGTTCTCAAAATAAAACTTTAATTTTTTCCTCACATTTACTTTACTACCATAATTTCTCTTCTATTTTTGTTTATTTAAATTTTTAAAGTTGTTAAAGGATAAGGACAGTGAATGTGTTGTTTTGTTCCAAAATCCCTTAACTAGCTTACCCTCTCTTTCATAATTAGGGTGTGAAAATATAATGGAAAATTTCATCGGTAAAGTAACAGATGTGTACAGCTGAGCTAGCTAACACAATGAGACAGGAGTTAACTCATGGAAAAGAATGAGCTCTCTAGATGGACGACATTTTGTATCTTGATTTTACTGTCTCATAAGTGGAACATTAGGGTTTTGGGTACATATTCCATTTAAAAGTTCATTTCAAACTTATTTTTTTCATTTGTTACTGTGGTTGGAGTGTAAGTCATAATGATTCTCCCTCTACCATTATTTTATGTTGCTTTGAGGGAGTAGTATATTTGTCAATTTAATTATTAAATTCTCATTTATTTCATCAGGATTTGTGTAACTCAAAATGCATAGTTATAATTTTAAATGATATCAATAATGCTCAGTAAAATTTCATGTTTTGAGTGAATCATTTTTTTAAATCCAACCCTGGGTTTAAATCCTTCAACTAAAATTGACCACAGACTCACAGAACATTAGGCTCTGAATCAGAATTGAAGTCTTAAATTATACAGTTTAATATCTTTGACAAGTTGTTTGATAGAAGCAATTCTACATTGTCATTTTCCTCATGTTGAGTACCGCCTCCTACTCTCAACTGAAAAATGCACTGTCATTCATGTTGTAAATGCTTCTAATCATTAACCAACTCCTCTTGAAAGAGCTGAACGGCAATAACTGTGGCAATTCCTGTCTTCAGGCTGTTGGAACTGATAGCGGCACTCCAGATTGGTTACTTCAGATACAGGCAACTTCCCTGGAATCTACCATTGGTTTTTACCACCGGGATTTGGAAACGGTGGCCGCAAGCGCTGCAGCTTCAGTTCCCATGCCTTCTCCACCCGGTGGCGAGGACCAAGAAAATCAGCCTGGCAGCTCTAAAGATGCTCAGAGGCAATCTGAGAGTGCCAAAGAGTTGGAATATGAACAGAGAGCAGCCCTGGCAGAGCGTTTAACGCAGATGCTGGATGTTTATGTTCCAGTTCTGCAGTGCGCCTCAAGTCCCTTCTCTCATGTCCCCACTGTACTTCTGCCAAAAGTGAGCACTCACTTGCGTTATTCATTTAGTACTCTCCATTGGCCTTGGTGTGCACAAACTCAAAAAAACACTCGGACCATTTTTAATCTTATGCGAAACTCAGGAAGTATTTTGGATATTCTGAAATAAAATTAGTATTTGACTAATTTTAGATCAGGATGTGTACCTTATCTTTCATTTTCAACTGCATAATAAGTTCACTGAAACTTCTGCCTGGGCTGGGGAAATATTAATAGTATGACATTGTTTTTCTAACAGATTGATTTAACTTTACCTCAAGGCTTTTTTTTGTTACTCTTAGTTTTTCCTCTGAAGGTAAGGAATAATTTTCCTTCTCAACCTTTTACTTATCCCCCAGAGATGGTTCTCTTGTGCTTGTAAGTTATGATCTGGTTTTTGCTGGTTTATCACACTTAAAAATTTTGAATATAATCCTCTTGCTAATCTTGTTCGGGTGCATATTTAATGGAACAAGTAAAGTGCTCAAGAAAGTGAAATTATACTTGTGGAGAACTCATGGAATTTCTTGGTGGCTAGATGCATAGTAGGGATCCATTCAAACCTTCTTTGAGTAATAGTATGTGATTTGATGTACAATTTTTAATGTACATATTTATAAGGCCATAATAATACTATAGAATGGTCTTTCAACATATTACTAGAGTAGCATGCATTAAATTATTCATCCTTTTTTCTCTTTACTCTTTCAGAGTGCAAGTAACACATTCCTGGAAGCATTTCACATCCTGCAATGTTGTCAAGCAAAGAATGGAGTACTAGGTGGTCTTATATTGTACCAAAACAAGTAAGTGGACATACATCATAATGGCATGAACATTTTTTTGGCTGGCTTGGTATTTTGTGGGAAAATATTGACATCCATTTCCATTATTCTGAGTACAATGTGCAGCGGGTTAGTGCCTTATCTTGTGTCATAAATGTGTTAAATAGTTGACATTGTGTGTTCCAAAGATACAGCATATGATAAAATACAAGAAATATTAATCTATGCCCTCATCATAAAAATATGCATGGAATAGTTTCACTGTTTAACCTGAGACATTCCAATCCTGATGGTTTAAGGTACCTACAAATTAATAAAATATTTTCATTCATTTCTTCCTTAGAAGAAGGAGAAGGGGCATTTTGGCATTAATGAATTAATTTGAGGCTTGAGTTAAACTGAGGCAGTATCTTCCCCTGTAGCATTTTTGTAACAATTATACATGAGCTATGTACCCTGGTAACTGTCATAAGGCAACCTGTCTACTCTGAAATTACATGGCATTGTTTTTCTTCCTCTTAGGGAATATTGGAAAATGCCAATTTGTTGCTCATGCTGAGAAATAGTTCATTTAAGTCATGTATCAGAACTAAAGTGAAAAAAATCTTGCCCAAGAAACCAGCTCACCTAAAATATATGTACAATATATATATATATATTTATAAAGTATATATATATATATATATATATATATATATATATATATATATATATATATATATATAATATTTCTAAATATATATGTCTAAATTTTTTACCAATCATGAGTAGCTTGTCAGCGCTTAATACAGTGCCAAAAACAGACTTTTTGCTTTGATCATGCCCATATTTTCTCAGTCTATTATTATTAAGTATATGAAATGACGAATGAACATTATTTTAACTCAATTATAGTGGTAGCTTGTGGAAATTGAAACACTTGGTGACTCCAGGTAGGAAGTCGAGGGCTTGGGAAATATTTTCCTTTTAAATTGTTTAATACATTGTGCATTTGGTGAGTATAAGAGCATACTGCTTTTCGCTGTACATATTGGCTTTTACTTTTTCACAAAATGAGAATCCTCTGTTCAGATTGAGAGGCATAAAGTCACGACTTTGTACCTGTGTTAATATTTTCAAAATGTTCACAAATTGAAAAAATATGAATGCGAGAATTATCAGCCCAATTGGACAAGCAACACTAGACCAGAGATATTGGCAAGTGATAAATGTATTTCTCTTCCCTCCAGGGTGGTTGCTACACAGCTGTCCACTGAAGTAACAAAAAGACTGGTCTACACTGACCCATTCCGAATAAAAGCAAGTATTCACTTAATGTCTCTTATTGGAATACTGTGACTTCATAATGCTCAGCATATTTTATCTGTTATCTCCTCATATTTTCATCCATTATTCACAATAACATTCTGAAAATACAAATAACAGATGTCTCTATATTTGTGAATAGTTTGGAGTAAACAGTGAAAGTTCTGGAAACTTAACTTAACTTTGCTAAGCACTGATTGGGTTGTGCATTTGGTTTGTGATTTTTTTAAACGTTTGATTAATTATGGAATTAATGGGATCATGCACGTGTTGTAGATGATCAGAATGTCTGATCTTTCATTTCTAAAAGACAAAGGGGTGCACAGATAGGTGTTTGAAGGTTTCTTCCATGCATGAAGAAAGAAATGTCCTTAAGCCTTAAGAATGGTGTATGCATGTGGCAACTGCCTCATTTATACTTTTTATGCAATGCTCTGTTATTATTTTGATAATATCAAAATTTGTGTTAGAAGTAACCATTTTATATGCCTATACAAAACTTTTGTACTTATTAAGGTTGAATGTCCATTGACTCCTGTGTTTATTGGGAGAGATACAATGTATGCAAGTATGTATTAGCAGAGGGGTGACACCCCCGTTAGCTCAAGGCATATTAAGTTTTGGGGCAGCACTACATGTAGGATGAAACTAAATGTGCTACATTGTATGCATTTACAATTTAATTGGAATTTTTTAGGAAGTGCTTTCAATGTAACATTAAAACTGTGTTGCTCAATAATGACTCGAAACAGTGATCTAATTGACATAAATAATAACTGCAACCATTTTCTATGCCTGATGAGGGAAAAAATACTTAGTGTAAGTATTTTTCTGCTAAATTGGCTTAATATTTTTGGTCAAAATCAAACCCATATTCCTCTGGCCCATAAGACGCATGCTAATTTTAGAACACATTTCGGAATAAAAAGGTGTGTCTTGTGGGCCTGGAAGTATGGTATTTTGTAAAATTTACCATCTCAATCTTTGATGATTGACCAAAATGTTACAGTTCACTAGAAGAAAAATTTATTGAATGGTATGTTTAGGTAATGTTGGAACTTGATTTTGTGAGCCATAATATCAATTGATTGGAATAAAATCCAAGCAGTGCCTGTTTGAAGCTAAAATGCAGTATATTTTTGATGTCATTAGTCATATTATGTGAATTTTCAATTTCTGTTCCACTCTATCACTATCCTTCCCACATGACACTCAACTGAAACAATATAAGATTCATATGTGGTGTAAAATTTCACAGGATTTCCAATGAAGTCATTTTAATTGATGTTTGAGCTTTGGTGTATGTGCCAGTTATCAATGCATACAAAAAGTTCAGTGATTTGGTAATTACTTGAATTTAATTTTGCAATTTATTTTTACAGGCAATTAACTCATGAAAATGAAAGGTAGCATTTGAAAGTAAATTTTCTCTTTCATTGGCAGTATTCATTACTGTTTGGTTGTCTTTAAATTTCATATGAAATTCAAAGAGTATGCCCATTTTATTACTAAGTTCAGATAAATATTTCTCTCTCATATCATTGGCTTCATTTGCTTGTATAGATAAACTTTTTGCCATTCTATCATTGTCATTGATACAATGATTAAAAGTTATTTGCATAATGTCTCCCCAATTTTGCCGGAAAATATTCAGAGAAGTTTCATTAGTAATTATGTTGATGCATTTTATGCTATCTCTAAAATAGTTCGATGTTTTGTAAAATATTTTAAATAACTTTGTTGTGATTATTTATTATTTTCAGTCCCCAGCCGAAAGTGTATGCGGAGCATTCCGACCGCCCATCGGAGTACAGCTACTTCGTGTCTATATAAAGAGTAAGGAGCTCAAACGTTTACATTCCGTGGTGGATTGTGCACAAGAATCATTTGCAGCAGTTTCCTCGTTGCAGCCTGCCCCTAGAAAGGTAAAGCTTCATTGCTACTCACTGGAGTATATCTATTTCATCTCTAGCCGTAGTCATTATTTCAAAATGTGATATTCATGGCTTTCACGTCTGGCCATAAACACAAAACATCAGTTTTGCAGAACTTTTAGAAATTTTATTTATGTCATACAGTTTGATAAACATGCTGCAAGTAAAATTCTAATAGCTCCTTAGCTGTTGGGTTGTAGTAAAGATTGTGCAAAAATGCACCAAGTTTTTTTTTATAAATGGTTCTTCTAGTACTTCAGATTTGCTCTTTAGCCTGAAATGTACTTTTGTCGTGAAGGCCTTGATTAAGTATTTATTGCCTTTGTGAATCATTGTGGTTTCTCTAAAGGCTCTTTTGCTCATATCGTTTAGTTAATAATAAATGAGGCTGTGAAAATCCTTATGGTCATTGCATTGCACATTAGTTACCACAAATGCACCCTAAATATTTTCAGAAAAAATGTGTATTATGCCTGGAAAATTGTTTTATCTTTATGAAACTTGTCAGGGCCAGGAATAATGTTTATTAAATGTGTGATTAAGCTAAATGGAGAAATGCTACATTAATATTCCTCTAATTTTTTTACACTTGCAATTTACAAGAGAACCCCTTATTTCTACTTTTATAGGGATCTCAGAGAAAATGTGTAAAATGCAAATGTGGGAAAAGGAGAATTTTCCAAATTGAAAATGTTTGCTTTCTGCCTTGTGTTTCCATTGCCATACAGGGTAATATTTATATGTCCGAGTAATTGAGGAAAACTTAACACATGAGAATCTGAGCTACCTCTCCGTTTGACTGGTGCAAACAGTTGCTCATACTTCAAAATTTTTTACAAAAATAAGATTATTTGTCATTCAATGTAGTTTTGATGTGATCAAAAAGTTTCAATACTTTTTATTATTCAGGAGCCCGTCGTCTATACATCTGTTGTGTCAAGGTAGTTAATATGTTCCCAGTTTTAAGTCACTAGTTCTTGTGTTTTTACCCTTCAAAATGTTTTGGTAAAAGTAATTTTCATTCTTCATAGTTTCAACTTATTTTTGATATGAGTAGGGTATTTTTACAATATTGGGTATTGTTACAATATATATTACAATTCAACTCCTGGTCATGCAATATAGTCATTTCATAGCACTAGTCTTTTTCTGGTTGACTGAGATTAAGTAATTCACATTTCGATCATTACTGGCACTGTACAGCTCATATTCTAAAACTTCCCTAAAACCATTAAAATTACTGCTCCATATTGTCTTTTTTAAGTGTGTATGAACAAAATGTGCTGTACAGTAAGGTTAAATCACAATGAGGAAGTAAGAAGGGAAGATCTATGCCAACACTTAGAGATAAGGTGGGTAAGATAATAGTTGACACAGAAATATCCAAGAAAAATGGAAGGAATATATAGAAGAACTGTATGATAAAGAACTTTGACCAACATGGTTAGACAAAGAAAGAGAACATGACGTAGAGGGTGATAGCTTAGGTCCAGGCATACTCGACGAGGGGATAGAAAGGGCATTGAGGGAGATGAAATTAAAGAAGGCCATGGGGGCAGAAACTAAAGAAGGCCATGGGGGCAGAAACTAAAGAAGGCCATGGGGGCAGCATTCCTAAACATTTCAGTAGTTCCTGCGGAACTACTGAAATGTTTAGGAATGTGTGGGAGGAAGAGGCTAAATGGACTGATCTGTATTATTTATGAGGAAGGAATCTGGCCGGAAGACTTTGTGAGATCAGTGTTAGTGCCTATTCCGAAAAAGGTAAAGGCTACATCATGTGAGGACGGCAGAACAATAAGTTTGATATCCCACACAGCTAAAGTTGTTCTCAGGATCATAAAGAAAAGGATAGAGACTAAGGCAAATGATTACTTAGGGGATGATCAATTTGGGTTTAGGAAGGGGAGAGGTACGAGTGATGTCATTGCAGTAATGAGATCACTAATCGAGAGGAATATAGAATGCAACTTGATTAAAGAGGCATTATGGGAAGAACTAGAGGTAGGAATGAATTTCAGTGAACAATTTATAAAATCAGTAAGGTTCGCTGATGACCAAGCTCTAGTTTGTTATTTAGTCGGTTGCAAGCATTGCTGAGTGAATTGAAAAATCAGTGCGATTAACATGGGATAAGAATTTATGTGGTTTTCCAGAAAGAGAAAGGCTAAGTTAAAAATTAAAATAGGGAGACAAAATCTAGAGCAGGTGGAACAGTGTACGCATCTCAGAAGTGTTTTGGACTAAAATGCTCAAAGTAGTCGGGATCTAAGGAGAATCGCAATAGGCAAAGAGGGTCTTCACAAGGAACAGGGAGGGAATTGATGGCGGGGACATTGAGGAGATGTTAAGGTTCGTTAAAGTTTTATGTGGAGCATAGTTATGTACAGTGCGGAAACATGGTCACTTAAATAGAATGATAGATGTAGATTTTTGAAATGTGGGTGTGGAGAAGAATGGAGAAGGTGAAGTGGACAGAAAGGTAATCAAAATGAGGAAATGCTAGGTATGGTGTGCGAGGAAAGGGGATTGTTGGGAGAAATCATAAGGAGACAGGAAAAATGGATAAAGGGCGTATTGATATTTAATTTTATGTCTAAGGCTGTGATGGAGGGGAGAATGTTAGGAAAAGGAGGAAGGGACAGGAAGAGGATAGGAATGTTGGACGGGATGAAGGAAGTGTATGGAGTTGGAGAGGGGCCTGTTGTAGAGTAGGATCTTGGGTTGTGTAATGTTAGGAAGAGGAGATGATTATTGGGTGGTTGTCTCCATGCAAAACCTACCTTGAATGGTAGATTACCATATTTGGGTAATGAGGAAAACTGAAAATGAAATTTAGTAAATACTGGGTTCCACACATGTTGAGAAAATATGAAATTGTATCTGACTCGATAAATTGCAGAAAATGTAAAATCCAAATAATGCTAATACAGGATTTGACTGTAGTATGTTTCCCATTATATTTATTTTGAATGATTGATTGCCCTCTATAATTTCAGGTGTCAGTGCCAAAGGCTCTACCAAGCAAGGAGCAGCAAACCAGTATGAAGCGAGATCCTTCTAGAATACTGAGTGTTTTGGAGGAAGGAGAAGGCGAGAATGATATATGGGGAGAGGGTGTGGAATCTCCGAGAGCGAGTGGGCAGCTCTGGAGCAAAGCCAGTCCTGGGCCAGTCAGCCCCAGCAAGGTCCTCCTGGAGCAGGTGATTTCCATATGCAAAGCCGGCCTTGCTGGTATGTCTAGTCAAAAGAGCTCAATGGATGAAAGAGAAGAGGAAGTCAAGGATTTCTCTCCCAATCAAAATCAATACTTCTTCAAGGAAAGAAGTCATAGCTTAGAAGACTTGAAAATTCGACCTTTCCCGATGCACCACCATGCATTTGGCATTCCAAGACATGAGTTTCTCCGGAGTGTGGGAAGTGGAAGCCCGCAAAAGGATGATCTTAATGAAGAATTCAGTGGCATTGGGAATGGATCATGGCCAGGGCTCAAAAACCAGAATGCATGGTCAGGAAAGAAAGTTTTCAACACAATTACTGATCCTTATTATCCAGTTTTTCGTTCTGATGGACTTCCAATGTCCCGCGCTCTGTTTGATGAATGTATCGAGATGCATTATCAAGCCCTGAAACATGACAAGAAGGCCCCTGACTTGAAAAATCGAAAAATCAGTGGAAAAAAGGTTGTTGAGAAGCAGCGGGACATCAAATTCTCCAAGGATGCCTCCAAACCTGAACAAGCTGCAAAAGTCGCTGGTACAAGCTCTGGATTGTCCCCTACAGAGAGCGTGGATCGATCAAAACAGGAACAATACAGGCGTTCGCTCTCATTGCCAATAAAATCCTTTGCTTTGGATGGGGATGATACATCTGAAAAAAATGATGCGGCACTGCAGAGGAGGAATAGAGCTGCCTCGGAATGTCCTGGGTTCGTGCCAACTCCCGGGCCTGAGCAGACTCCCCTGAGTCCATTGTTACTTCCGTCTGGTCTCCCCATTCCACTTAATCTGGAAAAATTTTCTCGGGGGCCCATTCCAGAAACTCCAAAAGAGTCGGAGACTGGCAATAAAATATCTGGTCAACCCACTATTGCATCCTCCATGACAGCCAAGTCTTCAAAAGGAAGTGCCATTGGGAAGGCTGACGAGGGGGGCAAGCTGGCAAATGGGGATGATTCCCTTGATGACAAACTAGAAGCAGTCATTTTGTACGTCTACGGTCAACACGACATGTCCCTGATGCTCATAATGGACGATGGCCGAGAAAGTGATCCTGAGCTGGTTCATTATCTGGTGAGTCAGCCTTGATATCAAATTCATATTTAACCATTAACATGTTAAAATATCCACTTTTCCATAAATTCATCTCCTCAAACATGCATATAAACTAATGACAAGTGAATTGGTGTGTAAAAAGTGACTAGTTAAAAGTTCTACAGTGAAATTGTTCTTTCTTGATCAAATGAATGGCATTGTTATAAACACTTTGAGTCATTGACTTCTGAGAACTTCTATTTGGTCTTTCTGTCTCTGTACCTGGGAATCTGTTGAATTGATTCCACTCGTGGCAAATTTGTGACTAATGGCATTATTATTGTCATCCCCCTCTCTCTCTCCGCATTGTCATCTGTACGTTTGCCTACTAAATTGTTTGAATATAATACAAGCTAGTATAGAAATTTCCACAATTGCTGAAACACACAGTTTTAAGTTACGCATGACCTGGGGTTTGATGTGATGGCATCATCGAAAGGTGCTACTTATGAGGGTAATGCCAGAAGTACCCGACCCAACAGAGAAAACACAAACATTTTGGAAAAAAATGTATTAATTTTTCAACATAAACTGCTTTCAGCTCCCTACACTTTTCCCAGCGATGTTCAAAAGTTCAATACTTTTTTTATTATTAGAACTGTCCTGCTCCTCAAAATAGCCATTAACTGCCGACATCACTTCTTCACGGTCGGAAAATTTTTGACCACTGAGCCATTTTTTCACGAACAGAAAATAATCCAAGGGGGCTATATCTGGCAAAAAGGGTGCATGAGGTAGCAATTCAAACTTAAATTCATGAATTTTGGCCATTGCAAAAACGGATTTGTGAGCTGGTGCATTGTCTTGAGGAAACAACGCCTTCTTCTTAGCTAAATGCAGCCATTTTTGCTTGATTTCTTCGCTCAAATGTTGCAATAAGTTCGCAAAATACTCTCCGTTGATATTTTTTCCTTTTTCAATGTAGTCAATGAAAATTATCGCTTATGCATCCTACAAAACCAATGCCATGACCTTGCCTGCAGATGAAACGGTCTTCGCATTCTTTGGAGCCGGTTCTCCCTTTTGAATACATTGTTTTGATTGTTATTTTGTCTCGGGTGTGAAGTAATGGACCCATGTTTCATCCATGGTAATGAAAAGGTACAAAATTCTGCTTTGTTGCTGTGAAACTCTGCTAAACACTCAATTGAAACATCTTCAAGACTTTGGTTTTGCTTGAGTGTGAGCAAATGTGGCACCCATCTTGCACACAGCTTTCTATGCCCAAATTTTCAGTTAATATGCGATGTACCGCACTTTTTGAAATGCCTACTATGTCTGCTTGCTCGTGCAGACCCAGTCGATGATCATCCAGTTTTACTTGGTAGATTTTCTTCACCATTTGTGGAGTCTTCTCCTCATTTGGTCGACCAATGCGATGCCCATCCTGACAGCTCGTACGGCCTCGTTTAAACTCTGCTTTCCAATATTTTGTTGTTGTAAAACGAGGGAGTAGCCTCACCCAGCAGAGTAGAATCCAGTTCAGCTTTTATATTGGTTGGGCTGAGGCCTTTCAAATAAAAGTATTGTATCACATAACGATGACCAATTTATTCTATTTTCTCAAATTAACCGAAAACGTTCAATATTGCTTGCTGCGAAACAAATACTATACAATAGCGTCTTCAAACTTGAAACATATGCTATATAGATTGCATACTTTTGAATACAGTGATATTTTTCAAACAACTTCCGCCATCTCTAGGTCAGGTTGGATACTTCTGGACCTTCCCACGTAGAATCAGTGATTCTGTGATGTAGTCAGCAAAGAGGGGTGGAAGAAAAAGGGTGATATGTTGGTGGTGGAAGAGGGAGGAGAGGAAAGGGCTCTATTGTGCGACTGCTGCAAGGATTGGGGAAAATGCAAGATACCTTTAACAAGGGTCACCTGAGGGTCATGGATTCTATTTAAAATCTCAATATTTTTTAGAGCATTAATCTCACAATGGTGGCTTCTGGAGTGCATAATGTTCACATTAAATTCACCCGTGTGGTCACTGTTTAAAAGGTGTATTGTAATTTTGGTAAGTCGGTCTGGCAATAAGCTTGTCACAATTACCACTTCATGGGTATAGTTTCCAACTTTAGCCTCGGGACCCATTATGTCTTTACTCTTAAAAGTTTCCAGCCACAACTTTGCTTGAAACTTTTAGTCTTAAATTTTCATAGTCAACCCTCCACCCACTCCTTCTAAATTGTACTAGAATACATTCTAGTCTCTAAAGAGCATGTTTTATTTCTATCTTTCCTCCCAAACGAAGCATTTTTCCTTCTGGTCATTCCGAAAGGTCAACAACACAACCTCGATTTCATCTTTTCCTTGACCCATTGCTGAAGTCCAATCTTTGGGCATTATCATCGGGTGTTTTCTTCCAGGAAAATCCTCAGTTGTTAAAAAGATAGTGCACCCTGCAGTCGGACTGTCTACCTATTTTGTCATCCCATTCTCCAGTACATACCTCATAATTTCCCCATTAAATGAATTTCTACATCACCCATATGTACTTTTATATTTAAGCACTAAAACATGATTAATCAATGCAGATGCTAAGAAAAAGTAACTCCTGCAACTGCAAGCTCTATGTTGGAAATTCTAGTTTGTCTTTGTCTTTTTCTTTCTCATTCCAAGAAATTACATTTTTGAGGAAACTCCTATTTATCTAAGATATTTTTTCTTTTTAGTGTACCAAGCTTAGCATATTTCATTTGTGTTGATGCTCTCCCTATGTTGTTATTTCAGTGGGAAATATGTGAGGAGGGTCTTGGGGGCTTGGAGAGTCAATTGGCCCATTGCTTGGAGCACCATCAGACTGTTGGGGGAGCGAGTGGAGGAGGCGTTGGGGTGGGAGAGCTGGGATTCAGCTCGGGGCTTGGCATAGGGGATTTAAGTGAAGGGGGTGCTTACGGTTTCTTGAGCTTTGACCCAACAGGCGAGACGCTGCAGTGTGGTGGCAGTCGTCCTTGGGGTGCACCTGAAGCAGAGGTTGCACAACAACTTCATGCTCACTTTCGTTCCATGCCAGGTCTTTCAGAAGTTGTTGTCAGGTAATGCTTTTCTGTTAAATCATTGTGTGGTTAACCTGCTAGGTATACATTCAAGAAAATTCATTCGGTAATTCAATTCATGTGTTATGCATGCTGTTTTGAATATCATGGTGACTTCAGAGATTGCAGATGTAAGGAATGAAGGGCACCACAGTAATTAATGGGATTTTCTCTTAATAATTTTCCAAAATACCCATATACAGGTACCTGTACATGGGTAATTTGGAAAATTATTATTTGGACGGACACACACACAGAGAGAGAGATAGATATATATATATATATATATATATATATATATATATATATATATATATATATATATATATATATTCATATATATATATATATACATATATACATATACATACATACATATATATATATATATATATTATTTTATTATTAGGTAATCTACCAGTTAAGGTAGGTTTTTGGATGGACAAAATTACTAATTCCACAATTTGTGACCCCCAGCAAAAAAAAACCTCCTACTTTACATCAGGTCCCTCTTCATCACTGAGTACTTTCTTCCTCCCTTCATCCAGTCCAACATCCCTATCCTGTTCCTTCCCTTTCCTCGTTTGCCTAACATTCTCCCCTCTATTACAGCCTTCAACATCCCACTGCCGGTCAATACCCCTTTCATCCACTTTTCCTGCCTCCATAGGATTGCTCCCAACAAACCCCTCTCTTCGCCCACCATACCAAGTACTTCCTCATTTGTTTTCTTCTCTGTCCATTTCACCTTCTCCATTCTTCTCCACACCCACATTTCAAAAGCCTCCAGTCTACGTCTATCCTCCTGCTTCAATGACCACGTTTCCGCGCCGTACATAGCTACGCTCCATATCAGTGTTTTTACGAGTCTTTTCTTAACATCCTTACTCAACATCCCCGTCATTAACTCTCTCCTTCTTGTGAAAGCCTCTTTGCCTAGCGCAATTCTTCTCCTTACGTCCTTACTACTTTGACCGTGTTGGTCCAAAACACTACCGAGATACGTAAACTGTTCCACCTGCTCTAGTTTTTGCCCTCCTATTTTAATGTTAAGCTTAGCCTTTTTCTTTCTAGAAAATCGCATAACCTTTGTTTTATTAATATTGATTCTCATCCCATACCTGTCGCCCTGAATTTCCAATTCACTAAGCAATGCTTGCAGCCCCTTGGCTGACTGACAAACAAAAGCCTGGTCATCAGCAAACCTAACTAATTTTACGAATTACCCACCCACTTTCATTCCTACCTCCAAGTCTTGATTCTCATCCCATAACTGATGCACTGAATTTCCAATGCACTAAGCAATGCTTGCAGCCCCTTGGCTGACTGACAAACTAAAGCTTGGTCATCAGCAAACCTAACTGATTTTACGAATTCCCCGCCCACTTTCATTCCTACCTCCAGTTCTTCCCATGCCTCCTTAATCATTTCCTCTACATACAGGTTGGTCAGCAGCGGTGATAATGGGCAACCCTGCCTTACACCTCTTCCTAACACTGCCCATCCGGACTCCCCGTTCCCCACATGCACCTGAGCATAGACATGTACAGGTTGCGGATTAGCCTCCTTTCCCTCCAATCTATTCCTACTTTCTTCAATATATTCATTAGTTTTTCCCAATTCACTCTATCAAATGCTTTTTCAAAATCTACGAAACTGGCAAATACCTCCAGGTTGTATTCTATATTCCTCTCGATTAATAATCTCATTACTGCAATGGCATCACGCGTACCTCTCCCCTTTCTAAACCCAAACTGATCATCCCCTAAGTACTCATTTGCCCTACTCTCTATCCTTTTGTTTATGATCCTAAGAATAACTCTAGCTGCGTGGGATATCAAACTAATTGTCCTATAGTCCTCACATGACATAGCCTTTACCTTTTTCGGAATAGGAACTAAAACTGATCTCACAAAGTCATCCGGCCAGATTCCTTCCTCATAAACCCAGGAATCGACCCCAGGACCCTCCGGTTAATAGTCCAACGCTCTACCCCTTGGACTACCGCGACCCATATATATATATATATATATATATATATATATATATATATATATATATATATATATATATATATATATATATATATATATATATATATATATATATATATATGCATGTGAGAAAATCATGTGTGATGGTAAAGAGATGAGTACTATCGAAGAAAAGTAGGGATGTTTTAAGAAAGTGATATCAAAGCCGTAGGGGAAACTATGGGAATCGTTAATGGGAAAAGGACAAGGAAAACTTGGATCACGGATGAGATGATTAGGAATATAGATAAGAGAAGAAAATGGAAGAATGTAAACACAGAGGAAAAAGGAAATACAGAGAGTTGTATAATAAATTGAGGCGCATAAGAAATAAAGCAAAAGAAGCATGGTGGAAGACACAGTCCGAGGAAATGGGAAGTTTGCAGAGGAAGGTTGAAATTGGAGCGCTGTACAGCTAAGTTAAATCATTGTCGGAAATTAAGAAAGGGAGATTAATAATTAAGAATCCTAACAGTTAAAGATAATGCAGGTAAGGTAATAGTTGACACAGGAAAGATCCAAGAGAGATGGAAGGAGTATAAAGAAGAACTGTATAGTAAAGAACTTAGACCAACAAAGTTAGACATTGAAGAAGGATATGATGTAGAAGAAGATAGCTTAGGGCCAGGCATACTCAACGAGGAGATAGAAAGGGCATAAAGGGAGATGATACTAAATAAGGCCGTGGGGGTGGATACCATTCCCGCGGAACTATTGAAATGTTTAGGAAAATGTGGGAGGAAGAGGCTATATGGGCTGATCCGTAGTATTTATGAGGAAGGAATCTGGCCGGAAGACTTTGTGAGATCAGTGTTAATTCCTATTCCGAAAAAGGTAAAGGCTACATTTTGTGAGGACTACAGGCCAATAAGTTTGATATCCCATGCAGCTAAAGTTGTTCCAAGGATCATAAACAAAAGGATGGAGAGTAGGGCAAATGATTACTTAGGGGATGATCAGTTTGGGTTTAGGAAGGGGAGAGGTACGCATGATGCCATTGCAGTAATGAGATTATTAATCGAGAGGAGTATAGAATACAATTCGATTAAAGAGGCATTATGGGAATAACTAGAGGTAGGAATGAATTTCAGTGAATAATTTATAAAATCAGTAAGGTTTGCTGATGACCAAACTCTAGTTTGTTACTGCTGAAGTAATAGAAAGATATTAAAACATGGTAAATTCCATATTTTATTATAATGTAAATTTCTAAGAGATCTTATTTGTGAACAATTACTCTTTCAATATCAGCTAATTTTGCTGTAAACTGACACTGTGAAATAAAGAGTGGGAAAACAGTCCTGCACAATGTGTCTCCAGCATGAACAATCTTTTGCAATTGGCCCGAGGGTAACCAAAAAACACGGGTGGACTTACAAGGCAAACATAATGTGTGCAATCAGTATTATTCTTGAGAATAGGGGGAACCATTTTAGTAAGCAGCAAAGATAAAGCCCAAGCTATAGAAAGAGCCGTTAGCCGTTGACTGGGCCGCGTATAACGAATTAAAATAATGCAAAACATCGGCCTGATATATCGGCCTGTGGCAGATTTTACACTACCCACGTGCGCTGATATGTCAGCCTGCTGGCAATAAAAGGGTTTTTGTCTGGTTGAGTGCCTTTGCCAGTTAAGCTACCACGGCATCATCTCACTGTGCTGCAATGTATACTTTTGGCATTTTATTTATGATATTTCATCATAGCATCTTGTTGCTCTATAGCCCCCAAAATTTTCAAAATTTTGGAATGTTAGAGGATGCCTCAATAGCATAACTGGCGGGGCACCTAGGGATCCGGTGTCAAATCTTGATCAAGGCAAATGATTTTAACATTTTGAATGTGTATTGTTTTCTACATTAACAGATAGCAAATTTCCCATTAAAATAAGAAGTATATTCCTCAATGTTTGTTTATAACGGCTGGTTATTTCTATTTAATTAGCGACAGTGAATATTTGTTGATCTAGGGAGAAAAGTGTATTGGCGCATGTAAGCGCTATTTAATTATGTCGTGCATAAAGGAAGGTGAAACCTTGAAAAAGGTTTCTCCTTTCTTAATTCGCAGAGTTTTGTCACAGATTGTGCCTGGGGACCCAAAGAGCGTGAAGAAGCTCCGGGATGGTACACTTCTTATAGAGACCCTGAACGATACACAAAGCGAAAAACTGCTTGCTATGGGAATGCTCCATGACATTCCGATTAAGGTGGAGGTGCACCGCACTCTTAACACCTGTCGGGGAGTCATCAGTCACTACGACCTCCTATACGTGGACATCGAAGAAATCAAGAGAGAAATGTTCTCTCAGGGAGTGACTGATTGTCGTCGACTCACCACAAGGCGCAACGGAGAAAACGTAAACAGCACCTCCGTGATCTTGACGTTTGCGCGTGATAGACTACCCGACAAGGTGTTTGTGGGCTATGAATCGGTACCAGTGAGGCCATTCATCCCAAATCCCGTGCGTTGTTTCAAATGCCAACGGTTCGGCCATGTCGCGTCGCGCTGCGAGGGTAAGGCCACCTGCCCGCGCTGTGGCAAAGACGCGCACGAGGATTAAGAGTGCTCTTCGGAACCTCTTTGTGTCAATTGCGAGGGTACACACCCAGTGTACTCTCGTGATTGCCCGAAGATGAAAGAAGAGAGGAAAGTCATGGAGATAAAAACCCTTGAAAAAATCCCATATGCGGAAGCGAGGAGGAAATACAGGGCGCTAATCGCTCCAACTTTCTCCCGGTCCTTTGCTTCCGTTGCAACCACGCAATGTGTAAAGTGTACCATCGCCACGCAGACGGAGATACCGAAAGAATCCCCAATTGAAAACACGCAAGTGCCTAAACCCAAAAGGGTGAAGGATGGAAAGAGTAAGGTGGACAAGGAGCCACCTACTCCTGTGGGCCCTTCAAAGAAGAGCCCACAAAAAACCACCAAGGGGAACACGCCAACAGGGCGTGAGAATACACCTTCCCCGCCGCCTCCAGTGAAGCCAAAGAAGCCGGAGGTAATTGAAGAGGACCAGAGTATCTCTGATACTGAGGTCTTCGCAAACGAGTGGAAGAGGAAACATCGCTTCAAGCGATAACCTCAATAGAGTTAGTCATCTCCCTTTTTAGTCATCTTATTTATTTATATATTTATTTATTTATTTATTTTAATTTAACACTTTAAATGTGTTCCATTCTGCAGTGGAACTGCAATGGCTTTTATCGGCACAAGGAGGAGCTGGCCATTTTAATCCAAGATTTTAAACCCTCTTGTATTTGTCTCCAAGAGACCCATTTTAAGGCTGAAGATAAGGGTATTCTGAAGGGGTTCACTGTTTTTAGAACGGATGACCTAAGTGGCCAACGAGCCCAAGGGGGAGTAGCAGTTGCGGCCCGTGAGGCCCTTTACACCTCGCGAGTCCAATTGAACTCTCCATTCCAGGCCGTCGCTGTCACGGTGCACACCCCTGAGAGGATGACGTTATGCAACGTGTATCTGCCAGAGGGTGCACCGGTGACCCGCCTGAACCTTGAAGCCCTTGTCCACCAGCTTCCTCAGCCGTTCATTTTGATGGGAGATTTTAATGCCCATGATCCTCTCTGGGGAGGGCCAGAAACCCAAAGCAATAGGAGAGGTCGAATTTTATCCAACTTTATTGAGGATTTTAACCTGTTTTTATTAAATAGCGGCGAAAAAACCCGCTTTAACAGCTTCAATGGGGAATTCTCAGCAATAGATCTTTGTCTATGCTCGAGAAGTCTAGCCCCAAAGCTAAAAATGTCCACCCACAACGATCTCTGTGGGAGTGACCATTTTCCTCTTCTACTCGTCAAAGAAGACTCTTCGCCCACCATTTCAAAACCTCCGGAAAAGTGGCGTATTAACCGTGCGGACTGGCCACTTTTCAAGCGTACGTTTACATATAAACACGACGCAAGTTTCGACGCGTTGCACAACGTCGATAAACTAAGTTCAACGCTGTTGGCGGCAGCTACCAAAAGTATCCCTCGTACGTCCGGGAACATTAATCGAGCTCCTGTCCCTTGGTGGAACGGGGAATGCGACCGGGCGATTCGGGCGAGGAAAAAAGCATTGAATATTTTTAGAAAATATCCCACGGCAACTAATCTGGCATCGTACCGCCGCCTGAGAGCGCGAGCTCGAAGGGCCGTGAAGGAGGCCAAGAGGGCTTCCTGGAAAGAATACGTCTCTACCATCAACCATCGCACGCCACTTGGTCAGGTATGGGACAAAGTGAAGAAAATCTCCGGGTCCAAGGGCTCATTTGTCATCTCGCCATTGCTTGTTGCTGGCCGGGTGGTTAATTCACCTGCCGAAATAAGCAACATATTTGCCAGTCAGTTCGCGGCCAATAGCAGTGACGAGGGCTATGCCGCGGACTTTGCGAACCTGAAGAGGCGATGCGAGAGAGTCCCTCTCAATTTTGGTGCAGTTCCTACAAGCGAATATTACAATGAGCCTTTCACGTCCTGGGAGCTTAAATCCGCCATCGAAGACTCCCATTACACCTCGCCAGGGGCGGACGAAATCCACAACGCATTTCTCCGGAACATTCCGGAAAACTCGATTGGGGAGGTCCTAAATACCCTCAACCAACTTTGGAACGAGGGCAGTTTTCCAAATGCCTGGCGAGAGTCCATCGTGATACCAATCCCAAAACAGGGCAAGGACAAAAATGACCCGAACAACTACCATCCCATATCTCTCACCAGCTGCCTGTGCAAGGTGATGGAACGGATGGTAAACCGACGTCTCATGTGGTGCTTGGAGAGTCGACACCTGCTCTCCGACGCTCAGTGCGGCTTTCGGCGTGGCAGGTCCACGACAGACCATCTGGTGCGCACTGAGAACTTCATCCAAGAAGCCTTTCTCCACCGTCAACACGTCATAGCAGTCTTCTTCGACCTGGAGAAGGCCTATGATAGTGTGTGGCGATGGAGAATCCTCAACACGCTCCACAAGTGGGGATTTAGAGGCAACATGGCCCTATTTATCAGAAATTTTTTAACTAACCGCCATTTTAAAGTAAGGACTGGGAAGCACTTATCCCGATCTTTTACACAGGAGAACGGGGTACCCCAGGGTTCAGTACTGAGCGTGACGTTATTTGCCATCGCCATCAACGACGTGGTGGAATGCATCAATGCCCCGGTGATGTCATCGCTCTATGTGGACGACCTAGCCATATTTTGCCGGTCGACACGACTGCCAAACGCTTCCAGGCAAGCCCAGGTGACTCTGAACAAACTGGGAGAGTGGTCGCGAAAGAACGGATTTCGTTTCTCCATGGAGAAAACGAAATGCGTGCACTTTCACCGTCTTCGCGGTTACCACGTTACCCCGACCCTAACCCTGTTGGGTAGGATTATTCCATTTGTGGAGTCCGTCCGCTTTCTCGGCATGATCCTGGACCAAAAGCTGAACTGGCGGGAGCATATCCGCGTGTTACGCGAGAGGTGTCGCCAAACCCTCAACGTTTTAAAGTTTTTAACTCACTCCACTTGGGGAGCAGACCGCACCACCATGCTTTTATTGTACAGAGGCTTGGTGCGATCCAAACTGGACTATGGTTCCATAGTGTATTCCTCAGGACGAGAGTCTTACTTGAGACCACTCACATGTCTCCACAATGCTGGGATACGGTTGGCCACCGGGGCATTTAGAACAAGCCCAGTCCCAAGCTTACTTGCAGACGCAGGGGAGCCTCCGTTGGAAACCCGCAGGATGATTTTAATGGGCAACTATGCCTGTAAAATTTTATCAGAGACAATCCACCCTTGTTTTAACATAGTTTTTAACCAACGGTTTTTAGACTTATTTAACAGGCGGAGAAGGGCAACTAGGCCCTTTGCCGTTCGTTTTAATGATTTTATTAATGAGGTAAATTTTACATTTCCTCAAATATGCCCCGTCTCCTATGCTAAGTATCCGCCTTGGTTAACACCAATGCCGGATATTAAACTCATTGCCAGTGCACGCCGCAAAGCCAAGACGACCGATTCCGAATACCAGCAGCTCTTCAGTGCCGTCCTCAGCTCACTTTCTGACTTTGTCCCAGTCTACACCGACGGGTCAAAGTCAGAATCTGCATGTGCCTATGCGGTCGTGTCCCACTACCATGGAGTCGTGAGGAAAAAACTGCACACTTCTTGCAGCATTTTCACAGCCGAGCTGTCAGCCATAAGGACGGCCGTAGGAGAAATAAAAGAAAGCAATGGCTCTTTCCTCATCTGCACAGACTCGTTGAGCGCCCTAAAATCTTTATCGGTCTTTGCACCTGTGCACCCGATAGTCCAGGAGATCCATTATACCCTGTTGTCCCTTCAGAGAAAGGGGAACAGGGTCTCCTTTATATGGACTCCTGGTCACGTCGGCATAAGAGGTAACGAAAAAGCTGACCAGGCAGCGAAGGATGCCCTTCGACAACCCGAGACCGACTCCACCTTGGTTCCAATGGAGGACGTAAAGGCCGCCTTGCGGAACTCGGTCCTGCATCAGTGGAAGGAGACTTGGCAGTCTCTGCAAAATAATAAACTCAGGGCAATAAAACCGGTCGTTTCACCATGGTCCTCTTCCATCCGGAACATTCGGAGGGAAGAGGTCATGATTACGCGCCTGAGAATAGGACACTCTGCCCTCACTCATTCGTACCTCTTTGCGGAGGTAAAAGAACAGCCCCGCTGCAATGAGTGTTTCCAACCCCTGACGATAAAACATATCCTGACGGAATGTACAACATACCTAAGGGCCAGAGACATGTTGAAGATAAGGGGAGACTTAAGAAATATTTTAGGGGATGACTCTGGGTCTATAAACCGAGTCTTAAGTTTTTTAAGGTATACTGGTTTAATGGGGCAGCTTTAGCTTTGGAGATCATAATTTTAATGCTTTTGATTTTAGCATTTTCCTTTTTTTTTTGTTTATTTTATTTATTTATATATTTATTCGTATTTATTTGCTTACTTACTCCTAGTTTAAAAGGAACATAAGTTTTACGTTATGACAGTGGTGCAAAATGACCATAGTTGTCGACGCACCCTACAAACCCCTAAAACTAACTAATATTGTGGCTCAATGTAATGGAAGAACCTAAAGTATGTATGTTGGTCTTCGACAACATTGATTATCATGCATACATGTTTTGTAATTAAGGGATGAGATTCCATGGAAAGGAGGGACTAATTAATAGCTAAAATGTTTCATACCTATGCATAGGTGTGAGGACTACACTGTGTATGGATGCCAATGCTGTCGTTCGGAGGTGTTTTATCAACAGCCAGCCGGAAATAAAGCAGGTCTGCCAGCACCATCTGACCTAATGGGCGTGGTACCTCTCAAAGCAAGACGCCGACTAGAGAGGGACTATGGAATTGTCCTTCTTTAGAGCCAGTCCAACTTTCTATCACCTTTATATGTGTTTTAAGCACATTCCCCAAAGATATTTTTTTAGTAACACCAGTGCTGAATGCATTCAAATTGTTTTTAAGCTTATAACTTCTGCAGGAAATAACAGCTATCAATGCAAACATTGTTGCCATGACCTAAAGTCCAATTGTCCTTCATTAATGAGCTCAATGTCTTTATTAGGACTTAAACTGAAGCTATTTTAGATATTTGTTTTTCAATCATTTAAATAACAAAACTTTACTATGTGCTACTTATGAAATGGCTGCTGTGCAGTGTTCTTGAAATAATATTAGACCTGTGTAGGTATTTTTAAAATTCAGAAGTTATTGCTGTAGATTGCTTTTTCAACTATGACCGTTTTAACTATTTTGCTTATCAGTATGTAAATTGTTTTTATCGGCAACAGCTTTCCAGAAGCAGCTGGACATTGGTAAATTTAACAATTCTTGTATTTAAGATGCTGAAAACTCATCTCGCTTATTTTGCCGTAGTGATTTTGTGGTTGATACTACTTACATGTAATGTTTGCTATTGTGGTAGTGGTTTTTGTACTCTAATGTCAGTTGATGTAGTTCCTCTAAAATAGAATTAATCTTTATGTCAAAGTTTTCTGGTTTTAACTCATTCTTTTAAAGATGGTGGTGTTCTGGTTCAAGGCTGTGCAAATCATTTTGGATCGTTTGTTATGGTGACAATTGAAATGATTTCAAATTGTTTTTGTAGCATTTCATTAGTCTTAAAAGAACAATGTTGCAATGCCAAATCATGTCATGATAATTAAATATTTGTAAGTTGTACATAGTGTATTGTGGATATGTTATGTTATTTATTTCTTGTGATGTCTCCATGAAACTTTTATTTTTATGTAAGAGTGTAAAATCTTTATAAATATTTTTATTAAACTTAAGTCATGCTATGTATTTCTTAATTTGTATCCAACAACATGGAAACTACACATTCATGACAAGCAGGCATGAATTAATACTTTTAAATTTTTAGCCTTTTTTATTAATATAACACTCAATATCACCTTTTCTTTTTGAAGACGTTTACTAATGTACATTAAGCCAAAGTAAGAAAATCCTCATGCAACGAAGGCACATAAAAATTGAGCAAAAAATGCAATTTTGTTTTAGTTGCATAGTTTCAGTGCAGACAAGTAAAAGTATTTATACTTTGGAAAAAATTCCTGTACGTACTTGTTCATGAAGTCTTGAAAAATAAGTCGGAGAAAAACTCATTTTTGGGGTCTAATAATCATACATTACTGTAATATTAAAATGTTTGTTTAAAGTACCTAATTTGAATGATTTTACAGAATTATGATTTTTCAATGGCAGATATTTAATTTAATGAAAAACTAAGGCCGTATGAATATTACGGGAAGAATCAACCCAAGCCATACTCTTAATAGTGGGCAAAGGATATGATGAGGAAAAATATATTAAAAAATAAAATGATATGAGGGGGGGGGGGTTAGAACAGAACATATGATTAAACCAATATATGAATACAAAAATGCTCTGGCGGAGGTGCACTAGATAGCATTGGCCATCGCCCATGTTAAGCACTCACCCAGACAGGGCTTGCGACAGATTTCTTCCTGTGCCATCAAGGGAGAAATCTCACGCAAATCTTTTTTCTCTGGGCACCTCCATTACTTTCCCCAAGTGCGAGTTACAGGACTAACATTGGAAGAGATTCCATGGTAGACCTGTGTAAGGGAGTGACATTTGCAAGAGTTCAGGCGTTTACACATATCCAAGCAAGTGAGTGATTTGCGGGCCACTGGTGCAGGAAGAAATCTGTCGCAAGCCCTGTCTGGGTGGGTGCTTGATATGGGCGATGGCCAATGCTGTCTAGTACACCTTAGCCAGAGCGTCTTGTATTCATATATTGGTTTAATCATATGTTCTGTTCTAACCCCCCCCATATCTTTTTATTTATTTATTTTTCCTGTCTAATTTCCCACACCATATCCTTTGCCCATTATTAAAAGTATGGCTGGAGTTGATTCTTCCCATATTATTTAATTTAACTATGCTGAAATTAATAAATTACCATTAAACTTTCTTGAAAAGTCATATAATATTAAATTCCATGAGGGAGCAGTGATAATGGGCAATTGGTAGTAATAAAATAATCTTTTTATGGTACATACCTATTTAAAATGAGGAAAACGTGTGATTAAATCTTGGAAATTAAGCATGACATTTATGCCGACAAAGAATTATACTGTACTGAAAAATTCAAGCAAATATATTCGAATTTATTATTATTTGTAAATTGCCCAGAAAACTTCAAGCCTATTAAAAAAGGCTCTCACTGCATAAGTATTTGAATAATGATTCATTGATGCTTTGGTTTCCGTATCGATATTTGTGGTATCATTCATGATGCATTGCATGGTTTTCAAAACCATCGATGTTTGTGCATGTGACCTTTCTTGTTGGAACCAACTCCTTTCAATTAATGGTCTATATCAATAAAGTGTTCCCACATCTTGATATGGGATCACTTTTGAAAAGGTATCTTTTAATAGGTAATTTACTGTCGGTTTAAAATATGCCAGGTTCTTGAAGATTTTTTTAGTGCTCCTGGACAGATTATAATCTGCTATGTTACTAAAGATTTATTTATCTTTTTTTATTATCCGATAGAAGAAAAAGAAATTGCAAGCTAAGTACCTGGGTATTGCAAATTTTTGGTTCATGGGGCATCTGTGATTGTGTACAACATTCAAAAGCAGAAAGCAAATAACACCCATGTGGTATATCTTGATTCAAACTTCATTAATTAGTGTTTATTAAGTTATCATGCCAAGGTGTGGCAAAACTGCATTATATTAGGAAATGAATTGTTATTGACATCCTAATGGAAGCATTCAAAAAACGTTTATGATGCCCTTAACTTCAAATTACATTTTCCCCTGCAGTTAAAATTACCTTGCTGACTTTACCTCACACCTTTGAAAACGTATTAACTCAATTTATACTATGAAGGACACAATTTGCTATAAAAAGTTATCTTACAACATTTATTATTTGATAGAATGATTTAATATTGTACATCTGCATGAACATGGTACCCTGCAAGCCACCTCTAGGGTGTGTGACGGGGTGATTCATTACCAGGCGTGCATTGTCAAAAATGAAGATTTTCATAATTTGTAATTACAATATGTATGTAAACTATGAATTCAATGAATGCAGATCATGACAACTGCACCGCAATAACTAGGTTTTTTAGTACCGCCACCTCCAGGGTGTGTGCCAGGGGACTAAGTTTGTTATATTTCTCTATGTATAAGACAGGAGCAGTTATTAACAATAAAGACTATAACTAAGATAGATGAGACAATGATATGCTACTTTTAATGAAAAAAGAACAACACTATTTGTTTAACTTCATCTAGTACCGTCCAAGCCACCGCTAGGGTGTGTGGCAGCGGGTGATTACACTCCATAATACCCTTGACCCAAAACACAATTCCCTCATAGCGTGGTCGGACAAATGTTATTTTATTTTGATCCCTTACCATTTGTAAGAAAAATTAAATCTTAAATCTACCTGTTCTGCACTTGATCCCTCGAATTTTATTGCATTGATGTCTCCTACCATAGTGCCATGGGGCTAATAATACATTTTCAACATCATTGGTAAGCAGACATCCTTCCAATTTATGCAAGAGAATCCCTGGTAGGGGAATATTAATGAACAAAGTCATATTTACATTACGGTTAGGGTATTTGCTGAGTGCATTGGAAAATTCCAAGCGTCAACAGTCGAACGGCAATTAGGCATTTCATTAACTTTCTGTTAGCTCCGTGGAGAGTATCGACCATAGTAGCACTATATGTCATTTCCAATAAATGTAAAAATAATACGGTCCATAGTAGTTTTTTGCTACTCTGTAATCTCATATCAATGTGTCTGCCTACTCTCCTATACCTCGGGGTTATTCCCTAATGATGGCGCCTGATGCTATTTGCTTAGGATGCCATTATGGCATCAGCTTTGTAACATGGCATGAAAAGCTAATCCATAAAAGGCACTGATGCCATTTCTTACTCCAAACCAAACTCTTGACAATGGCGCAAGAGCTCGGGGAGATGAAGTGGCTCGTTTTAATCTATCTGCAACATGCCATTCAGCAATGTGCATTGGTAATCCAAAGGAGAGGACTAAGGGATCAATCTAATCCTTTCCAGCAGCGTGACAAAGATTTTGTCTACTTTTTCAGAATCAGTAAGGACATTGTCCAATATGCGTCAGGCATTAAAGGCGGACCTTAAATTTCAGAGGTCTGAACCCAGAAATAAGCGTTACTTTATGAAAATGTTTTAATAGCAGATGAAGTGTGGTAATCCCAAACAATTATTTCACAAATGAATGGAAATAATTGGCAATTATTATTAGATGAAATGCAACACCCATAACATTTATCAGTTCATTATTATCTTGCGGAATGACATTTGCATTCTATTATTTTATGTGATATGTGATAAACAAATGGTGACCAAAATTGAGAAAGATGTTGCTCGCCCTGAGATTTGTGGCTGAAGGAACTTACCACTGAGGTGTTGGGCAAGATTTTCTAGTTCTTGAGATCCAACGATCAGCTTCGAAGAGGAATTAGAAAGTGGCCTTGTATATTTGTGAACGCTTGCTACCATCTTGGGTGAAGTTCCCTGGAAGTCACCATGAAATGGAAGAAGGTATATTAAAAAAGTTCTTGAAATTGTTAAGATACGAAAATATTTTTAATTAAAAAGTTCTTTAGGTTGCCATCATATTCTATAGGTTTTGGCTATATGTTGGGTCTCCTGTTGTGATTGCACCCATGTTGCAATCGTAAGACCTTGGCAAGAAGGGGCAAATTTTTTCAACTATCAATGATTCCCTGAAAGTGCGAATGGCAATTTTTCAATTTGTTTTTGGAAATTGTGATAGGTGAACTGTAATCAAAGTAACGTTAGATATTATTGTTTCTCTTAGATTTGTGATGACAAAATGAAAACAATGAACGTCTGTACATATGCTGGCTCAGTCCATGACCAATTCTCATGGAATTGGTCTGATGCCAGAAGGGCATTGATGCTGGCACATGAAGAAGGCAGCAAATTTTATTTACCAGGTAAATTCAAAGCATAGTTCTTGAGGAATTTTTTGGATAATACTTATACCTACTTAACTACCAACCTAGCTTTACAAAACCTTTCTCATTGCCTCTTAAGATACCCAGGCTATGGGCTAGAGCAAAGGCTTTAAACCCCTCTGCCCCATGCACCAGAGGGAACCCATGAACATCCGTACACTCTTGCCCATTGCCGCACTAGAAGTGTAGTGGAAAGAACATTTGGGTCACTGAAGGCACAGTAAAGTTGTCTAATAAGGGACAGAGCGTTGCCTTAATCAACAAACATTTCAGGGTCTTTCTTTGTGCTTGCGCTGTCCGGCACAACATCATGTTGGATAGAGGGAAGTTGACATGAATTTTTTTTTAAGCACAAGTATTTCTTATTTGAAAATCGCATAATTAAAAATCCATTTTCTTTTATATTTCAGAATGAAACTTCCAGAAGCTGTACTTACAGACCAGCTGCATGAGCACAAACAAACTAGAGAACATCAGTTGGCATTGGCAAGGAGATATCAAAGAGAAATAATCAATATATAATTCACTTAAATCAAAATGTTTAAGTTGTGCATAGTACATACATAAATCAATATCAATTCACTTATATCGGTCATATCAATTATGCATTAATCATTTGTATAAAGTACATATCCATTATCCTTAATTATGAATTCACCTCATGAAAAAATGAAGAGAAGTTATAACTTGCTTGAAAAATTGGAATTGTCAATTCCATTTTTGATTTAAAACAAAAACTTCAATGATTACTTCTAATTTTTTTGCCAGAATAAATCAAGACTATTTCTCCACTAAGATAGAGGCAATTTGTTACTGGCAAATAGATGTTTCTGCCATCGATTTTTCCAACTTTTCACACCTGGCCGAGACTGCTTTATTGTGTGCTTCCATTCACTCTTAACATTTTTTTTCTATGAAGACCAATTCTTTTTGAGCATTGGCCGTTACTATGATGCTGTTATGAATGTCCGGCCAATGATTGGTATCTTGAAAGGTTATAAAAATTGCAACTTTATGAATAGATTCAGTCCTTTCCAAGGAGAGTATATTTTGACTACAGTAATCAGCAACATGCCTGCATTGTGGTGATGTCTCTCTCCTGTACCACTAGGGGTGAATTAATTTCATCCACTCTTTCTAGGATTCCTTCCATTTGTTTAGGACTGACTGAAAGGGAAGTTTCTTCATGAAATTGTGTGTTATTATGAATATGATATGAAATAATAATAATACAGAATACATAATAATAAGGCATGTTTGTGACGAGAATGGAGCACATCACATTGTCTGCTCATATTCTTTGTAGACGTCATACCATGGATATTACAGAGTCAGCATATACCTCAAAATAAAAATATAAGTAGTGTACAGAGTAAATCCCAAAACAGGAGTCAGGAGCAGTAACTAGAGTATTTTTGTAGAGTTATTTATGAAGAAAACCATGTACCTCGAAAGGGATATGAATTTATCCAATGTACAGCATTGATGATCACTAAGGAATTCATATACTAATAGTTTTCAGAGTGAGCATGGCTTTATTTTGCAGCACAAAGATTATGGTATGGAATATATACAAACACCGAAGAGTTAAATGTTGAATCTTTTAAAGTTTATGTTTAATCTTTAAAGGCCTACTACTGCTTGCCCTTGGAATGTTTCCTAGGATTCTTAATGCCCACTTCTGTGGTCTGAAGAGGCACATGAAATGAAATGGGTGCCCCCTCATGGCAATGCCATATTTCAGTGGTAGACTATGAATGCCTAATGACCTGAGAAAGCAGTATCAACCAGGACCACCATTTTTCTCTCTCTCCTGTGGCAACTTTAGGGCATAGTTGATCAACATGAACTTCCCACGATAGAAACTAGTGAATGTGTATCCCTAAACATTTTTTTACAATAAAACCCTAAATAGATGACCAATTTATCCTCAAAAGAGGGAGGGTGTATATTTTCTTTGGCGAGGATTAAATTGAATAAATGCTGTATTCTCATTGTGAATAAAAACTAAATTGTGTTCGAACCATGACTCAATGTTTCTCTGCACTATGGCATGGTTTAGGTTTTTGGAGGAGGTTAGCTGAGTTATATCATCTGCATTCATATACATTGACCCAAGGCAAATCCTTTTCATGTATTAGTCAACCCAATGAATAAGGATGGCAAATACATGAAAAATGATGAGGATAAGAGTACATTTATGACATTGTGATGTGCTTCAATGAGGATATAAATATAAGGATCACCCTTCATTTTGCACACCACAAAACATCAACCGTGAATAATTTAGGTAAGCAGGATACATTTCACTGTTTTCCCTTCTAGTTTTTTTATGCATACCTGCTCTACCCCACTCACTTTACATTAGTTCTTCCACTTGGTGAAAGAAAAATGTCAAAGGGATCCTGACACATATCTTGGTGATCAGTATTCCTTTTACATGGCAACTGAGAAGAATACAGAGCAAAAATACCGTATTAGAGCCAAATTAGAAATCAGGGAGTGCCAGGAATAAATACAAAATTTTACATTGCAGCGCAATGCATTTGATGCATACATGAGTTTTCTGATGTGAAATGTTGGTGCGGGCCAGTTGCCAAGCAACACAAATTGTACATGCCAATCCCACGTCAGATAATTTCCCATTTATCACAACCCATCCAGACATTTCCTGAATCACCAACTTGTACTGAAACATCAGTACTTTCTTCTAACTGCCTCACATTTCTTGCAAGCCCTGGGAAGTAAAACATTTTCCCATTCCAATACAAAAATCTTTAATTCCTAAATGTAAAGGGAAATACATTTTACTATTGCAAACCAATCACATATACCGCTTATTTGAATTGTCATTAGCCATGTCTCACTCACCTTAGTATGGTTACCTTTGAAATTTGTTTAAAAGAACTTTTACTTAGAGTATGAGGGTGATCTGAAAATTTCTTGGCCAATGATGAAATTGGTAATTTATGATTTCAAAAAAGTTTTATTTTTCAACATAATCGCCATTGATATTAACACATTTCATCCAGCAGTGTCCCAGAAGTGCTGCAGTTTTGATTCGACAAAACACGTTGACCCGCAAGGAAACTTTTGAGTTTTCAGAAGAGGTGGTAATCCAAGAGAGCCAAATCCAGGGAATAGGCATAATTTCCCAGCACTTCTTAGAGCAAAACCCTCAAGTCTCCCATTGCCTTTTGTGGGCATTGTCCTGATGAAAAAGTTTTTTTTTCTCTGCTCTGGAATCTGCTCTCACAAATTTTATGTCCAGCTCTTTTAGAAGGTTAGAATAGAAGTCCCCAGGTATTGTTTTACCAAGATCGCCTATCAACAGAATTCCTTTTGCATCCCAAAAAAACTAATGTCATGACCTCTTTGCCTTCTTTGGGGCTGAGGAACCGGCCTCTGCATGGATTGCGGTTTTGATTCTGGTGTTTGACAGTGAATCAATTGTCACATATCGATGCAGAAAATCACTCTTTGTTTTCCATAAAGTGCACCAAGCACTATTCAGAAAGTTTTCTCTAAATGCATTCTTGATCCATAATAAGCACGGTGGCACCCATCTTGTGTAAAGATTCGTCCTGTGCGATTCCTTGAGCAAAATGTAATAGGTGCACTCTTTTGATATCCCTACAGAGTATTAGCAATTTCACGCACCTTCGTACACTTGCCTTCCCAATTCACATCGCCCACACTTTTGATGATTTCCAGCACGATTGCACTTTTCGGACGTCCTTCACATGGATGATGATCTTGGAGGCTTTTATTGCCAAGTAAAAACTCGGCCGTCCATTTCTTCACTGTGCAAATTTAAGGAGAAGAGCACCCATACATATTAAGAATCCTCAAATGAATTTTGTCGGCATTAAACCTTCTGCAAAGAATTTTATCACTGCACGATACATGATTCTTTCAATTTCTAACAGCACACACACCGCACCTTATTCAAACAACTGCCCACGGTGAGCTGTTGGATGTACTGGCTTGCGGATGCCATCTATAGGCAAGGCTGACAACTTTTTCAGACCTCCCTCATAAGTACTTATCAGTGCCGGGAGTGCGGCCTGAATACTTTTAGAGAACACATTCCATGGAATCAAAATGCACAGTAAAAGTGTTTATGGCATATAATGAAATCTCATCAGAATATCTCCTTTCCGCCCAATTCCTACCGAGAGATAAATGCTTGTAAGGTACAAAAATGAATCATATTTCTACTATTTCAGGATGCATAAATATTTTTGCCTCTAATAGATACTATGACTCTATAATAGGTTGCTTATACAGACTGATCATCCTTCAGACCAAATTGAGTAACACATTGAACAGAAGTTCCCAGGAAATTCAAAAGCCTAACAAAAAATTATGGTTGTCCAAAATCCTGTCCACTTCTACACAACACTCTGCCGACTTCTTGGTCCATTATTAGCCAAAATGACTAAGCATCATGTACATACAAGTATGCAGACTTGTACGTCCGCCTTAAAATGGGTTATACATTAGTGCCATCAGTTTGAAATCCAGAGGTGACAAAAGACAGCAAGTGAAGCTGTCTTTTGCCTGAAGCTCATTAAACATTATCATGCCATTACTGCCTCACCACAGTTACTTCCGAGATATCATTTTCTCCCTGTTTATATAGGCGGAAACTTAAATCAGAGGGTTGACAAAATAAAACCTAACGTAGTATCTAAAATTTATATAAGCACCAAAAATCTGGGGTAGGGAGCCATGGCTGGCACACATTTTGGCAGATAGCTACACAAATGCCATACAATTTTGTGGAATAGGCATTGTATCCTTTCATTCAGACAAATATGCATTGCCTTGTGCATCAGTGGTTACAATGTAATATAACAACATACACACAGCTTAACTTTGATGAAATTTTTTTATTAAATTTGCAGGACTAAATATCCATTCACAACAGTAAAAGAGGGTAGTGCACAATGGTCTCCAATTACCATCAAAAGCAAAATTATTACACACATAATTAAGGGCACATCAGGAATCAGCAGCCATCGGCATGTGTTCAACACTCGGTGAGGATGAAGCTAATCACTGAAAATTTTTTAATTCCTATGACTAAGAAGTAACTTCCTCTGTTGCACCGTCAAACTGAAGTTTAACATCCTCGTGGAGGCCTTCAACATCCACTTCTGATTCAGGGGCATTGAGCATGTTCAGCGTCACTTCCGCAGCAGACTTCCCCATCATCCCTTGCTGAGCCTGAGCAGCACTGGACTGCTTAGCTTGCACAGACACCTGAGCAAGGGCAGCATGAGCCTCCTGGGCTTGCACCGCCAGCTGTGCCAAAACGTTGCCGCCTGCATCTCGACCGGCTCCACCAGACCCACTTCCTCCCATCACTCCGCCACTCGATGTGGCCTGGGTTATGTTCTTAACTGGAAGCCCGGCATCTTCAAACGCCTTCTTCTTAAGAGTCGTCCTTATTTGGGTCCTGAAACATTTAATGTAACTCTAGTAGAACGTCATTAGGTGCATTTTGCACGCATTAATATTGACTCAATATGATTCTCAGGTTTTCATTGCATGCACATCGGAAGGGACGTTAAAATGTGGACCCCTTGGCTCCTATCATTAAGAGCAGGCAAATGGCAACGCCAGGTTTCTTTCCACCCTTTCTCCATTCCCTGAAAACTCCAAACAAATGACCCACCTATCCCTAATGGTACAAATGACCTTAATTACCGGTCACTTTAATGATACAGCTAATAATCCGCACAATGAAAACCAGAGCAGTGGTAGACGTACTCAACCAATGTGGTGAAAACCTGAGAAACACAGTGCCCATCAAATCCACACCACAGAAACATCTGAACGCACATACACTAGTATCCACACCCTTCAATTTAAAATTCAAACTTTTCACTTTCTTTGCCAAAAGGTTACCAAAGAAATGAAAGAGTTTAAAAAAAATGGCCAACTAATGATTATGAAATGCACATAAATAGGTATTCAAAGGAACTAACATGGAAAGGAAGGTGAGAAAGTGCAATTTGGAAGCTTTCAATGGAGAAAAAAGGTATTGGGGAAATTAATTGACAACATTCTAAGTTAGGGCGTTCAGAATAAAACAGTAGACAGAACAAAGAAACTTAAGAAATAATAATAGTGTAATGATGATCCGTGGCTTGCTCCTTCAAAGCATAAATGAATAGCACTTAATTTTTTTAAATAAACCATTTTCATCTTTCAACATAGTCCTTTTTTGTTCATCAATTTCATTTGCTGCTACTTCAGTTTGTAGATCCCTTTCAAATAATGAGAATCTCGACAAAATAGGCATTTTTTTCCACAATTACCACTTTCTCCTCCCCAGGCATTTCTTCGCCATGAAGAACAGGCAGTAGTCTGAGGGAGCCAAAACTGGAGAATATGGGGGAAGGGGAACGAGTTGGAATCAAAAATCCCTTCAATTTTGGGGCCAACAGCTGAGAAGTGAGCGAGTATGTTGCAGGGACAAAAAAGAACTGTTTTGTGAGGCAACCGTGAACATTTCTTGGAAGCTCAGTCATAAAATGGCCTAATAATGGTGCATAGTATACATATAATAGATTGGACCCTTTTCCAAACAGTCACTGAGGATTACTTGTCAATCCCAAAAACCAGTCACCACAATTTCCCTAGCAGAAGGAACAACCTTTGCCTTCTTTGGTGCCAACGCCTCGTTGGCTGCCCCCTGCTGCTCACACAGTTCCTCGGTTTTAGACATGAACTGATGTGTCCCTGTTTTGGGATGAAGAAACAATGCCTTAAGTCCTGCAGAGTTTGCTGAAACAGCTACTAGCAGCCTTGGAATGAGCCACTTGATTTCATTGATTGGCCAACTGTGAGCAATGGCAGTACCCATTTTGTGGATAACTTTCTCATGACCAAATGTTGGCGCAAAATATTATGAATCCATTCACTCGAGAGGCCTACAGCAGCACCTTCACTCCTGCATCATCCATCACCAATGCCACAGATTTTGTCAATGATTTCTGGAGTAGTGTCCACAACATGGCAACGAGAACATACAGTGAGACTTGTGCTCACATGGCCACCTTGAAGATTTTTAATCCACCTCACCCGAGTTGTGTGATTTTTCAGGCACCCTATCTCCATGGGAAACCAGAGGCAGTGGGTAGTAGAAGTAGAACTGACCCCCTTCCCCAGAGGTGTGTAAATTGCACATTCTATTGGGCTTAGAACTAGGTGAGCTCTACCCTCACCTATCAAACTGACTTTGAGGTTGAAAACCATGTTTTTATATAAATCATTAAAATTGAAGGTTAAAATAGAGAATGCTAATAGAGTTCCCAACAGTCTCCCAAGGATATTTGCCCTTCACAAAACAATGTTTGGCCACACAATACATTCTTTTTCGTCCATCTATTAGTAAAAACTCAACTTGCTCCACTCAAACAAGTGCTAACCACAGCTCTGACTTATCAAACTACTCTAGCAATTGCAGAGGAAATAATAAGTGTGAAAAATAAAAGACTGAAACAAGGAAAAAATAGGCAAACATGGATTGCAGCAGAGATAAGGAATATTAACGAGGGGGGAGGGGGCATACAGATTTTGTACATGGGAAGAGAGAAGGATGTACCAAGATGATATGAGGAAAGGAACAAACATACAGAAAAAGAAATAGAGGGATCATACATAAAAGACACAATACCCAAGTTATTAAGGGAGCAAAACAGCTCAGGTAACATGAATAGTTCACAAGAATTGATTAAATCAGGCAGCTGATCCAAATGTGGAATCCAGAGTATTGACGGATAACTTGAGTCCAAGATTACCATATTGAGATACTAACACAATGAACACGGTAGGAAATAAATGCAAACAAAGCCATTGGAAAAATAATATCATCCTAAAATAGAAACCGTTCTTTGTAAAAGAAACTTTGGACCATATCCCAGAGCTGGTGATAAACTAGTATGGCCAGAGAACTCGATTGTATCTCTTTTTAATTTCCAAACTGAAAAATAATTAAATTTGGGGAAATGAATTAGAACAGCGCGAAACACATACGTGGATTGGATGTGCGAAATACATGCGTGGATTATAAGTCTAAAAACCTCAAATAAATAATGCGAGCGAATCGGGTGGCACAATGGAATGGTAAGGGTTTCAGATAAAAAAATGACATGGCCAGATATCCTAAGCTGGAAGAAATGGCGAGAGAGATGAAGGATGAAAGAAGGTGAACTGAGATTCAGAACTGGAGATGACAAAGCAAATGGTCGTTCAAGGGACTGCGGTCATTGTTTAACATCTCTCAGTATTAATATTATGTTCAGAAAAAATCTTTAAAAATGAAAACAATACTTTCATTAACTGCTGTCTTAACTTAACATTGAGAGGTCACATGTTGGAGCAAACGTGCGAATTTTCTGCTCCTTTATGGTAATATTCACCGAATTTCCAGCCATTCTTACAACCTGTGTAATGTTGTTTCATAATCCCTGATGCAATCTAATTTGGGACTTCAATATAAAGTTTTGGCAGCGAAAAACACTACCAAAATGTTGGCTCACTTGAATATGTCATTACGTGAGTAGCGGGCCCGCTTGCACGCTTCATACAATAATAAAATTTTAAACAAAAATTACAGTCAAAACTGATGAAGAAATTGACTATGTGACTTACACCGTTCTGTCCTTGATGCGCTCACTAATTTTGTTCATATCCTCTCCAAACGTTTTTATTGCCATGAGAAACATCTCAATTTCTTCATCAGTCCATTTACTGCAGAGAAGATAGACAAATTGGAAATTACAAAATAAAGTCGGGATGGTACTTAGTTTGTATCATAGGAAGTAGCCAATAAGTTTTGGCAAAGCAATTTACCCAGCCGGTGAATCAGCAGATGGATGAAGCTGCATTGTCAGCTCACCAAGTTTGTTGAAAGCAGCCCCAGCGGCAGTAAATATCTCTCCAACCTTGAATAACAAATCGAGCTTGCCGTTAATATGACTCCATGAGATTTAACTCAAATTAAAACACATATATCACAATTAGCATTAAATAGGATTTGAGATTGCTATCGTTACCTTGGTGGCCGAATTCATGTTTTTGAATTCCTTCTTTGACATGTAAATAAATGCGCTGCGCCTCTTAACGCTGTTCGCGTCAGTTAAAATTGTTCGTTCCTTATGTTTTGGCGCTGCGACTTGGCGCTAACTCGATGTATGATTTCCTGGATTAATTACATTCGGCAGGCCGAGTGAAATTTGATGTGGAACTGCTTTCACAAAAAGAATTCTCATATTCCCTTGAATATGCGGCTGTACATAATTTTTCTAGTTTCCAACGTGAAAACTTCTACGTCGTCATGACAACGTAAGGACCCCAAAAGTGTTTAGCTTTAAGAAAATTATTTTAGTCACCTAAGTACGTCGAAAAGATAACGTAGTGCACTTAGTCTGCAAGTTATTTCACATTTATTTAAGTTATTATAGTCCTTCAAATATGTTAGCAGATTTGGTTTGGTCTTTACTAATTGTCGCTTCTTTGCTCCTTTTGTACTGGCCTCACCTTCATTGGATGTTTGGAACTAGGCCATTGGGTGGGATGATCTGGATTAAAAATTGTGACCTTCATAGTCATAATACGAGAAGCCAAAATGCATTCCATGTAAGTCAGCACAGAGTAAATAAAACGATTAAAGGGATAGATCATCAGGGAATACTTACGTACAATAAATTGCCTGCTTTTATTAAAAATATCAAAAGTTCCTTTAAATTCAAGTGTGCCGTGAAAAAACTACTTTCATGTAAATTATTCTATAGTGTAGATGATTTTCTAATACATACCATTTGAAATGCATAATTGGAATGTGTTAATCCCAAGAAAATTGTATGTATTTTTCATATTGTTTTGATATTTTGCATAACGTCTTTTATTGATATGAAGTGTAAAACATGTATTGACAAAGCCATGCATAATTCTATGCTTATGGTGAATGAATAAATTGAATTACATCAGATGCGGATCAAAACTAAACAATACATATGATGATGAGATAAGGGTATTCTGGGCAGTTTGTTTTGAGAAGTGTATTGCGATAGGTCGGAGAATTTTGTTGTAGAGTAGATTTTCAGGGTTACCCATTTATGTTATTTAGTTAATTGTGTAGGGGGTCCGCGTATACTGGTAGGGGTGTTATTGCAGAGACAGAGCTCACCGACTGACATGAGATATTTAATGTGTGATGGGTGGCAGCTGTTAAAATAGCAACAATAAACAGGCTGTGCATAGTTGAAGGGAGTAACAGTTGTTGGTTGAATCTCATACAATCAGAAGTGTTCTCCAAGCGTGTAGTCATACAGGAATAGGGCATCCAGCAATGCATCGAGATCCCCCATCGATGGCCAATCAATACAGCTCTACAAGGGTTATTTAAAATTACATTACAATTGCTTTGCGACTGAAAATTGTTAAATGTTGAAGTCTAAACTAATGTTGACTCCACATTAGCTCTCTATTCTATATCCAAAGACCAAAGGATTGCATGTCAGTGTAACAACATTTGGACAGAAAAGAACATTGATATAAAAATAGAGAACATGAACACACAGGGACTTGCACTGGATTCCAACAAACACCTACCTAGCAAATGGGACTTCCCAGGCCATACCCTGACTTACGCACATAGTGATCATGTTGGTGGCACATATAAGGGGTGAAAGCCTGCAACCAGGGACTCACTTTTGAAATTAGAAAACGGAAGCTGCTACAGGAACCCAGGTCCAGCAGCATGCAATGATTGCCCCCATGCAATACACTCAGTTTGGTGATGTGGGAATTCGAGGCTATGCTGTGTTTAGATGTTGCATGCTCTAGTGATAATTACTGGTCACCCCCCTCCACTCAGTGACAAAAAGGGAAGTTATGTCTTCATAGTAGCTATCATTCTCTCAATGCACAGATAGTAGCTTAAAAATCCCTCGTGTATCCAGGATTTCACCCATTCAGACTATACTCAGGAAGTGCACGTTTTCTGCAAATAGATATCTTGCAAGTGTACAACCAGATTCCAATCAAACCAGAGGGCATCCTGAAAACAGTCATCACAAATACCCTTTGTATGAGTTCCCATTCATGTCCGAGGTACAGAATGCCACCTAAAAGTTTTCATGCTTTATGGAAGAGAGACCGCGGGGAATTGGAATTCTGCTTCAAGTAAGGTGACAACATTTTGGTGCCACCATCTTCTGAAGAGGAGGATGAATCACACCTCAACTGGGTGCTTCTGTGCTGTGTTATGGTCTCAGGCAACACAGGATTGTGATCACCCCATTCAAGTGCATTTCCCTGCAGCCAGAGTTAGTTTTCCTGGGATATAATGAGTCACGATGAGGTTTTGCGACATTGCCTAACAAGGGGATTGCCATAACCAATTACCCCTTACCAAAGACATTTGAAGGACTCCAACGATTTCAGGTAATGATAAATTTCTATTGGAGTTCCCTCCCGATTACTGCTACAATTCCAGCACCTTTATGTGATGTGCTAACAGGAAAAGATCAAATTCCATGGATCCGGGCCTTCTGGCAAGCTTTTGAGGTGTCCTCACAAAGCTAAGAGCAGGCAAACCTTCCTCCACATCCTAATATCACCAAACTTGAAGTGATGGCGTGATGAAGTGATTCCCATTAGCCATTGCCCTCCCAAAAAAGTACCCCAGAATGCTGGCAACCCGGGGCTGCATTTTCTCAATAGATGACTGTGCCACTAAAGAATTACATCATATTTGATCTGGAGATGGTGGCAGTGTAAACAACAAAAATAGACATTAATATTGATCTGAATTAATCACAGGTAACAAAGCGGAAGGCAAAACGGTGACCCAGGATACATTACTCTCTATATAGCCTTAACAAAATTTATTGAACAATCATCCAAACAATCAATTCTATACCAAGCAATTTCCACTCAGAATGTTTAAGAATAGATTTTAAAAAAAATCAAAACAATAGCCTAGTGAGGTTAACTAATGCATACATCCAAGTAAATACAGTGAAGAAATTAATGATTGTTTACCTCAAATCCATACAGTGAATTGAGTTAATTCCATTAATATAAATCATGATTTGAAGGGTTCCTGAAGACAGCAGGATAATTTTCCAACTGCGAGCAACATGGCATTTCAGTTTCTACAGAAGAACTAGCTGAATATTCTTTTATCAACTGATACTAAGAAGGTAGGCTTTCATTCTTTTATTTAAACAGAAAGAATATATTTACAGTAAGGTCATTCACGTATCTTCACTTGGCAAGCTTTACCAACATTTTAAATAGGGTAGCGTGAATTGGGAGGTACCTTAAATAGGCAACATTATCTCATACGCAGATATAAAATAAAAACTGCTTGCATTAAAAGTTTTCCACCAGCAAGAACACAGTTTCCACTAAATATATAAAATCAGAAAGCATCCTTACTCTGGTGTGTTTGGAGAGAGAAACAATAATCCTTCACTACTAATCAATTGGAGGTCCCCATCATACCAGGTTCATTATTTTGATAAAATAATTTCAAATATTATGAACTAAATCACTCAAAGAAGGCTAACCTTAATTATGAGGACCTATATTGGTTTTAGACAAAATGAATGAATGACCAAGTGAATTGATACTGAGATAATTAACAACCAAACAAAAAATGCCTATCCCATTATTTCGCCAAAATAGGTATTACTAAATCTACAATAGTCTATCAATTAAATTTCATCAACCATGGTAATCAATTGACAAATGTTTATCCAATAATTTTGAACAAATAAGACATTTACGCAACCTCAAGGTTGCATCTGAATAATCGAAGATCCAACATTCTCAGATTGATTTTCAATCCAATGGATAGCACTACCTGCAAAGAAAATTAATCCTACAATCCCGGCGAAAACAGACAGTGACATCATTCTTAATTTACTTATTAATCAGAATGTTCAAATCTTCAGTTGTCGATCAGTCGGCAATTCCTATCAAACAAGGCTCATCACTTGAAACATATTTATCCCAAATTTTATTAAAATATGCACCTTTGAAATCTCTCTCAAAGAATTAATTGTAATTCATGCCAACAGCAGAAACACACATTTCAAGGCTGCCCGTTGCTTTTGATTTGTGGTTGATGCACCTCTTCAATGATCTATTCCTTCGTTACCAAGTGCACCATCTGCAAAGAAAATTAATCCTACAATCCCGGCGAAAACAGACAGTGACATCATTCTTAATTTACTTATTAATCAGAATGTTCAAATCTTCAGTTGTCGATCAGTCGGCAATTCCTATCAAACAAGGCTCATCACTTGAAACATATTTATCCCAAATTTTATTAAAATATGCACCTTTGAAATCTCTCTCAAAGAATTAATTGTAATTCATGCCAACAGCAGAAACACACATTTCAAGGCTGCCCGTTGCTTTTGATTTGTGGTTGATGCACCTCTTCAATGATCTATTCCTTCGTTACCAAGTGCACCATCTGCAAAGAAAATTAATCCTACAATCCCGGCGAAAACAGACAGTGACATCATTCTTAATTTACTTATTAATCAGAATGTTCAAATCTTCAGTTGTCGATCAGTCGGCAATTCCTATCAAACAAGGCTCATCACTTGAAACATATTTATCCCAAATTTTATTAAAATATGCACCTTTGAAATCTCTCTCAAAGAATTAATTGTAATTCATGCCAACAGCAGAAACACACATTTCAAGGCTGCCCGTTGCTTTTGATTTGTGGTTGATGCACCTCTTCAATGATCTATTCCTTCGTTACCAAGTGCACCATCTGCAAAGAAAATTAATCCTACAATCCCGGCGAAAACAGACAGTGACATCATTCTTAATTTACTTATTAATCAGAATGTTCAAATCTTCAGTTGTCGATCAGTCGGCAATTCCTATCAAACAAGGCTCATCACTTGAAACATATTTATCCCAAATTTTATTAAAATATGCACCTTTGAAATCTCTCTCAAAGAATTAATTGTAATTCATGCCAACAGCAGAAACACACATTTCAAGGCTGCCCGTTGCTTTTGATTTGTGGTTGATGCACCTCTTCAATGATCTATTCCTTCGTTACCAAGTGCACCATCTGCAAAGAAAATTAATCCTACAATCCCGGCGAAAACAGACAGTGACATCATTCTTAATTTACTTATTAATCAGAATGTTCAAATCTTCAGTTGTCGATCAGTCGGCAATTCCTATCAAACAAGGCTCATCACTTGAAACATATTTATCCCAAATTTTATTAAAATATGCACCTTTGAAATCTCTCTCAAAGAATTAATTGTAATTCATGCCAACAGCAGAAACACACATTTCAAGGCTGCCCGTTGCTTTTGATTTGTGGTTGATGCACCTCTTCAATGATCTATTCCTTCGTTACCAAGTGCACCATCTGCAAAGAAAATTAATCCTACAATCCCGGCGAAAACAGACAGTGACATCATTCTTAATTTACTTATTAATCAGAATGTTCAAATCTTCAGTTGTCGATCAGTCGGCAATTCCTATCAAACAAGGCTCATCACTTGAAACATATTTATCCCAAATTTTATTAAAATATGCACCTTTGAAATCTCTCTCAAAGAATTAATTGTAATTCATGCCAAAAGCAGAAACACACATTTCAAGGCTGCCCGTTGCTTTTGATTTGTGGTTGATGCACCTCTTCAATGATCTATTCCTTCGTTACCAAGTACACCATCTGCAAAGAAAATTAATCCTACAATCCCGGCGAAAACAGACAGTGACATCATTCTTAATTTACTTATTAATCAGAATGTTCAAATCTTCAGTTGTCGATCAGTCGGCAATTCCTATCAAACAAGGCTCATCACTTGAAACATATTTATCCCAAATTTTATTAAAATATGCACCTTTGAAATCTCTCTCAAAGAATTAATTGTAATTCATGCCAACAGCAGAAACACACATTTCAAGGCTGCCCGTTGCTTTTGATTTGTGGTTGATGCACCTCTTCAATGATCTATTCCTTCGTTACCAAGTGCACCATCTGCAAAGAAAATTAATCCTACAATCCCGGCGAAAACAGACAGTGACATCATTCTTAATTTACTTATTAATCAGAATGTTCAAATCTTCAGTTGTCGATCAGTCGGCAATTCCTATCAAACAAGGCTCATCACTTGAAACATATTTATCCCAAATTTTATTAAAATATGCACCTTTGAAATCTCTCTCAAAGAATTAATTGTAATTCATGCCAACAGCAGAAACACACATTTCAAGGCTGCCCGTTGCTTTTGATTTGTGGTTGATGCACCTCTTCAATGATCTATTCCTTCGTTACCAAGTGCACCATCTGCAAAGAAAATTAATCCTACAATCCCGGCGAAAACAGACAGTGACATCATTCTTAATTTACTTATTAATCAGAATGTTCAAATCTTCAGTTGTCGATCAGTCGGCAATTCCTATCAAACAAGGCTCATCACTTGAAACATATTTATCCCAAATTTTATTAAAATATGCACCTTTGAAATCTCTCTCAAAGAATTAATTGTAATTCATGCCAACAGCAGAAACACACATTTCAAGGCTGCCCGTTGCTTTTGATTTGTGGTTGATGCACCTCTTCAATGATCTATTCCTTCGTTACCAAGTGCACCATCTGCAAAGAAAATTAATCCTACAATCCCGGCGAAAACAGACAGTGACATCATTCTTAATTTACTTATTAATCAGAATGTTCAAATCTTCAGTTGTCGATCAGTCGGCAATTCCTATCAAACAAGGCTCATCACTTGAAACATATTTATCCCAAATTTTATTAAAATATGCACCTTTGAAATCTCTCTCAAAGAATTAATTGTAATTCATGCCAACAGCAGAAACACACATTTCAAGGCTGCCCGTTGCTTTTGATTTGTGGTTGATGCACCTCTTCAATGATCTATTCCTTCGTTACCAAGTGCACCATCTGCAAAGAAAATTAATCCTACAATCCCGGCGAAAACAGACAGTGACATCATTCTTAATTTACTTATTAATCAGAATGTTCAAATCTTCAGTTGTCGATCAGTCGGCAATTCCTATCAAACAAGGCTCATCACTTGAAACATATTTATCCCAAATTTTATTAAAATATGCACCTTTGAAATCTCTCTCAAAGAATTAATTGTAATTCATGCCAACAGCAGAAACACACATTTCAAGGCTGCCCGTTGCTTTTGATTTGTGGTTGATGCACCTCTTCAATGATCTATTCCTTCGTTACCAAGTACACCATCTGCAAAGAAAATTAATCCTACAATCCCGGCGAAAACAGACAGTGACATCATTCTTAATTTACTTATTAATCAGAATGTTCAAATCTTCAGTTGTCGATCAGTCGGCAATTCCTATCAAACAAGGCTCATCACTTGAAACATATTTATCCCAAATTTTATTAAAATATGCACCTTTGAAATCTCTCTCAAAGAATTAATTGTAATTCATGCCAACAGCAGAAACACACATTTCAAGGCTGCCCGTTGCTTTTGATTTGTGGTTGATGCACCTCTTCAATGATCTATTCCTTCGTTACCAAGTGCACCATCTGCAAAGAAAATTAATCCTACAATCCCGGCGAAAACAGACAGTGACATCATTCTTAATTTACTTATTAATCAGAATGTTCAAATCTTCAGTTGTCGATCAGTCGGCAATTCCTATCAAACAAGGCTCATCACTTGAAACATATTTATCCCAAATTTTATTAAAATATGCACCTTTGAAATCTCTCTCAAAGAATTAATTGTAATTCATGCCAACAGCAGAAACACACATTTCAAGGCTGCCCGTTGCTTTTGATTTGTGGTTGATGCACCTCTTCAATGATCTATTCCTTCGTTACCAAGTGCACCATCTGCAAAGAAAATTAATCCTACAATCCCGGCGAAAACAGACAGTGACATCATTCTTAATTTACTTATTAATCAGAATGTTCAAATCTTCAGTTGTCGATCAGTCGGCAATTCCTATCAAACAAGGCTCATCACTTGAAACATATTTATCCCAAATTTTATTAAAATATGCACCTTTGAAATCTCTCTCAAAGAATTAATTGTAATTCATGCCAACAGCAGAAACACACATTTCAAGGCTGCCCGTTGCTTTTGATTTGTGGTTGATGCACCTCTTCAATGATCTATTCCTTCGTTACCAAGTACACCATCTGCAAAGAAAATTAATCCTACAATCCCGGCGAAAACAGACAGTGACATCATTCTTAATTTACTTATTAAAAATATTAATACGAAATTTTATAAATATATGCACCTTTGAAATCTCTCTCAAATAGTTATTTGTAATTCATTGCAACAGCAGAAACTCATATCTCAGGGTACCTTAATGCTTTTTAATTGTGGTTGCTTCAGTTCTCTAGTAATGAGTTCATTTCTAACCAAACACACTATCTTTATAGAACATTCCTTATCGCATTGCTGATGATAACTGACAATAAAATCACCTTTTTTGATGATCATGGACCTACTTGAGCTTTTTGGGAAATTATTGTTTTGTAGTTATCAGAGGATGTAGCCTTTATTATTTTGGTACATTAACCGAGTCATGTGACAGATTGCCCGTCATATTGCTCTGCTATAAATGCCAGGAATTACTCCATTTATTCTCTTTCTACCATATTGTTCTTAACCTTTAACTAGTTTTACAGGAAGGCTGCCTACCACCATGGTCTTATTTGATTTCTTTCATGCTTTTTCCATCTTACTGTCAAGCAGGCCAGTACCACAGCCATCTTCATTTAAGTCATTCTCTTTCTATACCTAACCTTGCTGACCGAAGTTATTTACCATGGAATCTACCGATATGGTTGAGTAACGATACTTGTTCCATAAGCCTTATGAGCCATACTTTTTCCAACACAGGTGTTGCGACATAATTTCCTTTTTTGACAGAGTTTAGTATTTGAATAAAGGAAGTTTTGTTGCCCCACTCTGTATAACTGGAACAAATGTAATTGTAAAACAAGACTGTAAAAACTGGGGAGGGGAATAATAAAGTCAAAAGAAAACTCTGAGGGAATATGACATCAGTTCTAAAATGGCCAATATGATTAAGGAAATTTAAGACTAGTCCATACACCGAGTATTTGCTGGCTCTCAAATGCAAGAACGTAATACATTGCTTGCTTACTGGAAAAGGGAAGTTTGCAATACTTCTCAAGTTCAAGCAAATGCCATCATACCAAAATCCGACCTATGTATGGCATTAAACACATAAAATATGTCTAATTTTTCATATTCACCCCTATTTTACCTTAAGCTTGATGACACAAGGAATCAAAATTTCATTCAGTTAGCTGCCCCTTGAGTCTACCCACAGTTCATCGAATCCATGGAAAAACCTATTCTAATGCTACTATGATCTTAGAGAAAATGGCATTAGCCTTAGGTCGTGAAATATTGATAATCCTACACTAATTAATATAGTTGGATCATAGACTATGCAAGGTTTTCCTGTAAACTGGGAAAAAGGTGACATGTTCTACTGATGCAATAATAATCGATGGTTCATCCAAGAGTTTAAACTTGGCCTATTCTTTGGGGTCAAAGATTTAATTATTATAGGCTATCATGTCAGAAATTGTTTCAAGGCCGTTTTAGTGTTATTTTTCCATTAGAATATTTCAAATATTTTAGTCTTAGATAAGTAATATAATGCCATTAGTTTGAAATAGTAGTAGATAATGCCATTAGTTTGAAATGACTTACAGCCTGATAATATTCATAGTAATTGTGTATAATAACAAATATATAATACTGTCTTTAGTACAAATAAGCTAATATCTTTTAATGAACATCCCTTAGGGTTCAAATTCAATATAGTGCTTCATGTTTTTACAATAGACAGAATTGTCAATTTGACAAAATACATAACTTTCAAAGTGTAAAAATCATTCGCTTTGAAAGGGATACCTTGATGTCTGGCAAAGTGCTTTAGCCAATTAAGCCACCGAGGCGGCGTCCTATGGCAAATGATTTTTACAATTTGAAAATTTGGCCTTTTAATGGCCATTAACTCAGTCTCCCGGACTCAGTCAAAAGTTACCGTTGCGGCATCTACCTTATTTCTTTGAATCAATTCAATCTTCTCTGATAGTTGAAATTTCTCAAAATATTTTGTCTACAATGTGGATCAGAAATCTGAATGACTAAAATTCTCCTAGATTTAAATTAAAGAGGACACCTCCAATTTTTCAAATTATTTCTCTTTTGTTCCCAATGTAACAAAAATCTATTTCCTAGTTTTTGCTACCTGTATACTTACCATATTGTATTCTTACCATAGGGTAATGGCAGCTTAATGAGTAGAATGTGGGGCTACAGACCGGAGGGCATGGGTTCAAACAGTTTACTTTGGGCATCCTCGACTCTACCCAAACTGTACATTTCAGGCACCAGATAGTCTTCCAGTATTTCACCTACCAGATAGTCTTCCAGGGAAACCACAGGCTGTGCAGAGAATGAGAAACTGGCCATCATATCCTGATGTGTGAAGTTCACATGCCGTGTATGACATGGAATGAGGTGAATATCACCCTCATTTTTCGAACTAGCTTTTCGGTTGACTGGGTACTTTGGTTAACATCCTATTCATTAGAAAAAGGTGCTGAGCTAATTAATGGGATAAAATGAAGAATACTATGTATCTTTCCACTGTCACAAGACAATGGAAAGATACATTGTATTCTTCATTTAATTAAAATGAATTTCCACAAAGTTGAGCTGGGAACAATTGAATCAATGGCATTCTGGACTTGGTCAAAGCAAATTAAATTAGCACATTAGATACTTTTGAAAATGTTTCCTTTGTCCAAGGTGAACTGTCCTATTTTAAGTTTTTATCCAAATGACTCTCCTCAGTTTCTATTCCAATGGAATACAACTGAATTCCTATTAAGTTTTGTTCTAAAACTTGTGAATTAAACAAAGGTGATCATTATACATACCATTAAATTGCTACATTCATAAAATGAAGAATAGTAAATTGCATTCAGAAACGAGAAACCATCATCAATCATGTCCAACAAAAACAACTAATACTTCAATAAACTGATTGAAAAGTTGTTCAATATTCTGAGGTGATTCTTTTACAGATCTGTTCTGTGACTTCAATTTAAGAAAAAAAGCAATTTATGTCGACTGCTACAACATAATTAAATTTTCAGTATAGCTTGCCATTCATGTATGTTTTATTCTGATTATATTTATTAATTTTTGTTCTGATGACCATTTAATTTTAATAGAACTTAACATGACAAAAACTAATTTTCTTACACCATCAGTTATTCATTAATGATATGCATACATGGCCATTCTTAAGAGCCTCAATTTATGTAATTAATTGTACAAATAAAAGAAATAACATGAACAACATTTTTCACACAAATTTAAGTGGAATTGGATATAAATCTAACATCAAATTTCTTTTTAAAAAGGAATATTTTAATACTAAAATACATATTGTTCTTTTTTCCATAAAAGCAACAATAATGAATAAATATCTTGCACCTGCCCATTACGACAAACATCATCTGAGCAGGGGCAGACACTGTTCTAATAATTGTTTGTCTGTGTTTGCTATGGTATGTTAACTAGTGGCAGCAACGGAGTGGCGCCAACAGGTCGAGGGTGTGCCACACCACTCACTGGGGGCTCGTTTCTTCTTCTGCATTATAAGGATAAACTTTTAGAATAAATGATAATATAGCTTCCCTGGTGCATATTACTTCATCACATTGGTTTCTTGCCATTTGGCACAAAACAAAAATACATGGACCCCTGTGGGTATACGATAAGGGTGCCCAGGAGTTAGGTGCACTCTTGGTGATGATGGCCTTGTCGTCCTTGTACGTAAACATACACATTGATACCCCGACCATGGCGAAAGTCGTCCTGGCTCTCTTGCCCAGAATGCTGTGAAGTACAGAATTCAAGGCTAGAGTAAAGAAAATTGGCAACAGGGGGTACAGGTGATGGGGGAATCAGGTAGGGGGTAGAGGTCCCCGACGAGTTCCAACATCCCTTCAGGCATGCCCAAGTCTGCAAACATCTTCAATAAGTGCAGATACGGGAATGAGGGGGGCCAGTTTTGACCAACCAACTGAATATGAAGTTCTGTATTTCAAAAGGACCAGCATGTTCTTGAAAGGGATGAGGCAACTTGCTTCAGGATATGCCATTTCATTTATCCATAATGGTCAACATCTCTGTATGTTGTTTCGTGGATCATCAAAATCACTACAGCATTCATGAATTTATCAGCCGTTACTTTTATAATGTGCTTTGTCAATGTCAAAAAAAAGGCAAATTCACAGCAGGCATTGAAAAGCTGACTCAAAAGACAGATTTTGAGAAAAAATATCCAACTGACTTGAAAAAAACTACGACATACTCTTAAAATAATTTTTTAATTGGCAAAAATTAATTCAAACATATATTACTTGATTTCAAAATGACAAATGATGCAACCACAATCAATTTTTAACAATCTACCCAATTAGTGTACTTCTTAATACATAATTTAATTTTTAAAGAATCAAATCTTGAAGTATTCAAAAATATGTAAGCCTTGATATATGCTACAAAGTTCAGAATCTTACATTTTCAGTGTAATTTTATTAAGCTTTAAAGCATCAGGGAGATTATGCACTCACATTCTGCAGACTCTGTAATCAACAGTTTCCGTGAATGATGAATCTGTACAGCTAAATAATATTCAAGCTCATACATGCATTAAGATACACACGCTTGAAAAAGGTTTTGGACCGACAGAAGAGTTTCCGGATATGTGCGGATGGTCCAACAATGATGTGCTATCATCAAAATACCTCCACAACTAAGTCGCAGATGGTTGTCGATTATTTTTAAACTGATAACTAGAATAGAGTTCTCCATGCCATAATAAACAATAATGCTTTGAGCCAAAGGGGAGTTAGGCCTCTTTTGCATTTGTATATCACAATTAAGAGATTACCCTTAACTTAATAAAGCACCACTTTCAGTATCAATCTAATGCAGAATGAGTTTGAAGGAACTTTCTGATCAGTTTCTCAAAAATAGAAAAATTACATTATTTCTCGAGTGTAAATTGCACATAAAATTATAACAGCAAAAACTCATTATTCTACAACTTTCTCTAATGAAATTTTGAACGTACTATGATAAATGATTGGGCCTGGCATAGGGGGACTCCAATTTACCTTTAAATCACTTGGTATTATAAAAAAACAAAATTTACAAACAATAGTTGCAGTCACTAGACAAGAAATATACACAGGACCCAAATCAAATACCAAGAGAAAAATTCAAGATATTTCTTTGTTCATGGATTTCAGGCACTAACATTGGATCTTCATCAGAAATTTTTAAAACTTATCCAGTGACCTCAATAACTTACTCATCAAAACTGAAGAATTGTATTTCCACTGACAGAGTGAGTTCAAGCTGTGAAACGAGTTTATTTGAAATTACTTTGAAAATGGTGTTCTGAGGTAAAATCAGTTCTTTCGTAAGAAGAGTTCCCTTTTATTTTGCTAAATCCTTTCTAACTGGCAGAAATGTACCTAAAGAGTTCCGAGTGGCCAATAATCAATCAATAATTATTGGGGGGGATTCTACAATTTTGTGCACTAAGTGAAGATAGTGGCAGGCTTGAGATGGCTGTCATGGGTTTATGTTTCTGCTTCCTCCAAAGATCTGATTTTACGTACATTGCAGAAGTGATTTTCTTCGGAAACAGGAATGCATAACAGCAAGCCAGTCTTCCATAGATTCGAGATAAAAGTACACATTATTCTTTACATGTTATTTCCATAATTCCTCCCTCAATTTGTGACTCCGGAATTCATTCCTGCAGATTGAAGAATTGGTTTAAAGATGGTGCATATTACCTTTATGAAGGAAACTATGTTTAGGAAATGACATATGGAAGCATTGACAGGAAGGACTGTCAGTAGAATTTAGAAAAAATCATGACTGAGGAAAGGGAGCTGGGTGCTATAGAAAAGAGGGAAAATATCAAAAAAGAGAATCCGAAGGCTGTAAATGAAACTAATGGAAAAGGAAAAGAAAACCAAATGGATAGCAAGGATTCATGAAATCAGAGCTGCGGATGTCCAAGCTTTAGTTTGATAGCCAGTTGAGGGGTTGTAAGCATTGCCAAGTGCATTGAAACATCAGTGCAATATGTAAGGGATAAGAATAAATTTAAAAGAAACTTTTAAGCTGTATTTGAGAAAGAGAAGCGCAAATAGAAATATTCAACAGTTTACATATCTCAGAAGGGTTCTGGACCAAAATGGTCAAGTAGTAAGAATATATGGCAAAGAATTTTGTGGAAACATTATCATTGAAACAGGATGATAGGGATACATTGGAGATAATTGAAATGTGGGTGTAGAAAAGGTTAAGCGGTGGACGGAAAGGAAAACAAATAAGGACGTGGGAGGCATGGTGGGGAAGGAGGGGGGATGGTTGGAAGACTCCAAAGGGGACAGGACAGGCGGATTCAGTGTTTTGATCAGCAGTGGGACGTTGAAGACTTGGGATTGAGGGAAGCAAGGAAGGGTTAGGAATAGGATGGTCATATCGAATGGAATAAAGGGAGGAAGGAAGTATGCAGAATTGAAGAATGGGTTACGTAGTGTCAAAATGTATTGTTATGAAGAAAAAAAATGTATCATTGCATACGCTGTATCCATCCAAACCAACCTTCACTGGTAGAATACCAATGATTACAAGCATTACAATGAATGCTATCAAAATGATTCTATCAGAAAACATATCTTAGAAGCTTAGCATGTGTTATATAAAATACAGAACTTAGTGGACATGAGGGGCAAAGATCATGATGCTCAATAGCAGCAACTTCAGAGAGAGCTCACAAATAAGCTGAAGGTGTTTTGGTTGGCCCTCAGAAACTATTGAATATCATGGTGGACTTCCTCTGGCATAAACTGCAGTTTGCCATCTATGGTTATTACACTTTCCAACAATGTTCACTCTGCCCAAAACCTATTTTCTACCTCACTCATTCTCCTTTTTTATCACAGTCCTCAATATCTTCACAATCTTACTTCTGCCTCATTTTCTTTCCTCCACATACCTTGACATTTCACTAAGCAACTCTGACCATTAGTACAATCTCGTCATTTGTCTTTCACTTGTTCCAACTTTACTTCCTCCATACCACGAATCTAAGCTGTCTCTTCAGTCAAGAACCAAAATTGGATGGTTGAATCTTACCTATCAATCGCACATTTAAATCATAATAAATATTCGGTTACTAAATTCTCTTTCAAAAATAACCATGGCAAATTTAGCATACTACCTTCCAGAATGTTATATATCCTCTTCATGACGCATTTATATGCGTTCAAAAATAGGAATAAATATTAAAAGGAGAGAAACATGCTTGAAAATGCGCATCGGACCTTGATTTCCTGTCTCCTAATCATGATGCAAGAATTGATCACATGCCTATAAGAAGTTTAATATTGGCATTAATTACCATAGGAATGTAAATAAATTTGGCAATGCCAAATAGGCACAACTAATGCAGGCTCTTTAATAAGGAAGATTAATTGGAGGTGATGTTGCTTAAAATCGTTCCATCATGGGACAGTTTATTACCTCCATTCAAGGTGTTTTATATTATTTGCGGGGAGCTATTTAAGAATTGGCTCTCTTGAAATTCATTCATCTTAAAATTTAAACGCCATTTCATTCATTCCATCGTGTCAACTGTATTCTTAATCACGGGACAAATCTAACTCCTCACTTTCATGAATAATTTCCAGCGAATGCAATAAACTTTTTCATGTTTGACTGTCCCCGATAATTTCGCCGAATTGATCAAATGACAATGGATAACTGGAAATGCCTCTAAGCAAGCTAGATCTGGCAGGCAAAAATAAGAAAGTTTCCAATCAATTAAATGAATTCCATTTTCATTATCTTCGTGGCAATAACCTCAATCCTGCTTCCATATGCAAGTATTTGTGGATGATTAGGCAGTTTAATCAGTTCACTGGCTATTTCATTATTTCAAATATTGAAACAGCCACAAATATCTATTTTAACGTGTATGTAACGTATGATCAATCACATTCATTAATCAATGTTTAAAATGGCTCCAGCCAAGGTCAGAGTGAAGGAGCAATTTAACATATTCATTTTTATATATTTTCATACCTTTCTATGGTGCTGTCAATGAAAACTTGAAGGAAAATGATTATTCACATTCAACTATCAGTTGATTTCACATAGAATGAACTTATGGCCATGAATAGCAAATATCATTTGTATCTAGTAGCCTATAATAACAAATAAACTTGTTTATACATTTTCAATAGGACGGCATGGAAGTTTTAATTTCATTTCTTTGATAGCTAGAGGAGGGGACAGAAATTAACGCGTTATAAAATGATAGGAGGGCTAACACTACCGAGTGAAAATATTGTGCCTCACATCTTAAATTGCAACTTTGAAAACCTGCTTTTCCACCAAATACCAGGAGTTATTGCATTTAACTGCACTGCTTATAGTGTAACTAAGACCAACTTACCTTTGAATTTTCCAAGACTACGTTTCAGTGCTCACGAAATTTTTCTTTCCACCAAAAACGTCGGTAGCATGAATGCTTACAGGTGATTGGAAGATTTCTTGGGTTCGCTTTCACTACTTCTACGCCACCAAGTTTCATAATTGACGGGGATATTTCCAAGGAACTCAAGGAAATTCAAATATTCGTTTAGTTAAACACGTGGTGTGATAGACATTTGAACTCGTGCCTTGGTCGCCAAATAGCTTTGGCAACATGAGCCGTGACGTCACGATTGCATTAACCAACGCGCGAACTTTTTCGGCTCCCGATGACATTCAAATTTTGTCCTGAAGTTTGACCTGTGTTTGCTGGCAATCTATTCTGTACAGACGAAACAATTCTGAAAGTTTATTACACATCGTTTAACTTGGACTATTATTAATTAGATCAGATAAAAATATACGCTTGAAGGATATTGCCCACTATGCTAACCGAGTAACGGAACAACCCTAATGATTTATAAGTTTACTGAGAAGGAATGTCCCATTCATTAGATATAATTGCGAAAACATTTAAAACCATTTTAAACGAAGTTAACTATGCAACAAATTTTGAGTGATAACCACACATTTTACGACCACTCCAAAATCGAGGGCGTCCAATATGTTAGCTCGCAATGATTCGGTAATAATTCGTTTCTTTCGCTTATCATGCCATCTTTCTTGCACTTGGTTAATTAGGATCTTTAAGCAAGCAATGGAGAAAACAGTTATTACTGACAACTGCAATTGATTAATGTTAGTCGCTTCTTATTCATAATTTCGTATAACAGAAGCATGAAGTACCTTGCATAAACAATAATATCCTTAATTCATCACAGAGGAAAAGACTTGCCAACATAGATGTCGTCAAAAGAAGAAATAATAATAATACCTCATGCTTTGGTACTATTCCATGATCGAAGTCTCTTAGCGACTTTCTTACTTTCAAAATTATCTTTCCAACTTAAAAGCAATGAAAAAAGAATATGCCTTTGCTGATCACAAAACAAAAAAATGGCAAACTAGATAATTATTTCACGTTTTTTTTTAAATAGGCATTATTTCGAAATTCTTTGGAATGCAGATTTGTTCAATCCCATGAGTTTTTTTATTGGCGAGCTTTTACTATACTTGGGTATTATCTGGTTGAATACCAAAATTAATTTGACCAAATAGATTGAGGCAACAATCAAATCATTTCACAAAGATGCTTATTCACAGAAAAACTTTCCCTATTTAAAAAATAACATATTAGCTAAACCTGGAACAGCGGAATCCATATTTTGGCATAGTATGAAAGGATGATAAATTAATGATAGGCTTTCAATTTATGTCAAAGAGATCAGAGAATTTTCCACTTCAAAATAAAATGACTTAAATATAATATATCTAACCCTGAATTCCATAAGCACATCAAAAAGAAATTACTAGACATGTATGTAGAGTATCTGCAAAACAAATATCCTATTCACCAAAAATAACAACAATTTTCACTAATTGCAAAGCTGATAACCAAATAATGATAAAATTATCCTAATAAGTACATTTGTTACTGCAATGCAGTGATGATGAAACATTAGATACAATTTGGCAATTACATACACAATTCGGCTAACAGTAATTCAAGCAAAATAAATATTACACAAAATAAAACTTTCTTCATACATGACAAGACACTATTGTAATACTTATAGTGGATCACTCTTTTTTTGGGTTATGTATTACATTGGTATAGTCAGGATTTTGTGGATGAGACTGAGAGACATGGATGCTCAAATTATCTCCAGAACTTTGAAAAAGATTTCGTGAAGTATTACAAGGAGAGGAAGGATGGTTGCTGGCTGAATCATTGATAGGAATAGAAGATTTCTGAGAAAGATATGGGCCTCCAACTGTGACGAGACTTATTACAGATCCTCCCTTTTCAACATCTACCACTTCTGGTAATAGATTGCCAGCCTGATTTTTATGATACGTATAACGATGCTTCATCAAGCTATTTCTAGAGCTATATGCACGGTTACATGGTATACACCGAAATTCAGTCCCTGTGACTACATGCTTATCTTCCATATGGCGCCTGAGGCTGGATCTTGAGCAGAGAGCCTTGTTGCATAAATGGCAAACGAGCTCCTGATGGCTTGCAGGGTGAAGATTCACGTGTGGGGGAAGAACTGCTTGGATACTGGCCGGAAGGTCAACTGCAACATGCTCCAATGTCATATCTGAAAATGATATGAACAAAGTGGAGTTAGGAAGACATCCAACTGACAATTTTTTCCCCAATAATTTTCCTTGTGTAAGAACTTTTGAAACCACAATGGTTAAAAACAATCACCAAGAACATATGTACTAATGGAGTCATTCATTAATTATATAATGCATTACACATGAGTAAAATATATGGTAGATATTTTTCCAAAGTTATTTGACTCACCCCTCAACTGGTATGTACATTAACAATATAATTATCTTGAAAGCTGAAGAGACTTTTATGCCCGTAAAACACAATGGAAATGTACATGACATGTATTTTCATCCAAGAGTTTTCCATTATGCCGTTCAGGCAGATGCTAAGTATACCCAATGCAATATTTTGTTTTTCTTCTCATCAAAGAAAAAAAATCCTGATTCACCATTTCATTACCAGAAAGCATGCCAAAGTTCTCTTTATTGACTCTGTTAACCCTTGGAGCCCTCACCATGACTGAAAATCATGCATAAGATGTAAGCACAGAGCAGTTTCTCTGTAGACCCATAAGACAGAGTGCTAGGCATTTGAGCGTGAAGGTAGATTGTTGAAGGGCACATGAACGGACATTGGGCAGAGCATTTTGCTACTGATGGGAGGGCCAGGGTTTGACTTACAGGGAGGTCTGCTCCACTCAAGCTGTGTTTTCCAAGCACCAGTTCTTCCTGGGAAACCATAGGTGACACAGTAAAAGGAACTGGCCTCCCTGCCCTCATGGGTGAATTTCACATGCCAAATAGGGCTTAGTATTAAGTGTACACTACCTTCACCAGTCAAACCAACCTTCAGGTTGATTACTGTGGTTTGGTTATTGATTTTGAATCTCATCTAACATCATGCTGGTCATCAACCCCATGCCACAAATAGTAAATTGGTGTCCAAACTCCCTTCCCCCAAGAGTATGAAATACCTATATGCTTAGTAAATTACCACTTGAATGGCAAAGTTAATTAAAATTTTTTCAGTCAAATGAAATTCTTTTCTGAACAGTAAACATTTTTTCCAAGGTCATGCTAAGATTATACTAACATGAGCTAAACTGATATTAGTGTGCTCTTTTACATTACAATGGCCATTAGAAAAGAAGCAATTCTTCATTTTCCGGAGAAATAACAAACCTAGTTACACTGGGGTGCCCACTTCCCTCAAACTGTATAATACACCCCCTCATAATATCAATCCATCCCCCTGCCAGCTACCCCTGACATTCATTGAATCTACTATTATTACACATATAGTCTTTTTACTATTATATGCAGCTACATTTTGAATGAAATATAACCTGAATGTTAAAAAATATATTTTGCAGTATTATCACTTAAGATTTGACATACTAAAAATAATCATTGAGATAATTTCCATGCCACACTGAGAGGAAAATAAGGGAAATTTTACTAGTAAAAAAATAATAATATAAGCTCTTGGTTCAGTGGGTCTATCGTCATAATAGACCATAACATTGGAGGCAAAAGACAAGTCAGGATAACACAGATATTTGAGATAACACACAGTTTGAGTGTTTGCATGTGTGTGGGGTGTAAGTGTTCTTGCATGAATGCATGCTATGTTTTTTTTGTGAATGTATGAATTTGTGATTCTTGCATGCGTTTTTTTTTCTTTTCTAAATTACGGGTGGTGTCCTAACACCCCCCGCCACACGCCCTTGTGGTGACTTGCGGGGTATTAAGTAGATGTAGGTATAGTCAAGGCATCATTTGCTTTGTTTATGCAAATGAGCACAGACACAAAAACATTGGCATGGTAGGATTAGAGCTCTGAATATAAATTTGACTCAATAAAATCATCAGGGGAGTAATAAACCCAAATTGAAATGTGGCTTTTAATGTTTAAATCTGATTTGGTTCAATACCTATGTATTTTTCTAATTGAGTAGGTGAATTGTTATTTACAGAAATTAACATATATTAATGGCTTTTATTGGCAATTTACCTGCATTGATTCATTACTCTCGTGATGTCCTTTTAGATATTGTTGAATCTATTATTGATACGCTCTCTATTTTAAACAGGAGATTCACAATAGTTTTTGCTCAATTACTCCGGGCTGACATTAAAATACATTATATCATTGTATTAACACAATTATTACTAAAATTACAAAATAATTTTAAGTAGGCAATTACCCATATGAATTAAAGCTGTTTCATATTTCAAAGCCCAAAAATGTGAGGGCCACTTTTTAAATCTATAGGAATATATAATGATAAAATTACAGCCCGACTAAGATGTCACTACCAATTAAGATCTCACATGCATAACTACACTATTAGGGGTAAAGTGACTTTGACTAACACTTATTGTAGTCTGTCATCAACTTGCAACTCATTTCATAATGAAAACATTCATTTGTGTAATGGGCCACCGACACAGTTGGAATCGGGCTGTATCCCAAATTTCAAGAAGAGGACTTTATGCTTATTAATGAAGTAATAATTATATTGATGACATTCAATATGGTTGTACCATTTACCAAAATGAATAAAGTATAATAATAATAATTATTATTATTCAAAGTAAAATGCAAAATGAGTGAAAAATAACAGATATTGTTTGATACAAAAAGTTAATTTGAAGGTTTATGAAAATGATAGGGTAAAATATATGACAAACCCTACATGTAGCATAGAGTTTGTTCATATATTAACAACATACTAACAAACCAATCACAGTTATCAGCGATAAGTTTGGTTTCATAGGTAAGAGTAGAGCCCAGCTAGTGCTTAGTCTGATTGCACAAGAAATGCACTCATTAGGATAGGGGAGCAGTTCCTTTCCTTATCATCTGAGGTTTCCAAGGAAGATCTGGTACCCAAAAAAATCTCACAGCTTGGGTGAAGCTGAGGTAAAACACCAAGGGACATCACCTTGAATCGAATCTCAGACCTCTGATCAGTACTCCAGTTCTCTACTCACTTGACTTCCATGCCAAAAGACAGCCTGAGATTAACTTAATAGTCAACTGAGAAAGTTTACCAAGTTAGGGAAGACTTTTACTAACTAGCAAGTTGATGTTGCTACAAACTTGGAATCCCAACCTGAGAAGCAAATAAAAAATGATTGGGACCCCAATAGAAGAAGACCCAGGGGCCTTTGCCACTTCATAGTTGCTTAAATATACACCATGGTGATAGAGATTACAACCCTTGATGTGAGGCCCCTCCAGAGGTTTCCACTGGTCATATTTCTACTATAAAATATTTTAAGTCTACTTAATGCCTTAGCAACATTATCAATGGCTGATCTGATAAGAAATATGAACAAAAATTAAAAGTCATTAATGGGAAGAATACTTATTAAATGGAGTTCATGAAGAACCTGATGGAAGAAACAAGCAATGTATTATTATTAATGAAATGAGCATTCGAGTACATGTCTCAACAGGAGTTAATTATTTGAGAAGGATGGAACAAAGTTTATTTGTTAGAGACATTATAGTCGGGAAAGCTCCATAGAGAAGACAAGGGACAAATATATTGACCAAACAGTGATGGAAGAGCTATCAGAGCACCAAGGAAACTCAGCAAACTTCTAAATGTTTGCTTTTGTGAACTTCAAGTCAACATTTTCGGCTCCCAGCATGAGATAACTTTTGATAATTTAAACGTTCAAACACAATTTAACTGAGAACACTTCTTAACACTTGAGGAAACTCATCAGAAAATGACCAAATCATCTATTCTCCTTCAATTTTCATTAAAACTTTCTGCACCAAATCTTTAGTAATGACTTAAGGTTGCCCACTTCTTTCCTCATCATGAGCAGTCATGCAACCATTTCCAACCCATCCCATCAACTTATAATGTTTTATCCTTAAACTTAAGTGTTCTGACAATGAATTTTAGCAGCTTTCATGCCTTTAGCACTAATAAAACGAATCACAGTGCATATTTCACAGCCAGCAGGATTCTCAATTGGTGGAGGTATTTTAAACAAACGTAAACACAGACGAATGTTTTTGCAATAGTCTCCATGGTTTCCTAACAGATGTAGATACACAACTACACTTGTACAGGCATGTACAAAACATGCACTGACATGCGTATATATTAGCTAGGGGTGGTCAGGATGTCAATAGTTATTGACCAGTCACCTACTGTTTCAATTTAGGTAACCCTTAAAAGATTCATGACATCTACTTTTTCATTTTGAACAAATTCTAACTAGGAGGATGATGCTAATATGTGCACATCCACTAGTGAATATAGTATATTACTGGAACATATATGTAGCTGCCAGGTGGTTCAATTTTAAGCAGCACCTCTTAATTTTAAAATTGGTAACATAGGAGGAGGTTGATTAATATTATTCCTTCAATTACCCTTACTTAGCTTTTGATATAAATTGTGGGGCACATCAAGGAAACTGAAAGCATTCTTGCTAATGAGTTCAAAACAAGTTTAGTTGAATGCATGAAAATATACCCATGGTGGATATATACACTGTGAACTTATTCTGGGTAGGTTACCTCTTGTGAGGCACCTCTACAAGAAATAGCATACTGATGGATTATGTGAACTGATTTCATTCTATGTCATAAACACAAGGGAGAACTTAAATTCAAATACTCATGTGGCGAAATTGCTCAGTTACATTTTTGGCAAATGGGAAAATTAATTTAAATAAGTAAAAAAGATAAAAATAATAAGGCAAACTGCATTAATAATAAAATCTTAGTTATTTCCTGCAAATTATCTGCATTCCAATTTTATGATTTCTCTTGTCCTGACAGAAAAATCTACAAGGAAATTGATGTTAGATCTGATTAACTTGAACTTGAAGGGGAAAGATGCATTCCCATCTCAAATATTGGAAGACCCCATTTCAAGGAAATTCAGCAATGCAACTAACAATTCAATTCAGCAATGCAGCATAACAATTTTTTCTAGCCCATAAGAATAACCTTTAAATAGCAAAGGAAATCTGTTTGAATGACACACTTTATATCAGGCTTCATTGAGACATTTTTATTTTAGGTATGACAGAAGAAATTTAATTATACTAGGCTTAATTCTATGCTTTGCACTAAATTGGGATTAACATGTTTACTACGTAGCCATGTGCTAGAATTTCTTGCCATATTCTTATAAACTGAAAACAATAGCCATTGTCTATGATGTAAATGCATTGGTACATTTTTTCACAATCATTTATCGCATGCATTGAAACTTTTGGATAATTCTCTAAGTATGAAATTATTTATCTATTATATAGGACTGCCAGAGTAATCAGTGAAGTAGCTGCAAGACAGCAGTTCAAACCAATCTTCAATTCTCTTTGTAGAAGGTTGTTTTCTCCAGGATGGAAAAACTTTTCTCTCATTTCCACTTTAGGTGATCAAAGGAGTCTGTGCTAGGCCCCATACTTTTTAAAATATTAACTAATCATCTACACTTAACTTTAATGGTTAGCTACAATAAATGTGCCATGTATGATGATGATGTGAGCATCATAAATTCCTGTAATTCTTTGAATAATTTACTGGATTCTGGTGAACTGGGGATAAAGGCAATGTACAACTGGTGTAACAGGAATGGCATTGTCCTTAAACACAAATGATATTGTTTTCTCCTTCTAAAAATTTTGACTTTCAAAGTAAGATGTGCAATCTCATGGTGGTAGAAAATTTTTAATTTTTAGGGATATATGTTGACCAAAATCTTAAGTGGGATGAACAAATCTCGCAGGTATGCAAGAAAAGCAATTCAGTTTACAACTAGATATCAGTTTTAAAACACACCATAAGTTTAGATGCCCTAAAAATGTTACACGAGGGTAGCTGGAAAGGTTCTCAAAATCATCATTAGATGTCATATCTAGCATAATGAGTTCCCTGCATAGTAATAGGTAAATGCTTTATGAGAAAACAAATAACACATCAGTGCTCTGATCTGCAGTGTGGATACCTCTCCATTGTTATTCCCATGTAGTGGTTTGCGAAGATGGAAAAAATTGAGCTAATTCGAACAGTGATTAAACACTTGTGAAGAAAAGTATGAAAGCAAAAGAAATTCATGCCGACTTTCAGAAGTCTGCTCCTTCATATTCAACTGTTGCCAAGTGAAAAAATGAGTTTAAGTTTGGTCAGGACAGCTTAGATCTGGGCAGTGGTTGGCCAATATGTTCCACTACCTCAGAAATTATTGCTCAAGTGCACAAAATGGTCATGGAGGATCACTAACTGAAAGTGTGAGAAATCAATGAAGCTGTCCAGATGTCATCTGAATGGACATATTACATTATAACAATGGAATTGGATATGAGAAAATTATCTGTTAGATGGGTGCCGTGACTCTTGTTGCTGGATCAAAACTGAAATTGCATCAGAATTGAAATTTCCAAACAATGTTTGACCCGTTTTAAGTACAACCAACAAGATTTTCTGCACCGGTTTGTAACCACAGATAAAATTTTGATTCACTATCAAACCCCAGAGTGAAAACAGCAGTCACAGCAGTAGAAACATGTTGATTCACCACCACCCAAGGCAATACGGTTGGCCAGGAAGGTGATGGCTTCTGTTTTCTGGGATGCGAAAAGGATTCTGCTGATAGATTATCTTCCCAATGGTCAAACAATTACTGAACAATACTACGCTAACCTCCAGGCCCAACTACAGTGAAAGATACATGAAAAAAGGCCAGGTGTGGTAAGGAAGAGAGTCATCTTTCATCAAGGTAATGAACACCCACACAAAAGTGTCATTGCCATGGCAAAATTACGTTAATATGAAACGCTGCCCCACCTACTTGATTAGGCTCCATCAAATAGTGTCTCCCCAAAACTCAAACCTTTTACTAGGTGATTGGAGATTCTCTGCAAACAAAGAACTAACAGCCAAAGTAGACGGGTATTTTAGGAGGCCTGAAGGAATCTAATTTTCGAGATGGGATCAAGATATTGGAAAATTGCTGGACCAAGTGCATCACTGCTCAGATAGACTAAATTAAATAATAAAAAAGTTTCACTCTGTAACTTATGGAATTGTAATCCAGGGAACATCATCCTCATTAAATCAAGTATTTTTAGTACATAATAAAAATATTTGTAATCAACATCATTATCATGCATATTGTTGACCTCTTTTAAAATATTTCGGAATATTAACTGTACCTTGTGTATATATCCACCATGCAGTTATTATTATTATTATTACTTTTTATTTGCCCAGAGAAGTGACTCATTCCAAGAAAAAGAAGAGTGACTTTACAATGAATAACAGTTATCACTGTCACAATACCAGAAGGTGTAAAAATATGTGTTCCTGTGAAAACATCAAACCTTGCTATGGTAGCTAAAGGACCAGCATCAAGGTGCACAATATTGTTCAACAATCTGCCTAAACATTTAAAAAAGACAAGAATTCCACTGTTCAAGAAAAATCTATTTGCATATCTGGTTGATGAGTGTTATTATAGTATAAATGAATAGCTTTGTAAAACATAAGTGTATATTGGGGTCCTCTCATAACTGTATTTTGTATTTCTATTTGGTAATAATGTGATCTATATCCCATTAATGAGTTCGATACACCTGTCATGTATTCTCAATACAGTACACTGTGTCTGCTGGACAAATAAATATATTATTATATTTCAAGCGGTATTAATACTGTGCAGAACCAATATATATAATGTGATTTTTGGACGATGAAAATACTCAGGACAAGGGCTTATGGACTGCATAATTAGGGCCCAAAAAACAGGCTCAAGCCAAATTTTGTTAGCATACCTATTCTCGCCCGAGTAAGAACCAAGCCTCAAACTCAAGTCAAAACCTCAAATTAGTTACTAAAATAGCCACCTACCTGTTTATTGGCAATTGAACTACTTTCAAATTTTGAACCAAGCTGTATAACTGGCTATCAACCAAAGCTAAGTACTCAGTGCAAGACCTTTACAATTGATTATAATGACCTGATTTTATAAATTATATAACAGTGATGAATATAAGTTTGGTAGGTACTGGAAAAGTTCACCCAATTCGGTAGGTGATGGAAGAGTTCACTGAGCTTGGCAGCGTTTGAAATTCACACATCAAGATAGGGGGTCAGCTCCTTCTCCTGTGTCGTCACCTTCCCAGGAAGATATAGTGCCCAAAATATCACTGAGCTTGGGTGAGGCTGAGGGAGGTATGCCAGGGGATTGAACCTGGGCCCTCCAGTCAGTAGTGCAATATTATTATTATTACTTTTTATTTGCCCAGAGATCACAATACAAAAATACCAGGTGGGTGGTGTATGTACATGATATAAGGCACGTCAAAGAGGAGCAAAGACACAGGCTCAGTTAAGATACATAAAAGAAATGATGCTCATAGTTACATAAATGTTTGTTACAAACCCATGAACATTGGCTGTAACATGCACATGCAATCTCAAATTCAGAAAAATCATTGATCATTAACATGAAACAGACCATGACCAGTGCTAGAAACTAAAAGTATGAACTTACTGGCTGGGAATATTGGTGAGATATTCGTCAACTGAGTCGAACATATTGCGCTGTAGATATCTTTTTAATGCATGCCTGAATGCAACAGTTCCCTTTGTATCCTTGATACTTTTGGGTAGTTTGTTATATATGACGACATCTACCATATGTGAATATGATTATAAGATGAATAAAGTATATTATTATTATTATAATCTGATGCCCATTCCATTGGGTCCTAATTTCAATGCTTTAGTTCTTATATTCCCATAATGGAAGTCATTCCTGCCTCTGGAATACTCTACCCCTGGAATACCATGTCTCCATATTCATACATAAGAACCTAATATGTTTCCCAGCTTTTGTATATTAAGCAATATGTGGTATTTGACTATTTAATGATAAAGAAAGGCTGTGATAAAGATGAATTTTTTTAATCGAGGATATGTACTATCCAATTCAATATTGAAGGTTTTAAAGGTTTATTTTTTCATCTAGTCTCATACAGGAAAATAGGATGTTTCACCATCACTAAACTTAGTTTCCATTCTCACTGTACCCCTACATTTTACTTCAAACTCTATTATCATCTCCTTATCACATCAAAGAATTAGGAACCTATCTAACTTAGCATAAATAAAATAATATCCTTTTCAACAAAGCAAAATATGTATACAGTATAAGATTTCTTAATTGATTGTGATTTCTTACTGAATATTGATAACTACTTGCAGAGGGCAAACCTGAGATATATTTTAAAGACATGACAGAATTCCCATCAACTTCTTCACAAACTGCGGGAGAATATGGATACAGAATTTCATATACCATGTAATATAGAAAATTATTTATTGATGTAATATTTTTTGGATACAATATTTGTGTTGTTTTGACTTATATATTACATGATACAGAGCTGTGTACCATTATTGTATGGTCTGTGTCTCATGCAACAATTCATACAAAGAGGCACTCAAGCAGTCTCACATGATAATAGGGTCAAATTCAAATATTCTTAGCTGGATAAAAAAAGTTGACAGCTACTATGATAAAAGATCAGCTCCAGAGCTCACAGACAACTAATAAAAACATTAATGGCGGCACATATGGGCAGCTTCCAAAAATCAAAGAACAGGGCCAGCTATAAAATTCAAGGACAGCTAAGAAAGTACACTCTACACAGCTCTTTACAATGGTATAGAATTGTGCTATTCATGCCAGAATCAGCCAAGATTCTCCATCCACTTTTTCAAATGGGAAGTTTTACATTGTGGACGTATGACTATTCAAAAGTTAATTAGTCATTGCATTGTTTTGCACACCTACAGAGGACAAGAATTAAGCAACCCTCACATTATAAACACACTCCACTTAATATGAAGTCTGCCCATGCGCAGGTTGGTACTTAGGAGCAAAATGTCCTCAATAATTAATTGCTAATCACTAATAAGCTGCTTTTAAACCCAAAATAGGTTTATTAATTAATAAACCTATTTAAATTAATAAACCTATTAATTAATTAATAGGTTTAATAAACCTATTTAATTCCAACCATCCCCTTTTAAAAAATATCTTCTATTGGTATCGCTATGTTGATGACATCATCTGCTGTTGGACAGGGAGTGAGAGACAACTAGATTTATTCCTAAACATACTAAACTCTCAACATCCCAAAATTTCTTTCACCATGGATATAGAGTCCGAAATAGGTCTAAACTTTCTGGATCTCATGATAACCATTAAAAATAACAAACACAACTTTTCAGTATTCAGGAAACCATGCTCTAGCAACATTATCATTCCATCTGATTCTTGCCACCCTACTGCTCATAAACTAGCCGCATTCCATGCGATGTTACATAGACTAGTAAATTTACCCCTCACAAAAACCAACTTCAATAATAAACTCAACATTATAAAATCCATAGCATCATCAAATGGCTATGATCCAAATCTAATAATGAAAATGCTAAAGAAAAAACTCCAGAGAATTGCCATTTCCAAAATTTGCCCTCTTAGGCCCGCTAAGGACAATACAAAAAAGTGGTGTCAATTATTATTTGTTGGTCCCCTCATGGACAAATTAGCCAGACGTTTCCCCAAAGATACATACAACATTTCTCTTTACTATCCCTCCACACTAGGGAGGATATTATGCAGAAACAAAGACAAGTTGGACCCCCTCCTTCAATCCGGTGTATACAAAGTGAAATGTGATTCCTGTGAAAAGTGCTCCATAGGCCAGGCTGGGAGAGGTTTCATCACGAGAGTGAAAGAACATAAGAGATGCTGGACATCGGGTGATGAAACGCCTCTCCTAGCCAAACATCTAATAAGGACATCGCATGATTGCAAGTTCGTTCCGGAAATCCTCCACCTAGAGAATAAGGGGATGAAACTTGACACACTGGAACAATTAGAAATACTGCAGGAGGACCACTATGTTCTCCTAAATGAACAAAATTTTGTGAACCATTCACCCCTCCTCAAGATCCCTTTCCCAATGAATAAAATCAAGAATCAAAATCCTACTGCCCCTCCTCTTCCATGACTTCACCCTCCTACCTTCTCCTCTCTTCCCCCCCCCCCCCTGTCAGGGTCTCCCACTGCCCACTACCACCGGTCATCATATTTTCCAAGAATTAACTAGTGTACTCCCCCCCCCCCCTTCCAGCACGTGGCTCATCCCTTCCACTAAAACCAGCAGTGGGCTCCGCTTCCTAGAAAGTTACCTGTTTAACCCATCTTCCCCTCCCCCCCCCCCACTATCTCCTACTGTTAATTCCTTCCCTATGTCCTTAAGCCTTTAACCCCCTGCTATACAAAAACCTGCTCTCGACACTCCAGCCCCTCGTCCCCCACTTTGTGGTTTTTCCTGTCATTACCCCCCATTCTTCGCTCTTAATAACCTCTCCGCCTCTCCTCCCCCCCTCCTCCTCCTCTCCCCTACTCGACTCTCCCTTCCCATCCACATCTGCTGTCCATATAAATAAGGACTCCTCACCATTTAGTTTGTCTTGTACCTGATGATGACTCTGTGAGTTGAAACGCATTGTATGTTAAATAAACTGTGGAAAAGTGCAAACTGCCCTTATTTCATTATGATGAACTTCCACGACCTCAAGCCTGAATCTGTTGAACTTATTCAAATGACACCATATTATCTATAATTAACTATTAGAAAATTGCATAATTTTGTTCTGGCATAACATTTTTATATGTGCTACAAACACACTGCAACTATGCTACATGGCGATTTAATGTACCTGAATTGTATACCTGTTTGTTATACTTTTTTACGTTACCATTTTTGCTGAGCTAAAACACTTTAAGGAGAAATACCTCCAAACACCCTAATTAAAAAGGTCAATTATCAAAAAATCGATTTCTGGAATTGTGGCCACATATCAGAATTATTTTATTTAACCTATTAGCAATTTAATGACTGTAATGAGAGATGCTATTCATTATAGGAAAACAGCAACCTGCTTCAAAAACTTCAATTCACAGTTGCAATGTCACCCAGACCATGATTGATAACAATGCAAACCAATGGACATATTGGTTGTATGTGTTGACTGTTGGCACTATTGCATTCATATCATTGTGCCAGTAGTATACTTATTGCAACCTGGAACAATTGTCATAAATCTTTTATGTTCAAACATGATTATAAAGATTTTTTTTCGGAGAATATCCATTTGCATAATCTAGTTTTCATCCACTTCCTTACATATCCAGAGAATATAAAAAACTTTGGAAATAGCTGTTATACTGTACTTAAAATAACATCTCTAAATTTAAACTTCTTCCATTCCAAAAGTGGATAAAAAAATGGATAACCTGAACAGCTTGAAAGAAACATTTGCATGGATTTTTAACAACAATCAGGGTGTCTTAAAATAGAATTACAGAAATTCCAAAGTATAATTACTTCCATCATGCAGTTGCTCGTTATTTCAGTGAATCTTATAATTCTTCAGTGGAATTACCATGCATCACGTCAGTAATTGTTAGACTAGTATGGTTACATCCAAACCATTTCCCTCAGAGATGGCTAGCATCAGTTTAGTTCATTTTACAGCTACATGGTGGCAATAGCTTTGAATTGATATCAATGAACAACATTTGCTTGTTGTTTACCCATAAATTAAAACTCATTAATGATCTCTACCACAGGTTTTCAAACTTCCCCAAATTTAAGTTGACAAGTTTCATATAGTGGGGGGTTTGCTTACACACATGATTTTACAGGTCTTAGGCAAGCATAACTTGGGCTTAAATACTCATTTATCAACCAGGGATTTGTCCTCCATTTTTTCCAACACCATGCACAGCTAAAACAATGCACCAGCAAGGAGCAAAAACAACTCAATTGCTCTCAATATTATTTCATTCTCAGACAGAATTATTGGCAAGACTACAGGGTTGAGATAAAAAAAAGAATTTATTTTATTTTGGCCATTAACTGGGAAAGAAGAAAAGGGTGTAAACCCCAAGGGTGAAGATCAATAGTACAGGTTGATTCAAAGGTAACACGTAGTGAGTGAAGCCTTCATTCTTCCTTCAAGAGTTTGGATTATGTAGGTTTTTTGAGCTAAGTAGCACAGCCCTGGAGGTTAAGTGACTTCAATTTGACGTGAAGATGCCACGGGCAGAACTGTTGTTTTGCCCAAACAACCTATTCAATTGGCACGCCTGAAAGAAGAATGAGGTCTTCGCCAATAGTAAAGGCATTTGAACAAGATTACACATTGCTATAGATTGGATTATGGAAAATGTATGGGGTGGAATTGGTTAGCTGTTAGTGAAAGAGTTGGGAATCTCTAAGACTTCAAAAATAGCAACTGATAGCAGAGGATGAGTATGGTCACCTGGAAAGGGTGAAGATAGAGGAAGAAGAATGAAGGAATCTGGAAAACCACGATGCTGTTGTGATCAAATGGGAACAGAATGCTTAGTACACTGCATTTGGAAATTGGATATTTGAATGAAAAAAAAATAAAAATTTTATGATTGCAAAGTGATAGTTATAAAGTTACCTACCTACCATATTTACAAATTTTAGTTTTTCCATTAAAATTGATTCGAAAATCAAGACTTAATGAAGATGGTGGCTTTTCGACCTTCCATTGAGATATCATTCACACCCCAACCAATTAATTTCAAGTGGAATATTTCCAATAATGGAATGCCTACATTATATACTAGCATGCTAAATTTTACCCTTGGTCAATTAAAAAACAAAATGGAGGTTAACAAAAAATGTTGGCCTCATAATTGGAAACACGAGCACAACAACGCATCTTGTGAGCCCACCTGATGGCCCTCGGCAAGACACTCTCCCTATCTTGCTGCACCTCCTCAAGGAATTTTAGCGATAGATTATCTTCAAACATAGGAATTTTCGACACCACTCACCAACATTAAGCATAGCTACTTAGGGTGAAAAAGCAAGTTTCCAGTGTCACATATTTTGTATGGAAAAAGACAAGCAATACTTCCAAAGATTCGAGAAAAATAAATTAAATAAATCCTTACCTCACCATCCTATATTTTGAGCATGTTTATAATATAAAACATTACCACTAGAATATATGGGACAGGAAATGAACTTAAAAGCAACAACAGTTAATGCCAGGAAACTGTTTAGCAACTAAATACAGATTACAGACTTGAAAACTTACCTTAATTTGACAAGACATTTAAAAATGAAAGGAAATGGGAAAGGGAGCCCGTGCACTAAGCCACTGTGTCTCGAAGAAGAATACCACCCATCCTTTGTTTGAGATGAACAGTTTTATTTCACGAACTATTAAGCCATTACACTGATTTGAAAAAGGAGCAGTTAGGGCCACATTGCCCTGAATACCACCTGAACGATAACAACGTCTACTTCCACCGGACCTGCTCAAAAGGAAGGCAAACTCCACACCAATTTCTTGCAAAGACACAAACTTCTATTCAGTAGTTAAAATCCACTTTTCAACAATAAGATTGAGATTGTATGTAAAAATCATTGAGACAGATTTTCTTTAAATTGAAGGGGTAAGGGGGTGGGCAGTGGAGAGGGGTAAGAGAAACTGGAACATAACAAATTAGTTGAGGGCTCTGAGGTAGGTGTGTAAGTTGTTCTCTAGCAGACACTTGTATGGAAATCTCAAAATACCTCAAAGTTGATAAGGATATGAATACATTTTGTTTTCATTAAGACTGCAATCTATGACATACCAAAATAATACAACTTTTGCCAAAGTGTTACCAAAAAAGGAATACAAAATTTCCTTAAGAAAAACATAGGCATTTTTGTATGTACAAAGCTCATACTACAAAAATAAAATATTGTCATAAAATTGGTTTTGTTTCATTCTTTCACAAGTTTTGATAATTTTTCTGTGGTTAAAAATGATGGATTAAAAATGTTTTTTCTTTTAAATGCCGACTTTTCATTTAGTACCATACTGACAAAATGTTTTTTTTTAAATACCAAAAGTATCAGATATGCAGGAGAATCCACAAAGGAATAATGAGGGGCTTATTCTCTAATGCATAAACAACAGAACTGTACAGACAACAGTGCATATATTAGAACTCAGTTATAGCACATGCGATGGATGCTCCATTACTCAACACTCTGTTTACAATCAGACTGACCACCAGCCCATGTCAGTACTTGTATGAAAAATCAAGAAACCATGAAGACTCTACAAAATAATGGATGAAAACCAACAAGAACATGTCATTAAAAAAGACCAGATCAGAGATCTTTTTACAAAGTGAATCCAAAGAGTAACCCTGAGTCAAGAGCCTCCAATGTTACTTTAGGAACAAAAGTTATAAGTTGGATACATTACAAACAAAACACCCACTACAATAACACGATGTACAAGTACCAAGAAATGAGTGCCAAGGAAGGCTCCCCCCTTGCCTCGTACTTGCATCAGGAGGTATTTCTTCAATTACATTCTATTGAACAAGCAGTACAGTAAACATACATATCCGACTGATTTGATTTCAAAGGAGAGATGTACACATGTTAAAATATTGTTTATCATAGTTATGCTATTGCACCCTTATGTGGAACAAGCAATACAAGAAACAACCTGATATATTCCTGATAAAATTAAATTGCACGAACAATGCATGAATAGTTGGCTACAATTGTACCAAGATACAAGACAATTTTCCTTAAACGTGCAAAAAGAACATTGCACTCATCCTGAGATTAATAAAATACGCAGTTTTTCATTTGGTTAAAATAATATGTTTGTCCCCTGATGGAATGTATTAACATATGGCATTAAATTCTTCTCCTGACTTCACAGAGGTATTATCATTGTTTTAAAAATTGGTTGATCAGTCTGAGTTTAGCAATTAAACAGATTCACATGACACTTGTACTTATCAAATATAACTGTGTTCTTATAGCACTCAGAGAAGCTGTATTGGTTCCACTCAATCCTGTAAAAGACTACCTCCAACTTGTTCCCTTAACAGAAACATGAGAGACAGCTTTAGCTTCAAAATTCTACAAGCAAAAACATAAAGCCCAATCAGCTACAGATCTTATTTTCAAGACATTTTCACTACCCTCTGCACAACATGAAATTATTGAGAATGACTTATCTTCTTCGCTCCTCCCAGCCAACAGACTCCAAATTACATGTACATTGATATGTTAAACCCTCTGAGGAAACAACCATCATTAAAACTCCATTGTTCCATGACAAAGCTCATTAAATTTGAAGAATTACACAATATTTGTACATGATGCATGAGTGGCCATCCTATGACTTTTTTAAAAAACACACCAACTGTAAAATTATCCCTCTTTTTTTATTTTGACAAAAATTGGAAAAGCAGTACCTGCTCTGTTGTATAAGATGTACTCCTGAAGATGAAAATATTTACCCATGGTGTTGAAAATTTTAACAATTCTCACTAACAATTGCACCTGGAAATTTATCGAAAATGTGAGCAATACATGCAGTTTACAACTGCCAACTGCTCACCTACTTAAATTGAAAGCCAGGCTTTCCAATAATAATAAATATACTTTCTTTTTAAACCACAACATCTTTTCTCATACTTAAATATGGAATTAGTAGCTGAAATAGTAAACAAATACTTTCCAACACATAAAAAACCAATTCCATACAAATTTACTTTATAAAAACCAAGATCCATCTACAAACAGTAAATGAAACTTCTTTGGTGCAAAATCACAACAACAAAAACAATATAAACCAAATTCATAAGGCATTTGCATCAGTTTCCTCGAATTATATGAATATATATTTTATAAAAATCAACCTTGGCATTGGACAATTTATCAGTTCTCAATGCAATATTTGTAGCTCATTTACAAATTCACGGGGTCACACTCACTCACACTCGTTTGTTGTTGCATGATGGTTGTTGTAACAGACAATGTAAAATTGAATATGTATTATTATTAAGATGTGTATATATATATATATATATTTATATTATTTAAACTGATGTGCTGACAAACCTGAAGTGTTCAACCATTATGTGGCATACATATCTACTACAGTTAACTGCTATAATAATATATGGTCAACCTGGTAATCTAGACTGCTTTATGATACCTGAATACTTAATGTGGGTACATAAGTTTCTGCAAAGTTATTTATTATTTGGATAATGGGAGGTCAGTTCGTCAAACACCCGCAAAGTTCCTGTTAAAATATATGTTAAAAAACAGATGCATCGTGTGATAGAAGAAGACGGTATTGTGAAGTTCCTTGGCACTGAAATAAGGGTATGCATCCAGGACACACACTCACAATAATTAACAACTGCAAAGTTTAAAAAAAACACCTAAACAACTTTGGAGAACATTACATTTTAGACATTTATATAATCACTATCAAGGTATAAAATTCCTTGATTAATAAAAAATTGCAGCTACCACAAAGTACGAGTAATAAAAAATCACTTCATATTGATTGGAATGAAAACTTGTAAAAAAGATGTGATGTATTCTAGGGACCAATATTTCTGTACATAAAATACATATGAAAAACTCTCTGATGATATAAGTGATGTGTAATATTACGTCACAAAAACATGTACTATATTAATTTTTTATTTTACACAATAAGTCCGAGAGCATTATTCAGCTTATTAGATCATCTATACTACGATTATATTTGTACTTGTGTAATGTCATCTGAGTTCTCAAACCTGAATGTGTAGCAAAAACTGAGGTCCTATATATTAAGTAAGATATCTCCATGAGTTTTTTTTGTGCTTAAAAGTTGTCCAAGAACCATAAAACCCGTGAAAACAGAGTTATGCCCGTGTACTGTTTCTTTCTGTATTTCTAATGTAAGTGAAATCCATTGTCCTATTCACCATGATTTGTACATGGACAATACTGAACATAACTGTCATTGTATATTGATTCGCTGGACAAAAAAGTTTGGACAATCCTCAAAGGCAATCACCTCTGTGACCAAAACTTGTAAGCAAATGAGGTTGGAGAAAAAGAACAAGGGGAACCCAAATGCATATATGAGTCTACACATACCCCAAAACCCTTTTGTTGGTTCCACCTGGTTCACAATTCTTCTGATGAACATATGGTGTTAAAATGTATTTCTTAAGAATACACTATGTTAAAAATACTTTAGTGGGAATCATTACTGGGGTGGGGCGTGGAGGAAAATCCCTCAGCTTCATTATTGCCATGAAGCACTTACGGTATTTCTTTTGAGAAGCTGGTCAATTTTTAGTACCTTAAGTCTTTTAAAGGCATCTTCTCATTACAAAGTAATCTTTTAAAAATAAATATATGAAATTTAGAAAAAAAATTTTTAGGCACATTGACATTGGATGGCTGGATGGTTGCTTTGATCTGCCCAGCCGAGTATGGTCCATAGGCAGCTCTTTCTTTCTTTTTGTATTTCCCACCCCACATTTTAAGTCTTGACCAACAAAAAACATTCCCATGTTCCCACTAAGCTTAGATATCCAAGCCAGTACTCTGCACGAAACAAGTGACTACTGAGTTAGCAGCATCAACTGTGTTGACTCTAGGGATGTATTTGTTTTTCTTTTTTTATGTCCATCGATGACTTTAAAAAATGACATAAGGATCTCTATACTTTTCTTTCGAGGTCCCAAAATGTGATGTATTAAGTGAAATATTGACTTAAACCAAAAAGCCTCACCTCTTGAACTCACTCTTCTCAAAATGGTGGCCTGACAAGTAAGGCACAACTTTCATGGCTTCATGACAACACTATTAACTCACAAAATGTCTATTTAGAGCATGTATACTGACAAAATATTATGTTACTTTCAGACAAGGTTATGAGGCCTGAGAGTAATTTTCAAAGGCTTTTTGGCCATATTCAAATGGAAATGACTGATTATCTTTATGAAAACACCATCCCTAGATGGACACAAGATGCATTTCTTTTCCTTCAGTTGTAGAAAGGTCTGATAACCAATATTTGCTCATTAATAGCATGATGTACCAATTTTACGGAAAAAATTACTTAAATATTCCATAGACATGCGTAATAGTAAATGCTTCAAGACTACACTGTCAAGTTTCCTATAAGGGTGAAAATTAAGAGAAACTAAACATGCAACTACATTTAAAAAACTCGTCAATATTTTAAAAGTGTTCAATAAAGGATAACATACTGAGAAAGCAATAGGCAAAATATACGTGAGGTTCCCACCATAGCAGCAGCAAAGAAGCAAGGCATGCAGCAAGAAAAATTAACTAAGAGAGGTCCACTGAGTCATCAACTCAAATAAGTTGAACAAAATGGATAAAGAAAAGGTTGTTGCATGCAATCCAGATGGATTAAATAAAAACAAAAGCTTATGTAACAAGCCCCCTACCCACTTTGAGCCCTGCAGAAGGAAACTGAAGTAAAGCCTTTTAAATACAGCTCAGCCTTTCATACAATGACACAATACACACACATTCAAAATTTAGAGCATGACTGAATGCATAAGCAAATAAATGCACCATGAAAACATGCTCCACATCTCTCAATAACACTCTCACGCTCACAGTCAACGTAACATACCTATTCGTGCACACAAATTGGGATAACCACAACATTAATCTTCATCAAAGCAGGCAACCAGCTTTAAATACTTCTAACACCCAGAAAGTCTTATAGCCATATTACATCTAAGGTTTTGCATAGAAAAACCAACATTAACATCTTTCCAACTCAACCAAATCATCCACTTCCATCAATGCCAAACATCTTGGTATAACCACATCATATGTTCAGAAGCAACTTGGCACGACATGAGCCAAAGAAACCAGCTTTGTTCATCATCTATCAGTAAATCTTGATACATTTACACAATTTAAATATTAACGTATAACGCTTAGGCTGGGCTACTGGCTTCATATTCCAGGCTCCCTGGGGTTATCTACAAGATGTTTCGGCAGCACGGGTGCTATCCCCTCTAAGAGTTTACTCCTCCTTCGCAGAACGTGCATGCCTCGATGCTGCAGACTTTTGTGCGTTGTTAGGGAGTTCTTGGTGCGGTACGACCGATGGCAGAACTCACAACGGTGAAGGGTGTCGGAGGGCTGGTGCCGGTCTTTGAAATGCCTCTTGAGTGAGTAATAGCAGCTGAAGTTTCGATGGCAATATGGACACTCTTGGGGTTCGTTCATGCCATTAGTTGGGGGGGGCATCGTGCAGTCCTTGAGTTCCCTCTCGCTTGCCCTCGGACTCGCTATCCCTTCCAGAGAAGTTCTGCCATTGGTACTCAACATCTGGTGGTTGGTGGCCATAGCGGGTGTGATTGAACTCTGGGAATTGGAAGGGGCCACATCAGTTAACTGATGTTGTGAGCGCTGATCGCGACGGAGGAAATGAGCTTGATGATGATGCTGTTGTGGTATCCCGTGCATGCCTGCAAGAATGACAGATAGAAAGGAATGGACGATATGGAAGTGTGAGCCAATCTCATGCTTTTTATCTCTATTTTGCCAGTAATGTTAAGGATAAGATATTTCTTTTGGAATATATACAATGTGATATGTCTGTGATGTGATAAAGCGGTACCAATAAGATATTATCTTATGGGTCAGAAGCAAAGGGAAATCTTTATCCCCTCAAGGGATTTGTGAAAAAATTTGACATTTGTCAATTTAAAAAAAGACTGGAGAACCTCAGGTAAGCTGCTGTGTAGTAGATAATGTATCAGAGATTTTTGGCCAGGGGTAACATTGACTAATGATGTGAATAATAAAAAATTGATCACATTATTTTTTTACAAGGAAACCAATAAATTTACAATTACTAATGGGCAACAGAATCCGTAAAAGACACAGAGACATGAAGGGTAATTCAAGAAGATTCATATTCCAAAGGACCACCTCATACGGAACAAAATTTTCTCACAGCATGATGTGAAAAACAAAATAATGCTATGTGAACATGAGGGAAAAAAATTTGCTGCGGGTATCCGAGATTTCACTCACAGTTAAGGGAAGGTCTGAAATGATAAAATTATGCCACTTTTCCAATAAGCCATTAATGATGACAAGAGCTACATTAGAATAAACGGTAAGAATGGCCAAAAAGAGAAAAAAATTAGTTGGAACTTTTAGATGCAACAGAGAGGAACAACAATTACAGAAGAAGTAATACCAACAACGTGAAGTATAAATCCACAGACATATAGTGAATGAAAAACAGAGAACTCCAATAGCTACTGAGGTATTACTAAGTTACGTCTTTCATAGATAACAACCAACGAGATAACACACTCCTTCAGTATATCCATCCACTCCAAATTAGGAAATTGCTCCATTGTCATTTTATTTAAATTACAAACATCAAACAGTACGAACGCATGAACAAATCACAGAATTAACCAAAGAACACTTTAATACCACAAACAGCATTTTCATCATACTTTTTGTTAGCCATCAACCCTCAACCTACAGCACATGAGTGTAAAATGAGAACTTGAGAAAATGTTACCAAACACTTGAGACTGTGCATGCCACACTGCCCTATGATGCAATGCCATTTAAAAAATTTTTCGGGTACAACTAGCTCAAGTCTGTACTCTAACATGTGGATCAAAACATATAAATAAGGAAGTATGGAGAATGCAAAAGAGAGAGAGAGAGAGAGAGAAATATTACCCTTGAAAAACGTTATGTGAAATGCATTGTGATGGAAAATGGCAATGGTTTTTTTGGATGACTCAAAAGTGCCAGAGAGCATTCCTTACAAAGAAGCAAACAAAATAAGAAAAGGAAAAAAAATATATATATATATATATAGCAGCTGTCCGAGCATGGTTAGAGGGGAAGAGGAAGGCAGAACATACATAACTAGTCATTTATAACGAAAGTAATAATAGAAATAATGAAAGGGGGAACATGATATGAGGGAAGAGAATGTGGTGTTGGTGTGGGGGGTAGAGGGGGGGAGAGAGGGGGGGGGGGTGAGAGAGAGAGGGAGAGAGGGAGAGAGAGAGAGGGAGAGAGAGAGAGAGAGAGAGAGAGACTAAGAGAGAGCACACAACAAACCACTGACCAATGAAGGCACACATGTGCAGCCACCACGCTCTCTCGATCCCTGAGCCACTAGTTCATGGGGGCAGTTCCCCCGTCCAAATCCACGCTCCCCCCCACCCCACCCATGGGCCCACCCCCTCCTCCCGCCCCTGCTCCTCCGCCCCCACTCGGCCGGCTCTTATGGTAGGTGTAGATGTGGGTCATGAGGGAATTTCGCGAGCAGTAAGTGCGTTCACAGACAGCACATCGAAACTCCTCCATCTTCTCCTCGTGCTTATCAGCGACGTGACGCTTGAGGCTCGCCTTTGAGCACAGCATCTTGCCACACAGTAGGCAGAAAAACTGTCGTTTTGGAGTGGTACTATTGTTGTTGGCGGTGGCGGCAGAGGCCATGGCTGCCGCCGCCGCCACTGCAGCTGCAGTAGCCGATGAGGGGCCTGCAAACGAGCAGAGAGGACGAAAAAATGCGTGCAATAGCGGAAGGTTGGTTTTTTTTCAAAGGTTACCTGCAGGAAAAATAGCAAGGTGTGGAACTCATTTTCTTTCTTAAGTTGAGCCAGCAATAGCCAACATGATTTGTCTACAAGTTGAAAAATACTTCCTCTTCTTATATTTAATACTTTTTCCATGTTGCTTTTCAGTTTCTCTTCACTATTTTCTTTAACAATAACAACTCTTTGGTGGGGGATGAAGAGCAGAAAAGGAAAATCAATTGCTGGAGATTTTGGCGGAAAAATACAAAGGAAGGTGAAAATAAAGCAGGTAAGAATTCAAGGGGCTTTATGAATAATTTTACAGAACTTGTATAGAAGTAAACTTGAAGAAAAAACCGAGGAATAAAAAATTGCAGAGGATAGTAATTTCTTTTATGAAGTAGATTATATTTTTTGCTTACGAAATAAATATTTGGAATTAGGAAAAGAATGTACGGCGAAATTGAAAAAATACAATTATGACAACTGAATAGTCATGAAAACTTAGAAAATTAATACATGGAACAACATAAATATGCATTTGATTGAAATTATATTGTATCAAATGATTATTTTTTATAAAAAAGCATAACGTTAACTTTGCTTCTATCTTTTCAGCATAGGTAATTGAGACTGAAGTTTCAATGACAGATTAAGTCTTAATTAACATCATCAGTTTTATTTACACACATTTGGCAGGTAACCATTAACTAGTGGCTTCTTGCAGCACATATAAAGCATATTTAATGCAAGAAAATGTGAAAAAGTATATAAACTAAACGCATAATAATCAGAATTTATACTATTCTAAATTATGAGAAAGCCCCATATACACTACAGAAAGAGCATGCTGCAAAATTATATTTATCATACCACTTTAGTAAATAAAACGAAAACTTCATCAACCATAGTAAGGAAAGGGAAAAAAGGTTTTTCATGCTTCTGATAAACTTAAAAAGGCAAAACAATTTAGACTAATCATGTAAACCAACTGTGTTCATGATTTGATGGCAATGATAGATGATCTAATTAAGCTGCAGTGAGTTCTTTGATGAATAAAGTTTGAACAAGAGTATGGAGAGAAGTGTCACACAACGATGCACTACATTACAAAACCCTTTACAGATCCAAAGCCTCATAACAATGCAGAAATCAAAATCTAATAGTCTCTCAATACAAGGCAACCATTACCATTTTTAAATCAGCATGGGTAAGGTATCTTATGCGCATTTAGTATAAATCATTTAAAACATAAACCAAATAGACAGCAAGATAAAACAATTTTATTTGCTAATACTGTTTACTGTGTGATTGGATACATTTTCCAGTTGTTTATTTAGTACATAAAGTGATTACAATGTTGAGGAAAACCGAGATGAGCAGTGATTCATTATAAAGTAAAACCCTCATGACCAGCAATGCACAGAAATACAGGTGTATACAAATTTGACTCATGATATCCACTAGTATTAGCCAAAAAGTAACAGCTGGTAGGCACTTAGCATTTCACCCCTATCAAAATGTCTTGTATGAAAGAATGTTGTAATTAACCCTTCACATTTAACCCATAATTTACAAGCCTCCAAAGAGACACAAATTAAGGCCACAAGCTCTCAGATAAAGAGTGGTTCCAAAATTTTGATTGCTGCAAAAGCATTCATTTTTGTCAAAGCAACAACAATATATCTGTAATCAAACATTAGTATGGCTACTCTTGTGATGACAAATTTTATTTGACAATTTTTCCAGTTTTTGTACGTGTCATAAATATATATATGTAGTACATATATTTTGACACAGGTTCCTACAAAGCACTGAGTCACCTTGGAATGAATAAAATTACCATGAAAAAATAAGTTCTTCGATGCACAGAGAGTAAGACCTTCTCTGAATGGCAGTTTTGAAAGCTTAAGTGTCAATTGGAAGGGTGATTGGGGAATGATGAGCAAAAGTTTGGACTAAAGGAAGTTTTTTTTAAAAAGAGTTCTATCACTTTCTTAGTTTTGTACACAATCAGAAGTAACAAACGAGCGTTTCTGAAAAGTTAGGCAGTCACATCACATAGAGGTTTTACGCCTGGAAAGTTTGCAAGAAAATTACAAAATGAACTGGTTAAGGCTGTATATGATACATCTGTAACATTTACCATCAGAAGCAAAAATGCAGTAACTTTACAATCAAGAAAATAACTGAAACACATTACACAAAAAAGCATACATATCTTCTAGCAACCAAAACAACAATGGAATTGCCAACAGTTGTGTTCTGAAGCAATCAAATATTCACATTATACTAAGTCGCAAGACCTACAAAATGAACACCAATGTAGTATAAAACCAAGCAGCAATTGTACAGGTGTATATTTGCGAAACTGTTGACTTGACAATTCATATGCATATGATTAAAAACAACCAACATCTGTTTTTCATCTAGACAGTTCCCACAAGTACTGGCAATTTTCTATTACAGGCTTCATGAATATCTTAGCAGAGTGTCTTTGTGAATCATTGCATAGCACAGGCAGTGTTCAAAATGTTCTCAGCAAGAGCAACCAAATTCTTTGAAAATTCATCACGAAAAGTGAATTTCTTCTCGGATTATATGCCAAGCAAGCTTTCACTCCATTTCTACAAGAAAAGGAAATCAGTCAATAAAACCCTAAATATACATGAAGTGCACCCAATGGCAGGTCAGCAATCAGTATCAGCCTTTCGTCAACAATACTGAATTAGGTTTGCACCATGTCACACTCTGCCATCCTCAGAGAGATACAGCAGTTACCATAGTTGGAACAACAACAATGACTGATGCCCCCTCACCAACACGCATACATTATATATCACAAGTTTTCTATACTGATCACAATACACAGCCAAATGTGCACCTCAGCCATTCCCTTGTACTTTCCCAATGAAGAGAGCATTTAACGACTTTTTTCTCCATACATATCCTTTCCTCCTCCCCTCTCAAACTCTTTTTCTCCGCATCTCCTTATCATCATCCTCATTTTCCTTACATCCTCCTCTTTTCCTCCCTTCTGCAGGGCCCCCCCTCCCCCCATTAAAAGGAGGCTCTCTCACACACGAGTTGGACGGGGCCTGCTCTGACGGTGGTAAACACTGCGGTGGTTGTGCAGGCTGTTTATGGTTCGGAACACTTTGTGACAGACGGGGCAGACCGCGGCGTGGAGGGGCTGCTCGTGTTGCTGCTCTTTGTGGCGGCGGAGGGTCGCTGCCGAGGCCAGCACCTTGCCGCAGACATTGCACACCAGCCCTTCCCCCCCACCTCCTCCTCCTCCACCCCTAGGGCCCTCACCACGCCCTCCCGCCACTGATGGCGTCCGTCTCCTCCCGGACCATGCTTCCATTACGTGGAGCGACTGCACTTCCAGGCCGGGCCACTGGCCGGCAGGGGCCTTGGGTGGGGAGGTGGCGGCGTTAAAGGGGGTGCCGGGTGCGTTGCCGGGTGCGGCGGTGGTTGTGGTGGTGGTGTTGTTGGTCGCTGGGTTGTTGTTGGCGGGGATGGGGTTCGGGGCGCCGCCCTTGAGCGGGCTCGGCATCCCTGGACCGACAAAGAGGCAAGGGAAGGGGCAGGCAATGGGGGGGGGGGAGACGAAGGGTGCGGTTGGAGGAGTCCAGGGAGAGAGATGAGAAGAGAGAGCGTGTGTGAGAGAGAGAGAGTGGGCAGAGGTGGAGAGGGATGGGAGGGATTGAGAGAGAGAGAGAAAAGAGAGAGGAGGAGATGGGAGACAAGAAGGGGCATGCATTAATAGGTGGCCAAACAAGGGAGGATTGATTTTGTTTGATGGTCCCAAATTAAATATGGGCCACACAAAACAATGTGAATTTTGAACTATTTTTTTCAATTTTTCCATTTAACAATCTTAATTTTTTTGTCCAAAACCCTCCTACCCCATAAACAACCCCTCTCCAACACTCAAGGAAGGACCAACTGAACACTTCCATTCTCTTTATTCTCTCTCCAACCCCTTTCTTATATTTCAGCCCTTAATTTCCCTTGCTACTACCATTACCTGTGGCAACATTCGAAGCACCACCAAAAAATCTCTAATAATTCAAACAGCACACCAATCATTCTTTTCCCTCTCTCCTCCACAGCTACCAAGACCTTAATAATGTGCCGAGCTTTGATGAGTACTTCAGAATAACAATGTATAACAATACAAAAAGGAATACCCGGAAGCAGTAGTCTAATCTGACCATTCATAGAGTACACCCTCCTGGCATAACTATGTAACTTCATAAACAATTGCTAATGAATTAGGTCCACTTTTAAATTTAAACAACATTTTAAATAGCTAATATTCATTGTAGTAACCCAGAGATATGTCCTATGGTAACAGGATTTAGTGTTTGCATTAGAAAACATAAATGTTTACAAATTATATTCCAAATTTATTTTATTTGCTTTATCACAAGCAACTACTCATCATACAGCTTTCATATCAGAGGTACAGTTTGGGAGATTAATCCATTGTTTAATATATTCTTATGTTATATTAGTGTATTAAACATCTCATACCAATGCATCCCAAAATGAATTGGAATGAAATTGGAATGCTTAGTTACAAGCAGACACCATTTAATTAAACACCATTCTATATAACTCTGGAAGAAACTACAATATGTATATCTGACTATGAGATGGTAAAAAGCAGGTTTTCAAGTCTCGTTTCATTCTCATTTTGAAAAGAAAATATAATTTTAATTTCTAGTCACATTTCCACTTACACAAAATCCATTATTTGCAATCCCCACACCATTTATCTACACAACTCTCCCTCAGAGTTTGAAGAGTTGCCACTACTGTGGCCACCTTTCATTCCACTTAGGAACAGCTATGAGTCAAACCCCTTGCAAGCACCAAGCACTTAAAAAAAAGGCTCCTCTCGCCAACTTAGGAGGAAGAGTGCTCTCGTCTTAAAGGCACTTGATGGCCCACCTCAACTCCCTACCTGCAACATTTTTTTTGCACTTGTCAAATAAGCAATGAGTGTTTCACTTCCCACCCCATTTCCTTTTGGCACCCGCTTCCCCCTTAACCGCTCCATAAAAATAAGTCTACAGAATGTCTCCTGACATGAGAGCAACAGAGCTCACTAAGACCACTCTGATCAAACTGTCCCTCTGCTCACTTGGTCAATGAACAATACAGAAACCACCCAACTCTTGACTTTCAGAAGCACTTTGCTCGTTGCACAGTACATACATTTGGCAAAAATCCCAATTAAAATAAGAAGAAATTTCTAATGGGACCAGCACAAGGCTGACTTAAGGAACTTCAATTTAGCTCGAAAGAGTCAATATTTTGGTTTCTAATAAAAAAAAACTGCCTTACAAATTACCACTAGAAATCAAGACTCAAACAGTTAACACAAAAAAATCGACAGGATCACAAAAAATTGGTTATAAACTGGTTATCACCACAAGCAGAAAGAGAGAGAGAGGGAGAAAGCTATGCAAATACCATAAGGATAGCTTTCATAATTTACAGCATGGTTTTTTTAGCACTATAAAACAATAGTAATTCGTTGTTCAGTACAATTAAAAGAAAGGTTCAGAAGCTTGCAATTCTCCTAGTCTTGAAAGAACCAGCAATCAACACAAAACCATTTCCTTATCACAAATTTCAAAACCAAAAGTGGCTTTCAGAGGTGATTAAAAAAGCGATGGAGAAATCCATCAATAGTTCCACTATTGGCAAACTGCTCAGTAAACTGGCTTGTCTTCGTCTACGCCCCCCGCTCCACCTCCTCCTCCCCCACCTTCCACGCCTGGCCCCCCACCACCCATGCCTACCACCCCGCCCCCCCCTCGACCCGCCCCCCTCCCCCGTGCCGCACGGTGATAGATGCTCTTGTGGTTCCTCAGGCTATTCAGTGTGCTGTACACCTTGTTACAAATGTTGCAAACCGGGGCTCGAGTCGGGTTGGCGTGAACGTTCTGAATGTGCCGTCGAAGTCTCTGAGGAGAGGTCAGATTTTTCCCACATGGCTCGCAACGGAAATGTGGGGAGCCCCCGTAGCCCCCCGACACTCCTGAAGCGGCGGGTGGCGATGGCGCCACCTGTTGGTGTTGGGAGGGGACGAGGAGGAGACCACCTGACGGAGAAGAGAGAGATAGACGGGGGTGGTTTGGGGGAAGAAGGGTGGGATTTTAGCAGTTGGTGCGTGCGTGGATAGGCCAGGAGGGTGGTGGATTCGAGACCAGGTGGGGGGGGGGGTTGAGGAGGGAAGGGGGGTGAGGTAGGACCACGGGTGAGAAGAGGGATGGCAGAGAGAAGGGGGTGTAGTGGATGGTTTTGGGATCACGGATTGTGGGGGGATGGAGAAGAGTAAAAAGTGCAGGAGGGGAGGAGGGAGGGGTGTAGAGAGAGAAAGAGAGAGAGAGAGGGAGGGGGGGGAGAGAAGACGAAGCTACGGTTACCGATTTCCATCCATGTCATTCATCAATTTTCATCCCTAAACTCACATTTAAGTTTACAAAGCAAACAAATGGTAATCTATTTTCTTCAGGGGCCAGATGCATTTTCTGCTTCATCTATTTCTCTATTTTCATACAATAGAATTAAATGCATGACCAATCAAGCACAGATTTATACCAATTACTCCACCACCTGCAAAACATTATGGCTTAAATTTGAATATCTGTTTATTCAAACAGTATTTGTTGTGCAGCACTCAAAACATTTCTCTATGAGGTAGTCTACAATTTTTACACATGCCAGGTATTGAGAGACGAGTATTTATTTTACATTTTAGGGTGGAATGATACCCTATCTATTACATATATTACAATAATTACATTCATAGAATTTCAAATAAACTATATATGAAACTGCGTGTCTCAGAAAATATAATATTTGCCAATATAATCTTGTCTTCATCTTCCTTCTTCACACACTCATATTATCAACAGAATATCACATATATAATACATCAGCACAAGGTACGTTTCTTTAACAGAAATTTTACATAAGCCTTTGTGTTATATTGACAAGCATCTCATCCAGCATCAATGAATGGCTTGGCCATTTAGTAATCAATGAAAGCCTATGGAAATAATCTAAAACATACTCTCCATCCAAGGTAACCTGACAGGAAAGTTACAATGGCAGTGACATTTAAGGGGGACTTAATAATCCTGTCCTTTTCAAAAATGAACCAATAGGCCACATGGATACAACTCCTACTTAGAGAGGTGATAGCAGCAAATTTATTTTGCCATGATTATGAATTTCAACCATTGACTTAACTCCAAAATATTGTATTCACTAAAAAATAATAAGAAGAAGGAAAGAATATAAAGAAATGCATGCGTTGTTAAAAAAATGGTGTGATATGACTAACAGGGAATAATATATATACAAAACTTGTGTGTACAATAGTGAGGCGAATGTAGAAAAGAGGCTACCAAAGAACTGATAAATACCTTGGAGTAAAACTCTTTCACATTATATAGCAGTTATATTCTATGACTTCCATTACAATTATTAATTCCCTGACAGTAAAAATCAACATAAGAATCGCAAAAATATTATTGAAACAGAAAAGCATGCAAAAATCTTAGGTTCTCGGGATTGAAATGCTCAATGAGAATTAATTCTCAGAGCAAAAGGTCAATACACAACTGTAAGTGGTTAAAAAAGGTTCAATATGCAACCAACAACCTAAATAACTACTTTTTAATGACTAGAAATAATGAGCTCTTCAGTCATACTGACATAATAATGAGAAATAATTCCAATAAGGCAGTGCATGGAAAAGAAATCCAAATTAAATGGCTAGTAACTGTTTGTGTAAGCAATAGTATGTACTGAAAGCCTATCATCCCTCACATTCTCCAACTTCTCCCTTCCTCACATTGGCATTTAATTGAGAATATAACCAAAAAAGTCCCTCTGGAGTTGGGACATTGTAGATATTCATCAAATCCCAACTTTCAAAAGAATTCATTATTTATAGATATTTTTAAATGAAGTTCGACAATATCCAATACAATGTGTTGCAGCATGTGCAACCTACCGCTCCATGAGAAATAGGAAATCCAGGGAAAATTCTACAAAGTCCTAATGTTCAGCTGATGCTTGAATTGTCAAATATTTGAGAGAGCTTTGGGTGAGGGACCTTGCAGGATTGTAAAGACTCAGAAGTCTAACTTCCTCACTAAGAATGGGTAAGATATGGTGATATCAAGGTGCATTTACATTGCCAACTCAACTTACAGTTCCACTATATAGATAATATTAGGAAAAAATTAAAACTCAATACATAATGTAAAATACATAAATATTTCATCCACTAAAATACTCGTTGTTTAAGAAATAGCTTCTCAGCCTTGTACTCTTCCATTCAAATTCAAGTGATTTTAAGTTTTAATATAACCATAGCAGTCTTTCTCAGTTTCAAATTCTGAGAAAATCTGCAGTTCAAGTAAATAATCATAACAAATTCGATGTTTTTTTAGTAATCTGGAGTAACACTTAACCCAATAATACTGATTTTATATTAAACATCATTGCACTGCATACACCACATACTACTTACAATATTGTTGTAAATTAATAAAGTACAAATTCCATCAGCTTTAACTCTTCAATTCCCACTGCCTGCCGTCATACTTATAATTCTACAGGTGGATGAAACTACAGTGCAATTCAAGCATTTAATGTAATTAACAGATAGTCACTGCATATCACCCATTCTCAAAATTAAAACATCATGTAGAGAAACAATGATTAAATAAAAGATTAAATAAAGTGTCAGAAAAGATTTACATTTACTTAGATGATATCAAAATTTAAGGACTATTGAATAGCAGTTGAAGCATTATTTACATCACATTGTTTTACTAGGTCAATTATTGAAAACTGAAAAAGCATCTATCATTTTTACTGTTCTTTGAATGGCTAATGAGAATTTTATATTCCCAATTCTTATCTCTATATCTTGTGCCAAATATTTCATTGTCAGACCAGGGGATTTTATTTGAGATGACAACTCCCTAAAGTAAAGGACTTTTTTGAACATATTTTTGAGGGTGCCAGGGCTCACTAACAAGTAACAAAGAGTAGGAGTTAGAAAAGCATCAGTGCATATTTACTGTGACTCAACTGCACCCCAGTTATCGGCTTCCAAATTTTAATTCTCATAAGGTATTTTTCAAGTCACAACATGCAGTCAGGTAATAGGCTACATAATACATGAATACATTGTCAAATAATTTGATTAGCAAAAACGATATAATAAATAAAAAGCTAGCACTATACTTTATATTTCCTTTGTGATGTCCAAGGACATATTCTCTAAATGTTTCCAAAACATATTAGTTGCTCACAAGCCAAATTAAGTTTGATAAACAATTACTCATCAAAAGTAATCTTTCTGAGTAATACTTTTCTAATTTACGTCACTTGTTGATGGGCCCTCAAGCATTTTCCTGAAGTCATTCAATATCCACTGTGTTATTGACTTTCAACTTTTGGCCACCATTCACCTTCTCAAAGTAGATGTTTTACCATCAGCATGCTTGTTTTTTTCATCTAAGAACATTTCTGTCCTAAATCATTTACAGGAGGATTGATAACATTTCTGCCAGAATGGACATCGTTCAAAAGTGAAGAAGACTTAAATATTGTAACAGGGATCAAAATAGGATGGCCGCTGAAGATCAAACGCCAGGGGGGACATAGACACAATAATTAATATCAAAAAAGTGGAGAGCTATTGCAAAACTGTCCATGAAGTAGCCTCCACTGCACAGAGACAGGGTCGAAGTCGACAAAAAACAACACCAGCCAACCTGACGACCAAAGAGGAACTTTTTTATACAAATGATTCCTGATGTGCAAGCAAAACAGGAAAACTAAAGGTGAAACCAAACTTCAACCAAAAAAAGAAATCAATGAGATGATTGCGAGCAGGGTGAAATCCCAAAAATAGTAGATGGAAACTAAGACCCAAGCACTTGAAAGGAAAGAATGTGTTCCGATGGCAGAAAAGGTGTTGGCCGAGGCCTAGGCTCAGGGCCATTCTCAGCCTTTTGGTGAAACAAAATTATCTGGTATAAATATTGACTGGCCCATCTTTCTGGGCGATTAAAAAGTAAAACAGAGAAATGAATTGTTTCCACTTTCCAAACCAGAGGTACAAAAGAGTAAAATATCAGAAGAGTTTCCACTGCGAAAGATTAAGCCAGTGCTATATATACAGCAACAGAATGCCTCAAATATATTGACCACGTTATCAAAGAACTATTAACTAACACAACAAATAAGTTTTGAGACCGAAATGGTAGAGAACCAGAAATTTCAACTTTAGGCAGACGAGAAAACATCAATTGGCATGGGAAGTTAAAGCATTTTCAAGGATACCAATACCTGAATACTAATTCCACTAGTAATATTATATTTGGATTGTTCATGAAAGAGCTAATGCCTTGAAATCTCCTATGGTATGCAATCGAACAAGGGGACCATACTAGGACAAAAAAGAAAATTAGGGTGAGAAAATCTATGCTATCATCTTTACTTCTCGTCTTATGAAGTTGTATGCTGAGATTCAGTGCAAGGCTTCCACTTGACAAGCACATCATATAGTTCATGTGCAAGCAGTAGTTTATGATATAATGCTTGATTTTGGGTATTATGCAATTGAATATTTGAGAATATAATTTCACTGTTTTTATTGGAAACAGTAAACAGAACAAGAAAACAGACACAGGAAACATCAGAATAGCAACTATGGTTTTCACTGTGGGATTTTCTAAGCCACAAGCCTCTTTTAGTCCACAAAAATCACAGAACAACAGCATTTGTAAATATATTTACATATAAAATACATGTACCTTAAGTAACTGAAAGTATCACACACGCACACACACACACACTCAAAAAAGTTCAGAGATGTATCTGAGAAAACTAAAGGCAGTGTTCTAAAAAACTAATCAAGCAATGCTGGATTGCTGGTCTAACAAATTGAAATCCCAAAACTATATTGGAAACGAAAAAACCCTGTTTTCACTCTGGCCAATAAGGAAGTAAGAAATCAAGCAGATTAACAAAATTTTTGTGCACTATGAGAATCAACCTTCTTTGAAACACAATGCAATAAAAATTTTTATGTGAGTTTCATGTGAGAAAAACAACTTTTCAAAAGAGTAACATGATTAACCTATACAGTGGAATAATGAAAACATAGCCACTTTAAACGATGGAAACTTTCCATCAGAATTATAGACAGACAAGTACACATGGTCACCACAGTTTCTGAACAACATAATATAAACTGGCCTATATGTTGAAAACGTTAATCAGTTGTGCATAGACTGCTCTAATCCCAGAGTTAGCTTGTGTTATAGCATCATCACTTTAGGTGCAAGAGGCAACCACTAAAAGGCTAAGCAGAGCTATGTTACGAAAATGCCAAGGCTTAATAATAATGCATCTTTCCAGTTTAGCTAAAATGTTGAATGACAATATTTAAGGAGGATGCTTTGAAAAGTATATTGTCTAGTCAGGGACAGCACTTGTTCGCACACATAGTTTGATGAAGAGGTCATTAAGTCCTATAACATTCCACAAGTTGTCCCTACTGTACAAATTACAGTTTCCAAATGATCAGCATACAACCAAGTAATCAATCACATACGATTGTATTAATTAATGAAAAAATAAATAGACACAATCTCAAATAGTAGTTCAATGAAAACAATGAAATTTCAATAAATGCACTTTTAAAAATAGGACACCTCAAAAATTGACAAAATGCCTCAAGGGAAGAGAGAGAAAAAGCACCATTAATTGTTAAAGATTGTCCATGGTTGATAAAACCCCAAGGGGACCTTCAGTTTCCTGATGGTGGACGGATGAAAGCAACATCTGAATTCGGTGGGTCAAAATATTTATCCTCAAGAGTGACATTTCATTCCAAGCATTTTGGTAAGCTGCACTTCTGATGGGCTCCAGTCGGTCAGGGCCTGCCCTGATTCCCGTGATACTGAGAGCGATGAGAAATGAGGGAGCTTCGCGTCCCATAATGTCGGAAGCACAGGTTGCACACAAATGCTCTGCCTTCGCGCTTCCCATGCACATCTTCGACGTGACGTTGCAGAGACCATAAACGTGAGAAGGACTTGTGACACAATTTGCAGGTGGGGAGAGCTCCATGGTCAAGTGATTCTCCGACTGTGTGCCAATGCCTCTTCGGTTCGGGATCGACCGCATCTTCTCCAAAATGTAAAACCCTTAAACCCACCCCATCGGCACCTTCCTCCACTTCCTCCTTCACCCCGCTCTCCTCTGCTGCAAGAAATACAACAGAGCGAGATGCTAGCCTTCACCCAGTAAGAGACATGCTGACCTGAAGTTATGAAGCCATGGCATCCTGTTTCAAGTGCCAATGGCCCCAAACAATTTCGAGGACAGCATGTCTTTGCCAAACAATGTTTTGCACACCAATAGGGACTTTAAAAATTAATCCCAGTCTTACATTAGGAGTTGGGAGGAAGACAAGAAGGAAGTCGCCAGTGGAGAGAGCTAACCAAGTCACTTAAGGAAATGTCTACGTCATGATACTCAGACATAGGAGTTGAAGAGAGATAAAAGAAATGCACTCTGACCAATCAGCCCTTAAAACTTTAGCCTTACAACTTTGGCCAAGTGATTCATTGGAAACTGGAAGTGCATTTGCAATCATTCCCTAGCCTAAGTTATATCAAATGAAAGCTGAGAAACATGTTCCATGATTATTATTCAGGTTTGAAACTGCCATATGCCAATGTTAACCTAACAGCATTTCTTTATCAATTAATTCATCCATTCAAGCACATTTTTTGTTAATCCTAGAGTAATAGAGAACATAACTTAAGCCCTAACATGATCAGACTAAATTATAATTAATTGACACAAATATTGAATCTCTAAATAGCATTCACAACTGTCTTTCCCTGAGCTCGTCCTATAGGTGGCCTGATTAGGAACAACAGCGTTTCCCAGCTTCACATGTAATTTCAAAGTACATATGTCATTTTCAATCAAAGAAAACTTCTTCAGTGATAATGCAGGTACTATGCAGGAAGGCTTCTTACTATTACTTTCCTTTTTTCAATCCTAGGACAAGATGTGGCCGCCATATCCTCAACTTTTTTGAGCAGTTCTTGAAGAGGAGAAAAGATTGTCCCAGCTCCAACCCCTCCCACCATACCCATCACTTCTTCTCTCATTGGCTGCTGTTTTCCCCCTCCTCCACCTTCCACTATTGGTTCGCTCTCACCCTTCCTCACATATTGACACCGATGCCTTTCCTGCTCCGCTTGTGTGGTATTGAGAACGGTGGCTGACGAGACTGTTCTTGGACCTGTACACTCGGTGGCACACCTCGCATTCAAAGCTCCTCACCACATTACAGTGTGTGTCGGCCATGTGACGGTTGAGGGACCAGATGCGAGTAAAGCTCTTGTTGCACAGGTAACAATAGGGTTGAGCCTGGCCCTGAGGATGACGGTGGATTGGAGTGAATTCTTGCTGTTGGAGTGCTTGACGTAGTTGAAGCGGGTGTAGTATTTGCTCTTCCTGTCGCATTGGCCCCTCCTCTGCAACGAGGGGACAGAAAATAAGGGGCTCAGGATGCTTCTCAGGAGGAGGGCAGCCCCTTTTTCCAAACACTGCTCTGCGATCCAAAACTTTGCAAATGCGTAGTAGTGATCTCATAACTCACACTTCCCATACTTTCAAGATGAGGCTAATTTGCAAAGGCACATAATGGCGACCAAAAGTTCATACAAGTGATTACAGAATTTTACAGTTATTGGTTCAAATCTAACAGGAACACAATACATGCAGTGAAAAAATGACAAAACAAAGGGCAAGAGTACTTGGTCATGATGCCCTCCAATGCTAATCAATTATTTCAACAAATTTACAATAAAAAATTTGTACCAAACCTCACTACTCAAAATCATGTCACATCTTTATATCGAACAGTATAGATTAGTCAACGGGAAGGCAAAAACATAATATACACCATCGCTTGTGTCAGCAATTATTATGGCCAATTAAACATTTTCATGGGAGTTGTGTCAAAAGACTTAATGCTGGACAGAAATAGAACCATAATTATGTCCTAAAAGCAGTGTCAAAAGGAGGTAGTCTACATGGGAATCATGGCAAACATTTTGGGGAGTGAACAGGCCTAGAAGCTCAGATATTGGGACTTAAAAAGTTCCAGAGATAAAAAAAGAGGCAAAGTCACTTCCTCTCCTCTCTTCCTCCCACTTACCCCCTAATGCAGTAAGAACCTACCCTAATGCAAAAGAAGCCCTCGGAACCCAACAGCCTCACAATTAAATGCTCTGATTCATTGAATTGATACCATTTCTAAGTGACTACCTTAACATTTGGAAATAGAAACTGACAGTCCTAACTACCTGCAGTCTTCAGCTGCTTCTTTTCCACATTACCTCAAAGTGAGTCTCACAGCAATCCATAAAAATAAATAAAAAAATAGCATTCCATGGCTTCCTTTCCCCTTTCCATTCATATTGTATATATATATATATATATATAGAAATATATGTATGTATAAAAATATATTTTTGGCACTTAACTGCAACACTATGACTCTCAAAAAACAACTACATTTATCTATTTTAACTTGAGTATTGCTACTGACAACTAAGGTCAAGTCCAAGTATGCCACAGAAAATATAGCATCATAACTCAATTGACCTCCAGTAAATCCTTTATCAGGTTCCTTAATTTCCCACAGGCATACCTAAACTTGCCTAAGATTACATTCATGGATGATAAAATCTGATTTAGTTTATAATACCAGGGAAACATAGCAATTCCTTCAAGTTCTGAATAGGAAATCAGGAAAATAAATGTGAAATGGGACTCCAAAGTAAAAAGAATAACAAGGTCAATATTTCCTTCAATTATGATAAGTGGTTAGCATGACTAAACAGGCTAGTTTTCAACTCATTCAATAAATTTCATTTGCACTTTGAGCACCTGCATTTTTCATTGGATTTTGAACAACTGCAGTTTCTGAGAAGTAAAAATCACTCAAGGCCCATGAAATTTTGGGAGCAACTACGCACAACCAGAAGCTGCGCTGCATGAAAATTCAAATGAATGACAGGCATCATCAGGAACACATGAAAATTGTTGAAATTCCAATGAAATCCCCAAATATTCATAAAACATTATGGCAGGAATATTTCAGATCACCAAATATATTAAAACGAGAAAAAGATGAACACACTGAAATCAGATTCTTTCATCCACCTCAAGAAAAAAAGTGCTTCTTACCTTGGGTTGAAGTTCCAGCCGATCCATCCACGGCCATTCCCTTCATGTTCTGGCTGCCTATCCCTGTGGCCAAAGAATACAGGATGCATATATGTTAGAAAATAACCAGCAGAGCGGCATTAAATTAGTCCCATCAAATTAACAACTAAAAACCACTTCTTATAATATATTTCAGCACAAAAGGTAAAGGTTTCACTTATATTCAAACAAATTTTGTTCAGAAAACAAAATGAAACTAGTGTCTGACCGATAAATATAATTTTTTAGAGGAATACTGTGAAAATTTAAATGAAAACTTATCAATGGGCCTTGAAATTTTTACTTCATCCCACTGAAAACAGCGATTTTTAATCGAAAATAAAGACGAACAGAATACAAATTTTCTCAATTCCAAAACAGCTTAAAAAAATAAAAACTGATTAGAAAGAATGCACCTGAAATACTATCCACAAATCTCTTAATTCTTAATAATGAGAAAAAATGAGCACAGACACCAGCTCTAAGGGCTTGCTTACTTTAAAAATACTTCTGCAATTTAATCATAGTTTACAATTTCATATCAACTTCCCAGAACACTTAAATAATTAAAAGTTGGCAATATTTTCCACAAAATAAAATATATTATTGCAACCAGTTTCAATGCAACTACATCATCTTCAGGTGATGTAGTTGCATTGAAACTGGTCACATTAATATATTTTATTTTGTGGAAAATATTGCCAATTTGAATTAATTATGATATTCCACCATATCACGCCTGAAACATCTCTTTTTATTCCCAGAACACATTTCAATACATAACTTAGTGAAGTAGACAGTTCCACACAGGGCAATGCCACATTATTTATTTGCTGCCAATAAGACTCATAATTAGATTACATAACCAACTATAAAAACAAAAGAGAATAAATAGGTAAACTATTTTCAGAACAAATGCACTTTGTAATCCATTTCATTCAGCCATGGCATCAATTGCTTACATATTTTCCCAAACAGTTGTGCCAACTACTTGAAGGCAATTTTGACAGTCAAATGCATAACAATCGCTCAGACAATTTCCATTGATTTACCACTTCTTATCCTCTATCACACAAAAGAAAAATGAGAATTAAAAAAATAATTATTTCTAGGTTAGTATAATTTGTTTCACATGTCCTAGGGCATATTTTGGCACATACCACTGAACCTATTGATCTAGGCAGAGTCCTTTGGTGAAAGAGGAAAGAAATTACATTGCACCTGGCAATTAATTAACCTGTGCACTCAAAGAAAGTATTTCCTCAATGGTAATCTTCCAGGACATTGAGAATGGCAGGAAAGGCCACCATCCTCGTACAATTTTATAGGAGTAACAAAGCAAAAATAAGGTTTAATTAAAATAATCTGACAGATAGGCTTGGATAAGTTCTTAATTCAGGCAATAATCCTTCAATTCCACTTTTGTTTCTTCTAAAATTGTAATGCACCATTTTCCAGCTATTTTGAACATGTAAAGGATTGTCTACGTAAGATGAATTCAATAGTACAAATGCAATTATCAAATTTTATTTAAATAAAGTATCACATTTGAGCATATATGATCCTTAACCTCCCCTATTCCAAATTTAAGCATGTGTCACTCAAATGCAATTTCAATATTAAATCCCAAATTTGGACAGTATAAGGACCTTGCATGCTCCCCGTTTTGAAAGCCCTTTGGGAAAATAATGAGTTATCATGAAAGAATAGTCACGAGCATGCATTGTGAACAGCATTGTTTCCTTGGATGGTTACCTTACCCTCGCAACTTCCGCCACACTGGTAATGTCGAACATAACGCAGAGTTGCAAAGAAAGATCACTCAAGAGAGTGAAAATGGGGCAATAAATGTGGCTGCAAGGTGTAAATGCAAGCGTGTTTTGATTATCACATTTATGATCCCTGGTATGGAACAAACCTGGTATGTTTCCTGGATCTGACATACATGGAGTCATGTCGAAACGAAAAGGAGCCGAAGACTGTGACTGCTGTGATGGTGGTGGAGGGTACAAGGGACCCTTGCTATCAGGTACCATTGAGAGATGGTAGTACGGATTGGGCACCAAACTGCCCCCTCCTGGCACACCATCGTGGTCTTCTGACGAGGACAACTGGTTCCCCGAGGGAACCATCGAATTGTCAAGGGGGGGACCCTCGCCTGAGTTGATGCTATTGTCATCATCCTCATCTTCATCCTCCTCACCCCCAACTTCTCCGTCCCCACCGCCCACGGCACCTGATCCGGCCACACCCGAGCCTTCCGCTGGCTCTGTCTTTATGCTGTCCTCCCCGACGGGAGAATTTCGATTTATCTTGATTCCCGTACCAATCTCCCCATCCACGCTGCTCCCCACAGCTACACAGTCTTCTGGTTTCAACCGCTTGGCGGGAACGCCAGAGTGGTCATACTTGTCGAAGTCGCCGGCTGCCGTGTGATCTGTGTCGCGACGCTGATTTGCCGTTCTCCTCTGTGTATGGCCGTGCGGTGGGTGGGGGTGGAGGGGTGATGGTGGGGAAAAGAGTGAGTCGTCAAGCTTGTCTGGCAGGAAGCCCTGATGATTTCTAGTGGACCCCTGATTGAGGGTGAGAGAGAGAGAGAAAAAAAAGGAAATGGAAAAAATTAATAATTGCAAACCAAACATTCTTTATCAATCAATTACATGAAATGCAGTGAACATCACTGATATGCATGCTGTTAAGTATTTTCTTCAAGGGGCAGACGAAAATTTGTGTGTTTTACAAGAGCTTCACTCCCAGAAGTCAAGACATAAGGACCTGCATTTTAAAACTGATTCACAATGCAGAACATTTTACTGAGGCATTCTCAAGGGCAGAATCTTTAAAATTGTTCAAATATTAATAGTGTGTGCATCTGATAATTTAAAATTAATGCTGACTTTAAGTTTCATATCAGGGAAGAAATCGTCATTCCCTACTTTGTAGTTACATTGCTTCCAACACCTCTCTCTCCAGCCTCAAGTGTGACTCTGAATGGAAAAATTAACTGAAGTTTAATGTTCCATCAAACAATATTAAAGCAGTAGCAAGTTTCTATCACAGCAAAAAATGCCGACAATCAATAATTCAACAATGAAAGAAAATTTGAACTTTGTTACCTAATTGATGCTGCTTTTGTATCTATTCAGATTCAATTAGTATTAATTAATGAATTTCATATGATCGTAAAATATGATGAAAATAATTAATACAGTTTTTTAAAAAGGAAAGAAAATTTAAAGTTTTTTTACTAATGTTGGTAAAGCATTAAATCAATGATGAAAATGGGCTACATAAATGCATTTAGTTGGTAGAAAAACGAACGGAAGTTTTTGTCAGATTTTAGAAAATAATAAAAACAATGAATACATAAAAGAACGCCCAAGGCAGATAATAATTATGAACTAATAATGACTATACTTTCAGCGCTCAAAAAATCAGTTATGTATTTCTCATTAAGCACAATTACTTCTTATGATCTTCAAAGACAAAACTTATTGGAATGAAACTTTAACAATCACCTTAAATGTTAAGGTAAAAGAAAAAGAAATTTTGTGCAAATGACATTAGTTTACAAGCGTGCAAGGTCATAAGGATCAGAAAATTAATTACCTCATCTCTATAATCAGCTTGCTGAGTAAGTCCACTGACTCTGAGAACTTCAGCAGTCTTTAGGAAGGAGGTGAGACTCCTTTGGTGCACATTAACTTCTCCATGGTATATAAACTCAACAAGAGCGTGCAAGTCAGCAAATGCCACATCTTGGAGGACTATCACAGGATGCTTGCAGGGTGTGCTCTGTGAGAATCAATGAAAGTTGACACTTAAGCATCAAAGAAAGGATTGGCCACTGAGACAGGAGGAGGCCACTTGAATTAACTCAATTACAACACACACACCAAAAGGGTTCCTAAAATATAAAAATTTTGAGGAAAAAATTCTAAAATACGTAAGGAACACAGTTTGATACATAGGCTGAGAGAAAATGTCTATATCCAAACAACTGATTTGAATATGTAAGCAGCAATTAATTTCGGTTGAAACTTGGCAAAGAAATTTTTGAGAAAAAAATTACTTTATAAATTAGATACTGACATGCTTAGAGGAAGGATGGAAACAAAAATTGGGCAAATTCATAATGATAAATCCACTTTTGTTTCAATAGCATCAATAATAAAACAAAACCAATAGTATTAAACAAAAATGATTTCCTTGACAGAGCATTCATTCCTTGGATATCCAATAAAAGCATGAGAGCCTTTTCATGAAAATAATGTAGAAAACAATCTTTTGAAAATAATAATATACCAGTTGTCATTTGGAATATGACATTGAGAACATTCCCCTAAAGAGCAAACATTTTTAGCCAAATAAATCTTAGTATTGTAATGATGTAAGAAAGAGGTGACATCTATTTTAGATCAACAGAGAAGTTAAAGAGCTGATTAAGATTGTTTGCTGCTTTCCTGGTCATCATAATATTGCTCATAATACTCATACATATTTAACAACATGAATTTACAATTATATATAGTCTAATTAACAAAATAACAACTAAGCAGGGAACCTTTTCCTTATCATCGGATATCTCATGCATATGCTTATTAAAACAATCAAAATTAACAAAACAACATAATGCGGAAATAACTGATGCTAACTAAAGACCATCACATAAGATTAATACTCTTGGAGAGGCATTGATATCTGATCAAATCAATGACCGCTTAACATAATTTTTTTACATGAATTACTTTCAAAACTTCACAAAAAACAATAGAGGCAGTGAATCCATGCAACATTATTAATAAAAAAATCTATCCAAGAGAACCGCTGCATAGCAAGATTTCTAATAAATTACTAAACCTAATTAAACAGATTGAATTTTCCACTTGCTTATAATTCAACAATTTTTTATACTATAGTACACTGTCTAGTAAAATAATTAAACATTTACAAATAATACTTGTTGTAGCTTGATAAAGCATGTGAACAATGCATGAAATCAACTAAACATTACTAAATTTTTGGAAAAGATCGAGACTTTTGAATAAAGTGAATTAACTTGAAATCAATTTAAAATGTTTACCCAGTTCAAGGATAACAACATTATAATGCATATCTGTTGCTCTTGAGTCAACAAATGAAATTAAACCCAGTGAAAGTACCTACACATTAAAAATAATCTAGAATACAGAAAGCAGCAAGTAATCAGACCACCTGCATGGGTTGCATGAAAGTAACTAATTTCTGCCTCCAAAATTGAATTTTAAATATATCTAATTCAATGGATAAAATATCATTAACTACTATAGAATGACCTCTAAACGGCAACTATAATTTTGATAACATTTAGCTTCCTCTCTATTAATCATTTTAAACTAAGCACGGGAACTAATTGCATAAAAAGATTACTATTACATACAAATAAATAGAGATTGTGCCTATCAGACCAAACAAAACCATACGCAACACTCAAATGGGGAAAAAATGAAAAAAAATCAAGAAAGGCAAAGTGGACTTAATTGAATACTTTGCCAAAATCTGCACTTTAAATGATGCTTATTTCCTGTAATGAACGATTACCATCTTTTTTGGGGGTTGAAAGATTCTGATATTAAATGCACGACACACTATTGTGAAATCCCTAGCTTGGATTCATACACCTTGTTTCATCACACATACAACTGCCTTGGCTGTTAGGCCCGGTATAAATAATTTTATTGCATCACAAATGTTCAGAAATAGATTCTGCATTCATTTTATTGTTTTAATATGGTAATTGTCAACAAAATGGAAACAGCCAAATCAATGAATGCCCTTGTTCAATGCCATGGTCCACGGTAACTAAGAAAATTTTTCAAACTACCTTAAAGTAGCATTCCGTAATTCATAGGAGTTTGCGATCTTTTAAGGAACCTAGCACTTCTAAGCACTGTGTAATATAAATAGAATATTTTCATTCAACTAAATTATTCTCAAGATGCCATCGCTGTGCAATAAACCAGATGAAAAGACTACACAGAATAATAACCTCTTCTGTTTTCATTCCTGGTTTTAGGTAACTGTGTGGCAATAGGAACATTTACTACTTGGATCCTGAGACCTATTTCATACTGTCATAAGATACTAACATTATTTAATTAGGGTCTCCCAAGTACAATGCAGCTATTCCCTTCCTTAATCAAATAGTAAACTGAAGAGCCATGATTGTTGGAATTTTTACAGGAAAAACCATTAGATAAAACATGCTGAAATGCAGACAATAAGGCTATTTTGGCTGTGGATGATTACTTGAGTGCAGACATGTTAAACTATAAAGTCATGTAATGACTGAGCTGTACAATTGGATCACTGATAAAAAGGTAGAGCATTTGTTACATTACACTTAGAAATAAAACTGATTAGAATGACAATATTTTGAGTTACAATGATGTGGAATGAGTCTGTAGTGAACGGCTTGATGGTTTGTGTTTTGAAAGAATGAGGAATGGAAAACTACGAGAAAAATGTGCCTTCCTGGGCTGGTTATGCTGAGGGAATGGATGAGCTGGGCCACTAAACAAATTTGAAGGAAGAGTAAATGGCTTTAGAGGAAGAGTTACACTTAAGTTTTACGTAAAGTGATAGAGATTCGAGGAATGAAATATTAAGAGTCTCAGATACAGAAAACAAAGTAACCAAGTGAAACAGGAAAAAGGAGTTTGTGAGAACAGCATAGCATAGAAAAAATGAGCAAAGGGATCTAGTTCCTCTGAAAATGAGGTTCCCTTTACTAATCCTACCATAAATGAGAACAGAGTGTGCATTATTTGACCAAAAGACTTGGAATGAACAATGGCATGCCTAGGATAGGGCATTTTTAGCCCATAACAAAATGTAGCTATTGTTCCCTCTATCACTAAGAGAACAGACTGATCTCCCTTAAACTAAAGGTAACGTACATCACATTGAACTAATAACGATATATCAGCACAGAGCCGATTTCACTGATTGAAGGGACTGCTGTGGCATCATCACAGGAGAAGGCAGTAAATACATACAAGAAACTAACAAAATGCAATTCCAACATATTTAGATATTGTGTAAAAAACACAATGAAAGGGATCGGTTATTAGTAAAGAAACTATCAAAGAAGAAACTCCACTATCACTGCAAAGGCAAAAGAAACCTGTGCCAAACTAAACTAATATTGCTGATGGTATCTTGAATATGGTACGGAGTCAAGATATTCACTTATAGTCCTACATACACCAATGCTCTACATATTTACCTAGGGGCAAAAGAAAAGATAATGTACATCAAATGAGAACTGAAATTCAAAGAAAATCCTTTGGTTTGTACGAAAATTGAATCAAGTGCGATATCTTACGGAGAATCTCACACACATCAATATTCATCTGACATAAACAAGGTTTTTCCCAGTTTCATGATGATTGAAATTAAGGCCACTTAGCCATTTGATCCCAAGGAAATCTCTTCCCAGAATTTTAAATTTAAAGTTCCACTGATTAAAGTAGAAAGATTAATATTTTTTTAAATTTCCTGGTGTTAACTGGACTAATAGTGGCTGTTATTGGTCATGATTTACATGTGAATAAAGAAACTTGTTGAAACTTGACAAACTATATTAACAACAAATCACTAACAATAATAGACATAAAATAAATTATAGTTGAAAAGTATAGTTCAACATAATTAATGCTATTTAAAATGTCCAATGCTACACCTGACATGATTAAAAATTATCTACTCATTCTAAACTATCAAAGGTGTCAAAAACTATTTCCCATCACTTGTACACACAGCCTGATGAGAATAAAGTATGCGAGATGCTACAAATAGTAATGGCAGAACTATCTGTTAGCAAGTATTCAGAATCACACCTTTCCTCAATTGTATTACACCTACCTACAATGGGACATTTTTTTCAGACACTTGGAGGAAGAACAACATCAGCAACAAAATCAAAGAACTAATGTAACCACTCACTTAAAAACAACATTAATGGTGAATATAACAAATATTTGGCAGGAATAAGAACTCTTTTGCATTTTATTTCAAGCACAATTTGTGATCCTTATAATACCATTAACTTTAAGGGGATCCATTGCAACAACAAGGGGCATCAAAATTTTCGAACTTCATTTGCAAAGTTTTACAACTGAATGGACAGAATTTCACAAAATATTCAGAAACATCAGCATCATCAGTAACCGCAGTATTTTTTTCTTACATGTCGGAGAATGGTCAATAAGAGAAGAATTTCTGGGAAGCGCTAGTGAGGAAGAACAAGGATGTTAAAATAACAAAAACTTAATATGCGACAATTAAGAATCTGATGCAGAGCAGAATATCATTGCTGGATATCTTCCATGAGCTGACTGACAGCACCCAACAACATTGAATACATTATTTACACGCTCTTTCAATGGCTTAGTCCAGTGGTACCAAGTAAGGGAAAATATTACTTAATCCAGTAACGTAACTTAAGTTTAAGGCACTGAAAATTATGAGGAGAGCAATGAATGAAGCACACGGTTTCCAGCTTTTTGATCAGCTAAAAATTTGGCACCTACTCAAGGAGCCGAACTTTCACTAAGGCAGTTCCTGGGAAGCGATTCTTGGGTTATGCCGTAGCTGTTGATCTTGTACCAGTCACAGCAGTGAAAATGCTAAACCCTCTCATTTTGCAAAAACTTGCAGCAAAAAACCACAACAAACAGAGTTAACCTAAGAAGACGCAAAGAATTAGGAAGAGCACAAAAACCTATTCTCACAATAACCAAACCGAAGCAATTGCGACTGATGTGTTATGGAAAATTGCTATGTAGACATCTTAAAACGCAATAATGAACCTCATTCCTCTCTCCTATTTAATGTGGATGAGTACAGACACTTAAACGATACTCGCTTCGTAAAAGACTCAGTTGATAACAACGTCACAAACTTTGGATCAAATTCTATAAGCACTTCAGAAAAACTATTTCAAAGAAATGTGACGTTAGAATTAATGAAGAATATCACTCAGAAGAACTCCTTTCAGGCGAATCCTCATTCATTTACCTACGGGGCAAACATAATATTAGTAATATATGATTAACGACTCACCTTCAAAAGTTCCCGAAAATATGGACTGCAAGCCGACAGCACAACCCTATGGGCTTTAAGACTTTTCCCTTCACATGCAAGGGTCACGTCAACGAAGTCTTCGTCATCCCTTAAATTTTCAAATGCTGACGTTATACTACTCTGGTAGTTATTCCACCGCAAACAAAAGTGTTGGGTGTCTACCATCTTCCAATATCCACCTTGAGCGACTGAAATAAAGAAAATGTTGAGTACTTTCCACGTTTATATCAAAATACAATGATACACCGGCATTAAAGTTTGAAAATCAACATGTGCACTCAATGACAGTCTATATCCAACAAACCATTGAATAGGAAAAAACAAGAACTGAGGCCATTCATTATTAAACAACCGGCACAGCAAAACTTTTACTTTCAACGACTATTCAATAAAAAAATAAATTTGCGAACTTAGGCAATGTTCTTCTCCCTCCCCTGATGGTCACACGTAGCAAAAAATATTACACTACCCCTTTCCCAAGTATCATATTCACTGACAAGAATGAATACATTAACCTGTACTTAATACTGAGGAGTACAAAAATTATTAAATCTTAATACAGCACGCAAAGATGGCGGAAAATTGCATTCTTAAAAGATCGCCATGAATGCCGACACAGGTAAAAAAAATCACGAATTCGGGGAGTTGGGCACCGTGAAAATTTTCCGCATTGCATTTCAGTAAGATAATAACGCGGAATCCTACCAGCCAGTGAGACCTAATTCCGACGAAAAATTATTATTTTATTTCTAAAAATCCCTGGAAAATGACAGTGACATTCCCTAATGTCATTTAACACCGAAATTAGACATCGCACGACAGACACACCGAATTACACATTCTATGTCCACGAATTGCACCTTCAAAATTCGCTTTTTTTTAAATACACGGCACATTTCACACGCTAAAACGCCAGTTCGGAGAGACGATCACTTCAGCGGCCACATACGCGCAGCTTTGCCGCGTCGAGACGGAAGGCTGAGAGCGGTATCCCAACCAAGTAAATTTACCTCTAAAACACGACAGAAATTTCTGCGAGCGATCACACTTCGCCAGATAACACAACTTTGATTTCAAATTTCAACATGCCAAGTTACCTTCTGTCTAGCTGAGAGAAGTGGTTCACAACACTGAACAAAAAAGACTACACATGAGGAAAGCAAACGTTTGTGAAAAAAGACGCAGAACGAATAACGCTTTATCAACACCGATGAGACATCTGACGGAGTAATTTCGTACCAACCTTAGCGTATCCGGCAAGCGTAGAGCGTGTGCGCACTAGCCTGTTCCGATCAAGAATGTCATATCGGGGAGAAAACTTTCATTAGCTACTCTACTCTTTACCACATTAATAAGAGAAATATGTAATATTCACGCGATCTTGTTAAGGTAACAAAATCTCTTACTTTCGTTATACACTTTCAGCAGGAGCTGTTTTCCGGTACGAGACAATCTGAAAACTAAAAAAAAATCATTACATTCGTTCTCCCCATTTCCCCCTGAGTGCCTGAGTGGGGGCCTCCGACTGCGCATGAACCATTTAGTTTTCATTTGGTAAGCTGGAGGTCAATAGTTACTATTTTATGAATCAGCGCTGTTTTTGTATTTTTTATCGGTCGATATGGATATATCTGAATAAGGCAATTTCAAACCTTTCTTTTGCCGTGCACATCCTCATCAACGCCTTTAAAAGCACGAAACTGCCAATTAATTGGAGCAAATCCCCTCACGTGGACCGCCGCTATTATATAAACATATTTGATTAGCACAATACGTTTACCAATAAGAACATAAATAAATGCACACCAATCACGGAATAATAATTGCTGTTAGGTCAGTAAAGACATTTGACCCTCGATTTAATTGTCCTTTAGTTGCACTTGGGAGTTTAAGGAGGATAAATAATTGATTAGTTAAGTTAACATTAGATGAATTTCACATTCCTCACTCGTTGCTACCACACTTTGCCTTCTGCCAAATTAGTCGTTTTTTCATTATTTGAAAAATTATTACAAGTTATCTATTTCGTAATCAACCCAACGAAAAAATTAAGTGTCATTATCAATCTGTCAAACATGATCAATTCTGCATGAATTATCCATTCTGGACGCAAGGTGCACATTATCATCCATAATGACATTTGGAAACGAAGCAATGATTACTCACATAGAAAAATTATGCACACTAATATCAGAAGTCGAGAGAAGTTTAAATTGAAATTCCATGTAATCTATATCATAGCTGCAGTGTTAATGAAAAATACATCTCAAGCGCAAACAGATCCTTGCAAAAGAGCGAATGCCACTGCCTTCCGAACGAAAAATTCTACCCGAAACAGTTCCTTTGGCCAAGTACTCTCTTTCGACCCCCTATTTCCACCCCTCTCTACACCCCCACACCCTTCGCACTCAACTCAAAGCTGCTCTCCATTACAAATAGTCCCCGAAAAATCAATACCGCAGCAGCCCCCTTGTTGAATTCTCTGGGCGATACAACCCCCTGCATAAACCAGAGCGGCATGCTACACGGGACGCGAGGAAGAAGAAGAAGAAGAGCAGAAGCTACCTTCACTTTCGGTCATCTTGCGTTCGCACAAAAGCCGGTCCACGTTGTCACTCACACACAAAAACATACAGACACAAGGTCTTTCTCTCTCTCACACACACTCATGCACAAACTCCACACAAACACACACACACACACACACACACTCACACTTTTTCCCTCGCTCTCTTCTTGACCAACGCGTCATTTTGGAAAAGTTTCCCGGCGTCGTCATTCTTCGCCAGCCGAGTCCCGCGAAAAAATTTGTCCGCCGTTAGCGTCCGTCTCGTCCATTAGAATTCGCACATGGCTGTTAACACTCGGGCCAAAAGATAATGAGGTTTTTAGCGCCGCCGGAGACGAAAAAATAACTTCGATGATGCCCCGGTTTAAGGTTATATACTCTGTGTGTGTGCGGGAGGAATGGAAGAGAAGGAAGACGTCAAGTGTGACCCGGGGATTTTTCGGGAAGACTGGACACACCAACTCGGCGCGGGGTTTTGTTTTGTGTGTGCGTGTGTGTTCCACCAGGGGGGGGGGAGGAGGGCGGGGGTCCGCGAAAAACGGATGAACTTTCACGTCGACATAAAATGGCTCAGGGAAAGTGAGGGGACCGACGACTCACCTTGTCCGAGGGAAGAAATTGCCCGACACCGGGTGCGGAGGCAGCGTCTTTCACCTCCAGCTCTTCCTAATGATAATACGAACGCATCTCGCAACAAACCATCCAACTCCGCGGCCGCCCGCGAAAAAATAAAACTCTCCTCTCTTCTCTCTCTCTTCCCCCACCCTCCCTCCTCCCTTTTTCCCTCTCTCTCTCTCTCTCCCTCTCTCCCTCTCCCTCCCCGCTCTCTTCGCCCCACTGCTATGCCTAGCCCCTTTGTTCTGTGGCAGCAAGCACAGACACAGAACAAGTTATATTTTTTTTATCGAACGTCGCAAGTCAAACGTACCCAGCCTGCCCCCCCTCTCCGTTCCTCCCTCCCGGCCCCCCTCCCCTTTTCCTGCCTCTCACCCCCTCCCCTCCCCCTCTCGCCCCACCTCTCCCCTCCTCTCCCCCAATCGCGAACAACCCTTCCCTTCGCCCCCCTTCGTACGCCAAAACCCTTCCCTCCATCCCCGCCCCCTCCACCCCCACCCCTGCACATACACCCCACCCACGGCCGCGCTCCCCTCCCTCCACCCCGTCCTCCTCCTTCACCCCACCCCACCCCTCACTCCACGGACACTTCACACAGGCCCCTGACGAATCTTCGTGTCTCGACTTTTGTCTTAATTTGCATACGGATCCTCTCCCGCCTCCTAGGGAAAATAGGTGCGCGCTGCATGCCCACAACCGCCTCCCTCATCCCCCGCCCACACTACCCCTTCCAAACCCCTCGAAAGGAAAAAAAATTATCTGCCCCGCCACCTAAAATAATAATAATGAAATACACAGGAGAGAGGGAGAGAGAGAGAGAGAGAGAGAGAGAGAGAGAGAGAGAGAGAGAGAGGAGAGAGAGAGAGAGAGAGAGAGAGAGAGAGAGAGAGAGAGAGAGAGAGAGAGAGAGAGAGAGAAAGAGAGAGAGAGAGAGTTAGGGAGAGAGACCCTTCTCGTCCTTACCCCTGCTCTGCACCCCCGTTCCTCCCCCCGCCGACGAAAACCTCTCCCATAGTCCCCCTCTTCTCCCCACACCTTCCCCCCCCCTCGTCCGCCACCCCGCTCCTCTCGCCTCGCCTCCTCCTTATTACATTCGCGCTTTTTTCCGCCGCGGCCCCCCAGTTCACCCGCCACACTCACACCCCCTTCTCTCTCTACGGGAGGGAAGGGGGCGGGGGGGGGACGCTCTCTTCTCCCGCCCACACTCCTCCATCCGTACACGCGCCCCCCTTCCCCTCCTCCCGTTGTACGGGGCCTCCTAAAACTCTCCCTCCCCACGCTCCTTCCCCCTCCCTCTCACGCAGGGGCGGAGGGGAAGGGGGGGGAGAGGGTGGATGGTGGGCCCTCTCTAGTGCTCCCCCTCCCCCACCTCTCACATTGCTCACTCTCACCCCTCCCTGCGAAACCCTCCCTTCGACTCACCTGACCTGTTGGGGCAGTTTTAAAAAGCCCGTTTCTTTTTTAAAGTTGTTTTTTTTCGGCGAATGGGAGTTTGGTTCGCCCGGGCTCTCTCTCCCTCGCTCTCTTCCCCTGCCTTCATAGGACCTCTCTTCGGCCGTGGAGGGTTGCTTTTTTATATTATTATTCCTGCCCCCCCCTTTCCTTCCTTCCTTCCTCCGCGACCCCCCCTCACTTACCCCTTCTCCCCAGCCGCCGTCACCCCTTCCTTCGAGGGGAGGGGGACGAAGTGGGGCGTAGGGGAAGGTTTATCAACTATCAATGTCTGAGCGACTTTCTAAATAAAAAAAGCGCAGTCATTTTTTTATTCCCCCACCGGTCGCCGAAAACTAGAACTTCCCACCCAGTTCTATCCGGAGAGGAGGGTGGCGAGTAGTCGTGGTCGGTCCCCTGGGGGTCGGTGGGGGTCCGAGAATAAAGACGGTGGTAGAACAGGAAAAAAAAAACGGTCCACGGGGATCAACGGCGACTCTAGTCCGAGAGCCCCCTCGCCTATTCGCCGCCGCCGATGCTCTCTCGCACCCGATGGGAAAAAAGCGCGCTTCTGTCGGCGGCCAAAGCTTTCGTCCCCCCCTTTTCCACACCCCGGCCGGGATGTTTTTTGCATATATTTTTTTTCCCTGCCTGCCGCGGGCATTGGTCGTATGCATGCATAAACTCCTTCCGTGAGAGACCTGGGTTCGCCGGCGGGGAGGGCCGCGGGTGAGGCGTGCGCGCCCGGGGAGATGACCCGAAAAGAATCGGAGGGCCGGGAGCGGTTTGAGGACCGCTTGCGTCTTCTTCTTTTTCGAACGGAGACTATCGGCGGTTTCCTTCGCAAACGGGTCCTTGCGTGTGGGGTGGCATAAGGGAAATAAAATTAAATAAAACTATTTGAAAAGAAACGAATTGGAGGGGGGGATCTGCCGTGTTCTCCGACACGGATGGAACTCTTTGATTTCGTGAATTTTCGTAAATTGTGCGATAAAATGACCATTTCCTTCGGATTTTTCTGCTCCGTCCGCATCGTCCGAGTCGCGGAAGTGAAATCCCAAAGAGCCGAAGGAGAGGTCGGTGCGGAGGGATGGTGTTTGCGCGCGAATGATCAAAAATCTACTTGATCACATTTTATTGCCTTGTGTAAAAAACATTGGATGTCTTGGATGGTTCGCAATGCAATATGGAAATAAGTACTCTTTGAAATGTGGAATCCCGATCTAAGTCAAAGATAATCACCACGCCGCTACCAACATTTGTATATTGCCCATGAAATTGGCGATATCAACAAAACCCTTGTCTTTAACAACATTTTCGTTTCGAGAAAAAATTATAAAGGAATTTAAGCAAAAGGTTAACAGTCAAATAAATTATTTCTCAGAAAAATTACTTCGGAAATGAGTATTTTTTTCACTTATACAATACATTGACAAAAGTAAACATTCTTTTACGAATTTTAATTTCCAAGAGATATGGGGTGATAATGAAGAATTTTCTCGCGTCGATGGAAGATATAATAATATCGTATTAGGCTCCACATTTATGAGCTCGTAAGGTTGTCGTTTTCAATTTTTCGTATCTTTGACCTTTGTGGAAATTGCTACCATGGATTCACCACCTCTGCTGGGTGACCACCCCCTTGCCTATTGCCGACGCGCGGACCGCTATTCAATTTAGCGCTCCGGATCCGTCCGTTGCTTGCCGAGGCCGGATATACTCGTAAGTGATGGACCACGGTGAGGTGTTAATGAGAGACTGCCCGCGCCCAAGCATCTCCTTTGACATCATTTCGTATTGCGTCTCGTTCCCCTAGTTCCTTAGGTGGGCCCCCTTCTGCGTGGTGTTAATACAACCTCTTTCATATTTCCTTTCATTTGTATGGCCACGTATTTCATAATATTAAAATCTTCCAAATATGCATAATTTTCGATGAAACTGCACATGATTCGTCAGGAAGATAATCCCTCCGTTCAACGCCGCTCTCGTTCTCTCGTTTATCTTCCCAGGACAATTCTTGCCGATAATCAATCCTCCCACCGAGAAATATATATATATATATATATATATATATATATATATATATATATATAGTGTGCATGAATCATGATTCGTTGGAGAACAAAATATTAAGCCATGAGCTGCTAGAAATGGGTTAGAATATATTTTCGGGAATTTAAATCTAGGTCCCACCACGCTTTGAGCGACGCCTTCCGTTTCCGAGTATAAAATACCAACCCCCTTCCCAAACGAAGAAGCACGCAAATGCAGTCGAAGGTGTATGTTTTTTAAAAGAAACGAATGGCTCCTTCGCACGAATACTTACCTCAGCGCAATGGACGCACGAAATAATTGCGATTTCTCCTGCCGATCAGCCCGTCGCACGATTCGTCCCGGCACGCTGTCCGAAATATGCTCGCGCACACACAAAACCATCTCCCATTAAGCTCAAAGTGCTCCAACTAAGAGGGGGACCCCATGCCCCCCCTTCCCCCCCCCAAACGAACACACAGCACTCGGGCGGGCTATTTCGCGCGGAACGGGCACCTCTTTATTTATTTCCCGCAGAGGAGAGAAGATGGAGGAGGAAGGGAGGGGTGGGGTGCGGAGGGAAGGGATACCGGCCGAGAATCGGCCTGTATTCGCGAAATTCGCGGGTGAGGATGACGGGATCGTGTGGTAGGTAGGAGTTTGGGAGTCAAGAGGAGGACAATGGAAGGGGGAGGAGAGAGTTGGTGTCATTTCGGGAGAAGGTGGAGGGTGGGACTGCGGGAGCCACCCCCGAGGCGATGGGCGGAGGGCGGCAATGCGTCAATCGCCTTACGTCCTCTCACGCAATCCTTCCCACCGGGGAGAACGTGGGGATGGGGCCGAGGAGGGCCCGAAACACCCCCCTCCTCCCTCCGCCACGTTTCAAAGCCACACTAGCATATGAAGTCACATGCGCCAAATGCGCTTTACGTGCCGCACTGCTCCCTTCCTTCCCCTTTCGCTCGGCCCACGGAGCGAAGAAAGCCGAGGAGGCGGCAGGGAGGAGGTGGGGCGAGGGGGGTGCCCCCCCCCCCTCGGGTGGTGTTCCACCGGAGAGAGTTGGAGACGGAGGGACGCGGGTGGAAGCGCGAGCCTTAGCGAACTCCGCCAATTCCCTCTCACGCACTCCTAATGCCCAAAGCGGGGGAGGTGGGAGAGGCGAAGAGGCGTTTGCTCTCTCGCCAAACGCCAAACGCAGCGACCTTGAAGATAATTGCCGAAAAAGAAATAGGCAAACAATGCAAGAGGAATAAATAAGAGGCGGCGTCTGGCTCGGCGAGTGGGACCTTGGCAATTCACGAGAGGAGGCCCTTCACTACGCTCCCCCCCCTCCCCCCCCCCCGCCTTCGCAAGCGTGAACCCCGTGCGTGAGCTGCCTCTCGTTTTGGCGAAGCCCTCGACACACGCACACTCCTACGCACCGCTGTCCATCTCCGCAACGGTCGCCCGCGTTTTGCGATCGCGCGTGTTTGCGTGCGTCGCTCGCTTAATTTCAACCCCCCCCCGCCCCCTCTGCCGCCCAGCATGCACACACGACGCCCCTGCGGACCGACAGGACCCCCACACGATTTGGGGAGGGCAGTGGGGGCAGGAGCCGTGGGGCGGCTGGGAGAGGGGGTCAATGGGACCGATTAGGGTTCGGGTCGTGTGCGTTGGTGCGTGCGAGGGTGTGGGGTGTGGTGGAGGGGGGCGCGTGGTCTGAGGCCTTCGCAAGAGGAAAGCGAGAGCGCATTGGGGAGAAAGGATTTGGTGGCGGGGGTGTGGGGACGAGAGTGAGAGTGAAAGGGGGGTCGCCGTACGCCGGCCGCGCTCCCACCCTGGGGTGCGGCGGAGGCGGGGGCTGCACGGCGCCCGCGAGAGGTCCCTCCCCTCGACGTCATCCCCACACCCGCCCCGTTGCTGCATCGAGTGGATGAGCTTCAAATGCGAGCCGCTACGGGGCAGGATGGTGCACGACGGGCGTGGGTGGGGAGAGGGGAGGAGCAGGGTGTGGGGAGAGAGGGGGGGGGCGACGACGAAAGGGAAAGGGACGCGTCGAAAGTGAAAGTGAAGATGGTGGAGAGTGAGAGTATAACTCCCCTTCGGCAGAGCACGCTACGGCTCTCTCTCCCCCCCCCCACCTCCACGCCACGCCCCCCGGACTCACTACGCCCACGCGCAGCCTCCCTCACGGCCTCCCCGCCCCACACCTCCCCCATCAACCTTCCCCACACTCCCTCTCCTGAAACACAGCTTCGTGCACACAGTAGTGTTGGGAGCGTACCCCTTTCTCTTCCCCCCCTTATTCCCGCGCTCCTACCCCCACCTGCCCCCCACCAGTCCCTTTTTCACCAAGAGTACACCCTATCCGCGGAGAACGCCACCATTCTTTTTTGTTATTATTATTTATTTTTCCAGCTGTTTTTTTCGACGACCCCCTCCCCCCCCTTCCTCCTCCACCCCCTCGCAGTCCTGCCGCCTCTCTCCCCCCGCTACCCATCCCATTCATCTGTTCCCACACGGTGTGCATATACGTTCGCAAAAATGCATGGACTGAGACATCAATACATATACTTCGATACATGCATCTGTCGTGCATGGACACACGCATACATCCATGTACTTATATGTATATTCATTCCCACTATATTCGCTGGCACATGTACTCACCGCCTCCCCTCGGCCCCTTCCCGAAGAAGTACCCCCCCTCCCCTTCCCCCCTGCCAGCCCGCCCGCTCCCCTCGTGAACACACGCATACACATAAACCGCCGCTATCGATCAGGAGCCGCGGGAGTGAGAGGGGCGGGGTGGGGTGGGGGGCGAGGCGGTGGTGGAGGGGGAGTTTGGTGGAAGAGAGCGAGCACGGAGAGCCACCCCAACGCCAGCCACGACCGACCCACGGAGCTCGCGATGGTGTGCACGAAGGGCGCGTGCGGGAGGAAGATGGATGGAGAGTGTGTGAGGGAGGCGGGGAGAACGAGAGGGAATCCTTACGGGAGACGTGGGGTGGGGGGGGGGAGCTTCCTCCCATCATCCCCTCGCTCCTCCTCTCATTCCGAAAACGATGACGTCCGCGGAGTGAGCGTTATGTGGCGCCGGGTGGGTTGAAAGGGCGATGCTTGGAAGGAGAATGAAAATTTAATTATGTGCATTATATATATATATATATATATATATATATATATATATATATATATATATATATGCATGTATGTATACATACACACAAATATATAAATATAAATATATATATATATATATATATATATATATATATATATATATATATATATATATATATATATATATATATATATATATATATTCAGGACTCTAACCACCTTAGGTTCGGGGACTGAGGCGTCGGGGACGTTTGTAATATCTTACCTCTATCTCTATCTCATCCAATGCCGTTATTATTGCTACTATTGTCCACTATTTTCATTACTATTCTCCTAATATTTTATCTCTTCATTAATTTTTTCTCCTTCCACCCTCTCTGCCCAGCGTTCCTTTCCTCCGAGGAGGGAAGGGTCCGCGGAAGGGATTTTTCCTCTGGAAAAACGGGAAGCCAGCAGGAGCGGAGGGATCAATGGGGAAGCGGGGCGAGAGGACAGGGAGGGAGACGCTGGGAGTGCGTGTGTTTGCGGGTGGCGGGAGAGGCGGAAAGGGTTAGTCCGTAATGGTGCCGTCCTCATTGACGGGCCCGAAAGGGGGAGAGAAGGAGGGAACGGAGGTTGAGGGGGGGTCACTCTCTCCCTCCACAGAAAGGGAAAGCCGAGGGAGGGGTGGCCCGAAGTTTCAGAGTGCAACGACGAGATCGCGTGGCAGACGGCCGGAAGCCCGTGGAGGTTCGGGGGATGTGTGGGGGCGCGGAGGGCGGGGGACGGGGGGTTTGCCGTGGTGGGGGTGACGGATGAGGGTGGGTTTGGAGAGTCAGGAGTGTGAGGGGGGATTGTGTGGACGTTGTGCCGCTCGTCGTGGACGGCCCCGAAAAAAGGGGGCCCTTGATTTGTATCCTGCCGTCGCGCGCGCTTGATGGCGCCTCCGGGTTAGCGGGCGGCGAGGGCCGAGAGGGAGAGTGGGGGAGGGCCTGATGGGGAGGCATCGCGGCTCTTGGGCTGAGGTGCAACCGGGAGGTCGGGATGGGATTAATCCTCGACGGACGAGGACGATTTCTAGGTTACAATGCGACCGAAAGCATCCCGCGTCAACGAGATGATTCCTCTTCGAAATGGCGGAACACGAGGACCATAAAATTCGGATAAGCAGCACTGCCATCTCGTCGAGGAGTTTGTTATTTTTTCATAAAGCCAGTCCTCTCTTTTTTATAGTTTTCATTTTTTCTCTCTCTCCATACATCTCGCCCCTCTCTCACCCCCTCCAAACCCTTTGCCTCCCTCCCCCGCCACGCCCCCCCGCGTTATCGATTCCACCGGAACCGAGGCCAGAGAGTCTCAATGTCGACTTGGTTGTACTTAACTCGGGTGGTGAGTGCGTCTGGATCGATGGACTGTGCGTTTGCAGCTAGAGAGAGGGACGCGGAAGAATTAGGCGATTCGTTCATCGCTCGGAATCACTTCGGTGCATTGACTTGCCGGGCCTCGCGGCACGACAAAGCGGGGCTTTCACGGGCGTATCCCTTGGTGGGAGGGCACGCGACACCAACGACGTCGCACGGCAGACAATGATATGAAAACCTCACCCCGGGACTCTGGATACTTCGGGTCAAAACATTTTCCGCGGAGCAAAAGAGGAACTGTTTCGAAAGAATAAAATTCCGGTAATAGGGGAACGGATGATATTTTCACGACAGCCATAATAGCACCCATACCAAATGAAATTTAATTGCGAGAGCAATCTTCGATCCGCTTGATGTTGACCGTATTGAAAATGGACTCGGGCATTAATCTGAGTGTTAGCACGACTTGAAGCAGAGGTAAGGCCACGCAGTTTGTGTGGGCGACGATTTTCTCCTCGGCAAGACCGATGATTTATTCCTCTCGAAGAATTATGAGTTTAGAGTGGAAACTGGATTTTACATCAGGAAAATGCGATTTCATCATCTGCGCTTCGAGGTGCCTCGAAAACCCCGTTGCATCTAGCAAATTCGAAGCCAGGAAAGATGCGAAAGAAGGGTTTATTTAAAATGAGGAAATTCTGGCGTGACACCACGAGCTTTAATATTCAATTAAAAAAAGCTCGCTGCTCCGACTAATTATTTTCACTTGATTTCAAAGAATAAACAATTTACGCCTCAAAGAAAGAAATGATGGTCGCAACTGAGGTTCGCTTCCCTCTCCAAGAGCGCAAGTGCACACGCGTCCGTGGATTTGATGCGCCTTTTTAATTTTTGCCGACTTTTTGGAAACCATAATGGATTCATGTTATTGTTTTGGATTAAGTCACGCACACTCCGCAGAAGTGGCCGTAAAACGAAAGTGAGGACGTGGTAGGGAGTGGAGAGTAGGGGGAGGGATGAGGAGGAGGGGAAAAATAAACAAACAGAACGCCGAGTGTTTATTTTCTTTTCCACCCCCGTCCACTCGGCCCCGCGAGCAATATCCCTTCCCGTCTTCGTGCGATAAAACGAGAGGGGTGCCGTGACGTCACGGGTGCAGGCGAGGAAGATCCGGGAATGCAGGGGAGGCGGGAAGGAAGGACCTTATCCTCCTTCCCCCGCAAACTCCCCTCCATGCTCCCTTCATCCCCGTCTCCGGCCAACGTTCGACCTCGAATAATCGAAGGAGCCTTTCGCCACCCTCCGCCACTCACCTTTCCCCGAATTCGACGCGCGCCGCTCCACGTGGACGTCAACACGTCCTGGCGCCTTATTTACTGGTCTTCCCACTGTGACACGAATGTTACATTACTTTCGCGCGTTTCACTGCAGGTAGTGGCTTGCGCACGAAATGAGGCACGGGAGAATATTTCCTTCGTGCTTTCTACTTGGGATGCGAAGGCTTCCTTAGCTTGTCCACTTTATCAGTGGTTGAAGAATCTTTTAAGATTTCCTTTAAGTCTATCGGAATGAATTATTTAAGTTTTTAGCTTATGAAAACTCTGCTAAAATCTCTGGACTAAGGAAAACAATACTACGGAAATAATTTAAGACGCAGTGATAAACGTTTGGCACGGTGAGAAACGGATATTTGACCTTCATTTTATAACCCATCTTCACTGGAAAATGTTGTCTCCATTAACAGTTAAATGTTAAAAATAATGCACCACAAATAATTTGAACCGGAGTGAGGAGAGAATATACATCATTTGGCATCAGTATTGGTTGAACAATTGCGTGTTTCAAGGCGCTCCCACCACCTCAGTCAATTCCACCGCACGGAAGTGCGAGTCCAAAGGGAGAATCAAATTCGTGATATTCGATTTAGCACGAAAGCGGGTCACCCACTGAAATATCCGCCTCGGTTATTATCTCGCTGTGCAATCAGCAACATTTGGATCAACTATGGTTTGAGTCATTTTGGAACCATGGGCATTTGAAAAATTGCATCAGGAGGAAATATTTTATCATTTGGACAAACTACCATGACGAAGCACTTTGCATCATGAGAAAAGATCACTCGAGGATCCAGTACCCTGGGACTTTTTAGTCATTCACTCGTAAGTTTGACTCGAATGGAGAGGATTGAAAACACTACGAATCAAAGGAAAATCATAATTTGAGAGATTGGGGAATAGAATTTCGAACGGATATTTTTTAAACCTGTTTTGTTTGTTGGATTAGCCCTCAAGGGATCTTTTGGGACTTACCATCACCCATTATAGCAACGAACCGATTGATTAAAAGTGTCCAGTCGTTATTACATCAGCGAGAAATGCATTTACGATTCAGGCCAGGGCCGAACGCAAAGGAAGAGAGGAGAGGGAGGGAGGCAAGGATGGATGCACACCACGTGATGGCGAACTCCCTAGACGGCATATTGGGAGGCCTCACTGTCGTAATTTCGCCCGTATCAAGTTGGATCCATCCGTCTACCGCCCGTCTGGAGTCCCTTTGGCCGGGACTTCCCTCTCTCGTCCTTCCCCGGACCCCAGGGTCGGAGCACATGGAACCCTCCTGGCTGATCCGTCTGCTCGCTTTGTTCAACACAGCAGAGCGATATGCTCACCTTAAAATAGAGCGAGGACTAAAAACAGAAACTATTAGGACTAGAAACATTTACTCAAGCGGCAGGTGAATGTTTTCAATGACGATTTCAATCTTTTGGAAAAATGGTATGTAATTCTTTATCCAAAAATGTTTGTACATAGAAATCGAACAATAATATAGACAACATTGGGCAAACCTACCTATGAATACATTTCGCACAGACACGACTTATTTCATCACTTGATCTCAGCATATTATTTCATTTCCATCTTTAGGTGAACATTTTACATTGAAACCGGATGGCGAAGCAACAAATATTTGGTAAAAATGATACAAAAGCCTTGCCCAATACTCGGACGGAAAAAAAGCGACAGACAGTATCTTAGTGGAATGACATCTCGTACCAAGCCTCCCACTGGTTGCACGGCTTGTAGGTTTGTAAAATCGTCCCGGAATCCGCAGTACTGAACTCACCCTAGTGACTAACCTCTCCCCGAGTTCCCTCGCTTATTCCATAGGGACAGATGCCAAGGGCATGTGCTAATTTTCATCCATACGCTCGACCCTGAATCCGGAAAACATAAGACGAAAGGAAACTTAAAAAATCATATATGAAGCCACGCCTACAACGCGTTTTTATAATTTGTGCAATGACATCACGGGGAAAAATAATGAGCAATTATTCTTCACATATTAATGTGCATACGGGTTGCCGGATTAAATCTATGAAGACGTCTTGACAGACGAAATCTTGGGGACCTCTGATATACAGGCAATGCATCCACTTATAGAGTTATTAATGGGCACGTTGCATTTCTTTTTCCAATCGTTCGGAAAAAAATTAAGATAGCTTGATTATCATTGCCTAACAAGTTTAAAAAAATCAATATTGTTTCAATCTGTTGTCAGGTGAACCGAATAGACGCATTGTCCGTTGGCTTGTACAACGGAGTGCCTCACCGATCCCCGGAACCGCCGACTGGGAAGCCCCCCCCCCCCGGAAACACTTCGCGCGGCCTGGGAATGAGACGGCGGACGGACTCCCCCCCTCCCCCTCCGTTGCAATGCATCTATTCCCCGGCCCGCTCGCTCCTTAATCCGCGCCACCCTCCAAACTTTCCCCTCCCAAACTCCACTCGTCTCCTCCCTCCCCTTCGCCCCCCGCCCCCCCGCCCGCGCTCAGCCGGCGCGAAAATAAATAAAAAAATGCAGAGCGGGCGAATATCCTAAGTGGTCTGCAGCGCGCACTACTCGCTCGGTGTGCAGGGATGCGGTGTCGCCAGGGTCACGGCGTGAAACGAAAGGCGGCAGGGGTGTGGGGGAGGCCCTGGAGGCTTGGAGGGGGGGCGGCGTCGGGTAGGGGAGGGACGGGCGGTGGGCCATAGTAACGGTGTAGCCGACTCCCCATTCTGCCCCGCCCGCCAAACCTCCCCCGCCCCCCCCGCCCCGGGCCCACTCGCCGCCGCTGCCTTGGGTAAGGTGGATTCCTTTGCCCTCCCCGGCTCTGCCTCCTCCGCCGCCCACGAGGGCGCCAGCGTGCGGCCCACGGTCCCCCCCCCCTTTCGGCCTTCCTCGATCCCCCCCCACGCCCCGCCGAGGGGTCCTTCCTCCTCTTTCTCGTCGGGGCACTCGAGAGTTCCACATCACCGCCTGCTCCGTTTCACGTGTGCGTGGAGATGTAGTTCCTCGTCACATCCCACCCCACCCCTCTCTCTTTCCCCCCCCCTGGTGGGGGTGCGATGGTTCGGCTCCTCTCCTCGAGGGGACGCGCCTCCTCCCCACGGCATCGCCGATGAACATTCTTTGCCGCCGGGGTGGTGAAACTTTACGCAGGACAAGCAACTAGTTACGCCTGCTCGATAGAAATGGTGGGCTCCCCGGAAAATGATTCACGGTCTGTTTTTTAATGGACGCGAAGACAGGCTTTTTACTTTAAATTTGCATTACGGTTGTTCGAGGGGAAGTTGGTGATGCCGATCGTATATTAGTGCGCTTTTTTGAGAATGAACAAAAGTAACGGAGGATGGTGTTGTATTCCTGCGAATTTTCAGAATTTTTTCCTTCGCAAAAAGTGCTTGCGAAACTTGTCTTCCCGGCAATAGCTCAGTTATTATGCGGTGTACTCTCTCACCCTAGTTTGACCTCATGCATTTCTGCATTGAATGCTGCGGAAATTAATTGTGCGAAACATTCTGTTGTTTTGATGGCCAGATGTACATACAGGTATATCTGTATAGCCTGTGTATCACATTATCACCGGATATACGTTTGTCTTTGGAAGCCAAAGGGAAGTGGGCCATTCAAAACTTTTGCGGAAGCTATTATTGGCTGAAATTTCAATTCCGGTAGTAACGATTCGTTTCTGCGCCCAACCTTAGAGTCACCAAAAAGAGAAAAAATGTGAAAAAAAGAGATCTTTAGTATTCTATTTACTAGAGTTGGTGGAATAAAGTACAAAATATTTGTTGAAAGTAATGCTATATCGATTTACTTAACTCCAAATAACTCCTTAATATGTTATAATATCACTACATTATCAAAGAGTTTGATTAATATATTTGAAACTGCATAATCAAAATTAACCGAAAATATTGAACCCAGCTCTGGACATCGGTTAAGACTAGCATATGTATAATTCGGAAATTCAAACTCGTGGTCAGTGAATTAAGTCATTGTTACGAAAGACGACACCATCAGCATCATGGACACACCAATGAATGAATTCAATGGCCGATGCCCTTTAAAATAAAATGGCTTCTCCATAAAGTGTTTACCATGTGTAGGGACTCCATTCGACTCAAATTACGTCAACTGCATCGCTAGGAATTTTCCCGTTTGGAGTTAACTGTACTGGATTCATTCCAAGTTGCCACTCGCTTGTAATTCTTTATAACCCGCAGAATGATTTCATTTTGCAAAGCATTGCAATTATACTTCCATTCTAAAGTTGTTCCGCGAATAACACATCATCGGTGCAAAGTAGCAACATGAAGTAGCAAAATATCAAAATTATCACTAATTAGTATAAGGAATTTTTTCACTTAATAAAAAGGTATCAGTATTCATCTTTTTTTAACGTCTACCAATTATTTACAAATTTCATCAACCGGAAAACGTGGAAAAACGATCTGAAAAGTTTGTTTTAGCTATTGTTTGGTAAATAATTATCTATACATACTTGGAATATATATAGATACCCTATATGAATACAACTATATATTTTAAACATATCGATATCCTTGGAATACTGACTACTACAGACCAAAAATCGCATTTATGGTATAAAATACGAAGTATTAGTGAAAATGAGAGCTTTAATACGCTCAAATTCCCAGAATAATACAAATATTTACATGACGAAACAAATTATTTAAGCAAGGGCGGTAGACAGGTGAGTGGAAAATACCGTCTACTATTAACCTGAAGTCCTGATCGTATCTGGTACCAGTAACTAAACCCGACTTGCGTGCTTCTCTGGGCGCCAGGATATTTAGGGTAAGACTAAGGGAACGGGGTAAGGAACTCCCTAGAATATGTGAATTTCACACCATGTAAGGCTTAGAGGGTTTCCCCTCTAAGGAGACCCCCCAACGGTTGAAGATTGGGCACTGTTGGTGGTAGATATAAAGCATGCGTTGGAATATGAAAAAACTGACTGTATGTGAAACAACAAACAAGGTTTAGCTCTAACGTTAACAAATATAAGTCAATTAATCATCAATGGAGACGTGCTATTATTTTTTCATGTGTTTATTAACATATTTTGCTACTTCTGTAATAATCTCCAAAGAATCCAGGACGATAGAACAAGCGAAAGCCACGACATGCGCGCTTTGACATTTATTTAATTATCTTCTATAATTTTGGTATCCGTACATAAATGGTTTTCGATTAAATGATATCTTAATTTCGTTAGAATTTTGCCTTCTAAATATTGGGCGTCCGGAAGTTTGTGTTCCAGTTCCATAGCAATTGGAATGCGTAATCACCGTTTAAGGGTGCGGTTCCGCAAATGACCGATAATTTACAACCACTTCATTGTGAATCATCGAGTCCTTATTTATCTGCTCTTGAGAGTCATTTAATAATGTAACCAAAATTCGCTTTTCGAGGTTATTTGAGCGTTTCATTGGTCGAAACGAAGTACAGTTGGTTTTCACGGGAGAGAAGTAATAAATGGATAAGAAATTAAAAATAACGAGTAGCTATTGCTGAGAGCGTGCCTAAGTCGAAAATTCTTTGCATTTACTTCAAAGCGAGTTCGTTACTTCTGATTTGCCGTTTGCATGCAATGATCCCCGTTTTCCACCTTTTCATAATTGCGAACACCAAAGCTACTCTGATTGTGCGACATACATATATATTGTCCAGGTTTGCGAAACTCATCCAAATTACGAGCCGCAAAAAAGCATTGTTTGGAAGCCGCAGACACTCCCCAAGCTGTTGACCCGAACTTGACCAGCGTAAACATGCAGAAACTGGGCCAATATTGGTCCAAAATAAACGAGGGATTTCTTTCCGCGGACCTCCATTCGGCCTCGTGACCCGCTCTTTGGCCTCGGGCGACCCGCACATGCGGAACACGCGTGGACTGCAATTGATGAACTAGCGACGCTTGTGCCGGATGTGCCTTATTTCGCCAAACTGAACCGATTGATACACACACGAGTACTGATTATTTGATTGAGTTATTCTGCGTTTCATCGACTAAATGTGAGCAAACTCGTATAAAAAATTACATCTATTTCCAGTATTTTATCCCTAAGTTATCGTGTACATACATTTTGGGAACACAAACTTGATGACCAAATAATAGAATAATGGATGAATCAAGAACATTTTACGCTACCTTTATCCACATATTCAAAGTTTTAAATGAGACATTTTTAAATTTGACGATTTTGCAGCAGAGGCTGTAAGGTTTAAAAAACAAGGGAGAAAATAGGCTAGTTAAAATAATTGTATTATAGTGCAAATATAAATGTGTTTTATAGCCTTAAACTTAGCCTTAAACTTGATGTTGGACTCAAAGAGTCCCTTCGACAATTATAACATATTGAAGACGGAAACCGTTATCTTTGTTTTGCTCACTTTGATTTAATCTAATAATTTAGGAATTTGACATTTTAATCATATAAATTCCGTATTAAACAATTAGTAATGTTTGTGGATATTAGTTTCGTAAAAAACACAATTATTCTATGGAGCGAATCTATAAATGAAGACTTGGTGCGATTGAAGATTTGGTATGAAGAATGTATGCGTATTTATGTATTTAAACGTCGAAATGTGTCGCTGTTAAATTACCATTCATGTATGATCTATCATGCCACCAAGAAATCATATCACTATCCGTGTCACAAATGACATAATATTCCACTCCTCTTTTCCACGATCCAATTCATCTAGTTCTAAAATCAACATTCCCTCTTTAGCATTACATGATGTCGCTCTTCGATATTTTATAGGTTTTAAAGATTTCTTTCCTTCAAAAGAAATTATTTTCCTTCTTCGCCTTTCCTCATTCTTAGAATAACCTTCGCTTGTTAGCATATTGAAATTGACTTTTAAAGAAAGGTGTAATTCGTTCATAAATTTATCAATCTCCCAAGTGTAGCTCTTAGGTTTTGTGTCCCGCTTATATATTAGCCATGGAAAATATTAGCCACGAATCATGAGACCAACTCAAGACCAACGTTACTATCATTTCCTGAGGTTAGAGAACTCACCTCAAGGCTAGAACTATTGCTATTGCAACGACTTAATGACATCAGATGAATGAAAACAAAAGATGATATTTTTCTATTAAATTCTGATACACAGGGAAGCATTAACTTGATTCATTATTTCCTCTTTGCCTTTGTTCACAGAAGCAGACTTTCTCTAAATACAAGGATTGTGCCAGAAGTACCCGACCCAACAAAGAAAACACAAACATTTTGGAAAAAAATGTACTAATTTTTCAACAATCTCCTTTCAGCTCTATTCAACACTTTTCCAAGCGACGCTCAATAAGTTCGATACCCTTTTTATGACAAGAACTGTCTTGCTCCTCAAAATAGCCATTAACTGCCGACGTCACTTCTTCACGGTGGGAAAATCTTTGACCACCGAGCGATTTTTTCAAGCTTCCGCATAGGAAATAATCCGAGGGGGCTAAATCTGGCGAATAGGGTACATGACGTAGCAATTCAAACTTTAAATCATGAATTCATGAATTTTGGCCATTGCAATAATGGATTTGTGAGATGGTGCATTGTCTTGACGAAACAACACTTTCTTCTTTGCCATATGCGACTGCTTTTGCTTGATTTCTTCGCTCAAACGTTGCAATAAGTTGGCATAATACTCGCCGTTGATAGTCTTTCCTTTTTCAAGATAGTCAATGCAAAGTATCCCATGCGCATCCCAAAAAACCGACCTCTAGACCTTGCCTGCGGATGAAACGGTCTTCGCCTTTTTTGGACATGGTTCTCCCTTTCGAAGCCATTGTTTTGATTGGTCTTTTGTCTCGGGTGTGAAGTAATAGACGCATGTTTCATCCATAGTTATAAAACGGCGCAAAAATTCTGCTTTGTTGTGTGAAACTTTGCTAAAGACTCAATGGAAACATCTTCACGACACTGGTTTTGCTCGAGTGTGAGCACCCATCTTGCACACCTCTTTCTCATCTCCAAATGTTCAGTTAATACGCAATGTACCACACTTTTTGAAATGCCTACTATGTCTGCTGGTTCGCGCACTTTCAGTCAACGATCATCCAGTATCACAGTGTGGATTTTCTTCACCGTCTGGAGTCGTCACCTCATTTGGTCGATCAATGCGATGCTCGTCCTAACAACTTGCACGGCCTCGTTTGAACTCCTCGTTGCTACCCAATATGTTACTGTTGTCAATGAGGGAGCAGACTCACCCAGAGTAGAACCCAGTTCAGCTTTTATATTGGTTGGGCTGAGGCCTTTCAAATAAAAGTATTGTGTCACATAGCGATGACCAATTTTTTTCATTTTCACAAATTCACTGAAAACCTTCACTATTGATTGCTGCCAAACAAATACTAAACAACATGGCATGTTCAAACTTGAAATATGTGCTTTGTAGATTGCATACTTTCTAAAACAGTGATATTTTTCCAGTAACTACCGCCTTCTCTAGGTCAGGCTTGGCATTTATGGGGCCACCCTCGTATAGATGATAAACATTAGTTTATAAATTATAAAAAAGGAGAAATATATTTAAAAAACTACTCATCATAAGACAGAAGGAGTTAGTTCAGAGTGTTAGGATTTAGTTTTGTAATAAGTAAAATTTTTTGATGAACCGAACACGAAGTCTTCTGTGCAGTTCTTTGGGCATTAGGGATAATAAAAATTCCTCCTAATATATATCCTTGGATTACAAAGTATTTTAAACTACTTTATTTTACATGCTATGTTTTTATGAACCTACATGTCTAGTTTGATTCTTCCGTAATTCCTAATTTCAAATATATAAATTCACTGACACATGGACATGAACCACGTCCGTGAGGTAATTAATGATGCCTAATTTTGTGTAAAAACAAATGTAATCCACACTTTGGATGCGCAGGGACCATACTGCTCAGCAATGAATTACTACGGACGTTTTTGCAAAATAGCTAAATTAATTAAATGAAAATACTGAAATAAAACCATTCAAATGGGTAAATTGTATTTAAATGAAAGTTAATGTACCATGGCTTTTCACAGGATAAAAATCTGTTCAAAAATGAAGCAATTTTGGCGCAAACTTGTTTGCCCGACAAGTTACTTCATTTTTGAACTTTCCATTCTTCTTCTCCATCTCTAATCGGAAAGTCAAAGTAATTCAACTATTACTTTTACTATTTTTCCCTTATTTTGGTTAAATTTGCGAATTTGTAATTCTATTGGTTCAAAAATATTTAGGTGATACGATCCTTTGTATTTTGTTTTGCACATTATTCCATAAAACTCAAGAATTTGATACTTTCGATATTATATCATGAATTATCCGACCGAGTGATGTTTCTGTTAAACATCTCCGTAGTTAATAAAATTCTTCTACGAAAGATTTTCTCTGGTAAATTTTCATAAAGCATGTGAAAAAAAAGGTATTTCATTTCGTTTCTATCTCAATTAATTTTTTTACCGTTCTTTTGCTGCTAGTAAAAATGAGAGTTTAATTATCAATCTCAACAAAACAAAAAATAGTATATAGGAATAAATTTCCTAAATTGGAATTATGCCAGATATAGTTTAATTTTTCACATTGCATGATTTCTAACCCAAGGTCCTTTCCTCTTGTGTTGTCTATTTCTCCTTTGGTGGGTGAAACAGCTCCCTGACGCCGTCTCTTAGCCAAAGAATCGGGGCACTTGGCCATATATTAGACCCACGGATCTCCGTGTAATTTACGTTTCCTCGATAGCTCAAGCGGTAAGAGCATCTAACCGACAAGTGGAAGGATCTAGTGTTCGAGTCCCGTCGAAGCAGATAATTTTACTCTTGTGATCCGTTCGATTCCGCCGTCCCCACTTCTACTGTGTTCGTCCTCTATATGTGTTCCTATCCGTTTTTCCTTATATTTATTTCCATGTGAATGAATATTTGTTCGCCTTTTGGCGGGATTTCGTGTTTAAATATATGTGTATCGGCGAGGAGGGAGGAGCAAATTTTTATCTATTTCTTTCCCCGGCATCGCGCCAGTCTCTCTCCTTTAAAAAACCATGTACACACATTCATATGCATAAACAAGAACGTGAATATATATATATATATATATATATATATATATATATATATATATATATATAAAATCGGCGCGGAGAGAGAACTTACGGTTTAAGGCAATCGACGGGAGGGCGAGGCGGGAGGGAGAGGAAAGCGAGAGGGTGGCCGAAGGGGAGGTTGGGCAGTGAGGGAGGAGGTTGGTGGTGCGACAGCAGTTCGCGAAAGCGGAAGGAAACGATCCCGACAAAAGAGCGAATGCAAAAAGAAGAGGAGAAGGGAGAGATAAACCTCGTTTAGCGTTGTCCGTCCGCAGCCAGGGGCGTGCAGTAACTTTCATCTACTCTCCACCCGGCCAGCCGCCCCACGCGCGTGTTGCTGGATGTGTCAGTACAACACCTGCTGCAATGGCAGAAAACAGATCTCGTGACACACAGTTTCTTTAATTCGTCGAAGACATGAGAAAAAATCGTGGTCAGATTTTCCGTGTAAAAGATTTATATTGTGAAACAAACTGTGTATCAGTAGTTACCATGTTTTTGCGTGGATTAAAACAAATTAAAGTGTTTGCACTGGAAACAGCTATGGTGCTGTAAGAGAAATGATGATTCTTACGCTTGAGAGTAATAAGAAAAGGGTAGCTTTAGTCATATTAACAACATCAACATGCATACACTGTACAAATATATTAATATTAAGTCATAGTCTAAATATTATTTGTAATTTTTATACTTAAATTCCAATTTTACGTATTTAATGCAATTGCACACACACGTGCTCAAAGCTGAAAACTGCAAGCCGATAATCAATGGTTTTATCTACGGAGAATATGATTATGCTTAGTGGAAAAGATGGTTTAACATACCAAGGATTATGAGTGGGTATAATTAGGTGAAGGAAAACCTTGGAACGCTGCAAACCGGGGAATCATAAATAAGATGACAGTTCGCTTCTTCCTTCTGCCGTGTCCATTTTTTTGGTGAAAGCTATTTGAAAGATTAATATCATCTGCATTATGAGAAACCAATTACTAGCCGTCTATCTTATCTCTCTGATGTTCACTATTCAAATGATGTACAATTTATTCCACCTCTATATTCGATGTGGGGAACACAACATTAATATTTGCATTTGCAATAGTATTTCAATAATTTGCGTAGCCTTCAACTCGTTTTCCCTTTCCATTAACAATAAATCAACTCAGTGAAAGGAATATATATAGAACACAAATAAAACAGTAACACTTATAAGGACACATAGTAAATTGTTTAAGCTTTCGGCCTTCTCCGAGGCCTTCTTCAAGTAAGACTGAAAATTTTCTAGAGCGGTTAGGGGTCTGGGCGGTGGAGGGGAGGTGCAGGGAATGCTGGGAGGGAAATTAAAGATGGCGGTTAAGGGTGGGAATTTTAAAAGATCGGAAAGGTAATATTCACACGGATTCTCGAGTTCTCACCTCTATATTGGTGGTTGAATCGGGTAGTGGTTATGGGATGCTAAGAGAAAAACACTGGTCGAATGAAAGGTTGTTGGAAGTTGCGTGAGAAGGATTATTTATCTTTTGTCACGCAATCAATGCACTTCCTTTTACATAGGCGAATGCATTACCCCCTTATCCATTCGAATGAATAATCACCGGCACTCCTGCAATTCTGCCTCACTCTCTTCTCCTCCTATCCCTTCACACGACGCTCGTGTGAGTGTTTCTATATCATCATATATATATATATATATATATATATATATATATATATATATATATCTAAGAAAGGCAAAGGCAAGACGAAATCAAAGATATTTTGGAGGTTGGAATTTTTCACATTAAACTATTAATGATGTATATTCCTGTTGATCGCAAGGTATCAACTACAAAGCTACAAAGGCCACCACAAGTTTGGATTAATTGAAAAGTAAACGATATATACCTAGGTTTAGTAATTAATTCTTCATTAGCTAATAAGCATAATCGCACAGATGCAAAAATGGAGCTCCCTTCTTTAGATGCGATTGAAAAAATTGAGTGCATCCCTCTTTGCGATATGATGTTATGTGCAGAAGTCTAAAAAACATCTTAAACCTGTAGCAAATAATGAGCTTCAGCAGGAGGTTCCTAAGATTAAAATCGCTATTTAACTTGTATTTTAGTTAACTCATCAATAAAAATTATTGATGTCCATCAGATATTTTTTGCTTAATGACTGATGCTACAGACGGACTTACAGACCTAGTTTTAAGGGTTCTGAATATTTCTTAAAGATAAAATACCCTTGTATAAACAAACCTTGAGGATGGTACGAAAATAGAAGTTTTATTATTTTAAGTTTGACCAAAGAAATTATTCCTAAAATGCCTGGGGATGTTATTGAATCTGTCTAAACCCTTAACCTACTCTAATAAAGCGCAGCATATAAGTCGTAAAGTTGCACAGTTATTGCAGATGAATCACAAATAAACTATATTCGTAATTTTACTTGGAAGATATTTGTTTAAATAATCCAGAAGGTCGGTTATAAAATGTGTCAGCTGAAACTAAATTGGACCAGTTGGATGATTCAACACTTTTCCGGTAACGTGTACTTGCTGTTTCAAAATAAACGTGAAAAATATCTTCAGCATTTTTTGTAAAACCCCACTTAGAAATAAGTGATGGAAATATGTTTTTACCAGGGTGGAATAATCGCCAAAATTCGAATCAAAATTATTGAAATCTATTTTTCTGCGAGCGTAGTCTTCTAGTATCTCTCTGCTACTGCGTCGCTCGTGTACCGCGAATGGGATACGCGGGAGAGAGGATTGTTTGATGGATTGGAGTACTCCCAGTGTTTAGACATTTAATTTAGACCGAATTAAATTAAAAGTTGCACCACTTCAATGAATATTTTCTCTTAGCATGAAAATAAGAGATTTGTGGTGATTTAACTAAGTGGTCACGCGTTGGTTTCTGAATGAAAGTTGAAAGGCAAGAAATCCCAAAATAAACGAAATTCCAAACGGCATTAAAAAATTCAAACGCGTAGTACTCTTTAAATTTCAGAAGTTGGAAACTTTGATAAAATTAGGGAGGATCTATCCTTGAGTTAGGAGAGATTTTACGGAGGAGTCGGGCATAAAATACGGAACAAAACCGTAGAGCCAACTGAGCAAATTCTTCTCAGGATTTCTCACTAGACATCAATTAATGATTTCATGCGGAGGGAACGAGTCAGACGTTCGAATGCAACTAATAAATTCGGCAAAGGTGCCTTAGTGTTGCTCCGACTTTAAAGAAAGAGTCGCTCGTAATTTAAGGAAGCAGGAGTCCCAGAGCTTAAAGGCGTCCTACTACGAGCGGAATCGTGCAAGAGAGTAGTGATGAATTATAAAAAAAAGACGAGCGGAGAAAAAAAGTGAGAAATGGAAAGGAATAAAAGATAGCTAAGGAAAAAAATTAACGAAGCTAAAAGAAGGGTGCGGTCGCGCGAAAGAAATGGAGATGGATTCTGACTAGAGAGCAACGCGTCGCTGAATGGGAGCTCACTTGGATGTCAAGGCTCCCTTTTTTCAATATTTTTATTTTAAAGAATACTCGAGAATTTCTTCTTTGGATTTAAAAAAATGTGTATATAGAGATATTCTACTCTTATATAGTACGCATTTATTCCATTCAGCTGACGTCCCGGCGATTTGGAGAAAAAGTTTTGAATAAAGTTCCTTGTTTTGAATAGGCTGGAAACTCTTCATCGTTTCACTTGACCAGGCAAAGAGAGCAATGGCCTAAAGATTTTTCATATCCAAAAGATATAAATTACATTAATCGCACTAGGAAGTGAATGCTGTGTACAATTATGCACTTGTTAATGATGCGCTCCGAAATGGTGTACGCAATAGGGTCATCGACGTTCAACCCCAGATTTGAAATAAGAGTGAACAAGAGAGGAAAACAATATGTTGTTAAGCAAACGTGATGCGGTGATTTCTGTGATTAATATGACTCAATTAGAGCGCATCACATTCGAATATTTTGCAATTGCTGTTTATTGGGTCAAATATTGATAATGTATTAGTTCATGATAGTTTTTACAGATTTTGACTATTTTCAAGATATATGTTGTATAAATACATCATGAATGCTTGTGCCAGGGTTTAATGATAAATATTTTAATATTCTGTAGCTGGTTCCCATACGTTCATACCATCCATCGCATTAACCGAAGTCGTAATCGTAGACCTCACTTCTTGCGACAAAGAGAGGCTTTTTTTACTTCGCGATGTTGTGTAGAGGTCAGAAAATTGATGATGGAGTTAAAATTGGTAGTGTCCTCAATACTTAAACTCCGAATGCTTACCTTTTCCACCTTCAATTTCCTCCGTTACATTATTTGAGTAGAACATGGGCATTTATCGATACAAATATTTATGGAGACCGAAGTTCCATTTTTCTTGAGCTGGGAAAAGATTCAATGACATAGCAGACGCGGTTTCCTGTAGGACCATTCAGAATGAAAAACCTTGACTTACTGCTCAATTGTTCGGAATAGTTTGGAGGGCAAAGTACTCGCCTATTAACTCCTAGACTTCAGGTTTGACAGTTTCACAGTTTGACATCCAACCTGGGGTTATTATGAGAGCTTTACGAAGTACATTGCTGGAAATTAAAAAAGAACGTTCATGATTTATCAGTAAAAATAAATAGATTTTTATTACTACTATAAAAATTCTACCATCCCCTTTTTAATGCAATAGTGACGATGTTTTAGTTTTAAGCTAAAGAATTCCTCAAAGAAATGATATATTTTTCATCTTTCTAGACTATTTTTCATTAAACCTGGGGCAATATTGGATTTCACCCGAAGAAACTAAGGCACTTGAGAGGCGTTCTTCATTCCTCGGCCCATAAGTTTAAGGTTAGTTTTTTATCCTCCCGGTAGCCGGTTCATTTCTCTCGCTCTCCTCTCAAAGGCATCTTTTCCCGGGCTGGGCGATCGTGCCCGCATTATTACATTGTGGCCTTCGTAAGGTCATTGAAGCCGAATGACCCTTTGCTCGATTAGGCAGAATATGCAATGAGCTCACCACCCCGATGCCTTTCCTTTTTACGCCTGCCACACATTCAACGCCTCGCCGTGACTCTGCAGCGTTACTAGAAGACTGGGCAAATACTCGTAGTAGTTGCACCTTTTCACGTTCTAATGCTGGAAAAAAAATCGAGGCACCGTTGAATTTGCCTAGGCATCAGTTTCTATTGCATGAGCCTTCATCTTCCACCCCTCAAGGCGAAAACATAAAAATGAAATGTTTCCCCACAGAAAAATGTGACTAATTGAGTGCCCTGCGGTTTACAGTTCTCACCGCGATGATGGTCTATGATTTCTGTGATTCGGAAAGCCGTGAAGCAAAGGGAAAACCTAAGTCGGATATTCACCCCAAGCGTTTGACGAGAAGTTTGGAATAATCCATATTACTCAATGTAGAAAACACGAGAAAACCCTATTTTGGGCTAGTTCTCGGCCATGAAACGGGAAGTGGTGCCTAGCAAATTGATGAAAATGAATGATCCTTCCGCACTGCAAAACTTGCATTTGAATGACCGATGAGCAGGTAAGAAAACTGTCGTTCCCTGCCGAGAAAAGCTATGATAGGAAGTTATATATCTCCCTCAATATGACCGATCAATCTCATGGATCGCGGTTATTTTGTCGGAACAATAAAGCGCAATCAAATTTAAATCTTATGGCCGAGTTATTGTATTTGGGAGTTCGCCCAATGACTCCTTTATCGCTCTTGGATTTGAACACATTCTAGGGCGCACACGTTCGTAGTATTCCATAATTCCGTTTACCTTGCATGAATAATGTTGTCAAGCGTCACGGGCTGCATTTTTCGAGAAAGCTATCAACTGAGTCATCATGTGGACTGCGATTGCAAAGTCTTAGGGTCTCCGTTGTCTTATAAGCAACGAACAGTGACATTCGAGTCTTATTGCGTGCAGTTCCGGTGGTAACGATTAGACATGAAATCTGATGCCGACGTTGTAAGTGAATTGGGCGTACTGGCACGTAATTGTGTTCAAATCCGTCATGCACGTTTAAAATTCACCTAACACCTATCTTAAACAGAATTTCTTGAGGAGAGGATGAGCTAATAAATTCCTCATTTCTTTCTTAATTTCACATGTAAATTTAAGCATGCTTTACTCCAGCTGGAGAACGATTCATTCGTGCAAAATGACCGCGCAGTGACTAAACACCGATGACTACCACGCGTTTATGTCCTCGTTGGCCATTTGGTGAGATTTCGCTAGTCTGTGCCTCTCTTGTCTCTGGTCAGTAATCTTGCTTCGCTTTCGCGCGTTTCTTTCGTCTCGGATTGGCAAAGCGAGCATTCAAATTCCGCAGACGGGCTTGAGAGTCGGCCCACCGGGCGGCGGCCGAAATTTTTGCGCGAAGCAACTGTGGGTAGGCAGGGGGGGGTGGGCGGATGGAGATGTGGGAGGGGGGAAGGGGAACTGGGGGGGGCAAGGGAGGGAGAGGGGGAGGGAAGTGAGGGTTGTGCTAAAAAGTGACAGTGTTTCGTGTGCGAATAGGCGTCCCCGTTCTTTTTCGCCCCCCCACATGTCGTCGTCCCCTTCCAAAAACCCCGCCAATATCCTCTCCCTGGTCAGCGGCCAACTTTCACACAAAGGCCTCGCGTTACCTAACCACTCATGGCTCCCGAAGAAGAAGCCGGAGGAGAAGGCGGCCATAGAGTTGAACGCTCGAATATAAATGTTCCCCTCGACCGCTTTCGCCGAATTGTAGCAGCTATTTGCTACCGGGAGTAAGAGGAGAGTTTTGGGTCGGGGAAAGGTTTTGATTAGCTCGCTCGGGGGAGTCCCGCGAGCCGGTGCCTACTCGTAAAACGAGAGTCCTGATGGGATTTTTTGTTTTCATTTTAGTTTGCAAATTCGGTCGGAGTGCGTGCGTGTGGTCGGGGGGAGAGATGCATGCATTCGCCACAATCACCACGCGGCTAAAGTTGGCGCTGTTCCAACGCATATTGTTCGCGCATGCAAACTGCGCTCGCCACGGAAAGGTTCAGCGCCTCCTCGGAAAGGTTCAGCTGATGGGAACCATCGTGACCCGAGCTTTATCGTGCATCCTCATGCATCTTACGCTCGTGTTATCCGTGGTGCGTGATTTCAGGAATGGATCACTTCCCGAATTTCGCCTGCCGCGATGGAAACACGACGGGGGGAGTGAATTAATTGGGGGAGGGGAGACTAGATCCCTGGCCAATCCGCTTCCACTAAGGCTTTGGATCGTCCAAAGGCGCGTCTCGTCGCTAGCGTCGAAAATAATCGCAATGGCTGATTGGCTGGGCCTGCGCCCTCCCAACCACTTGCTCACCGTACAAAAATCACACAATCCTTTTCGTCCCTAGGATATCAATATTTGATTCTTTTCGTTGGCAACAGTAAGCGTTCAGCCGTGAGAAATCAGACCGATGCGTGCGTATTCATCGTATGAAGTTGTCATTTCATTTCCGAAAAACATTTGCGATTGCGACTTCACTAACCAACTGCGGTCCTTATCCGGTTTTCCACAGTGATCAAATAAATTATTTACTCTTCTATAGTTTCTGCCTCGCATTAGTAGCGAAAGTCACACCCAAAATATCCGATTTGATAACGAGCTCGGGTGGTCAAAATATTAACTGCATGCCGAGCATATAATCAGGAAGAACTAGTTTCAAGCGTTATTGTACAACCGAAAAACGAAATCTGTGGTTACATTTCTTTTTTAAGAATTTCAATGTGGGTTTAAATCAGCGAGAAAAGCATTGCTATGCAAATTAATATTGAAATAACGAAATGGTTTTTCCACCACAGCCGGGGTATTAAAAAGTTTCACCGGAATCACATTGCATATTCGAATTTCAGATAACAGTCACCGCGGAAAAAGTTGGGGACATATTTTTTAAATTAACCAAATACTATTACCAAAGCCAGTATTCTAGGCTTTCTTTTTGCGAAATGAAATACATAATAAACCATTTCTCAGAAAAATTCGGATTTGTGACATCACTGAATCCCTATCTCAAATCTCTCTGAATTGAGAGAAAGGAGAAAGCGTATTTTGTTCTTACTGTATTCACTAGGACTCCGTAATGAACATTTCGTTCGCACAACCTACTTTTTGGAATTCCTTTACGAGTAATATGCATAAGCGCAAATGGTATTAAATTATTCGTCACATCCTTGAGTATCATGATCAATCTACAATACCGAAAAATATTCATTTTATAAATAGAATACTCTTACACAAATACCGATTGGCAAAATTGAGGAAGTATTTGTATTCAGCACCGTAGTAAAAGAACTTAGAGGAAATGTCATTTAAATGAACGTGACTATGTTTTTTTTTAGCTATATCATCTCTTTTAGTTAAAACTCAGTCTCTAACTTGAAAGTTTGGAATGTTGGTTGACTGAACGGGAAATCCTATCGCAGTACGTAATAAAGCACAATTATTAGTATTTGAAAAAAGCAAATTTGAGGTTTTAACTCAAGCTACTTAATTTTTTTTAAATAAATCGAGAAGAAAAATGTTCTACTTACAAATGTGAGAGCACACCCAGAGCAAGGCGATTGACTAAATAATTTGATGGCCGCTGTCTGGTGCATCAAAGGTAAGTTCGTCGAACCGAATTCGGGTTTTCATTCCCACTAAATATTTACACGCTAATGAGGTCACATACATGTATTTGATGATCTTTATGTCCACTTATTCTAATTTATTTTAGAGAAGCATTAGAAATCAATAATATTTGAAGAACTAGTTTCATAGAGCTGGTTTAAATTTTCAAAAAGTCATGAACTTGTGTGCTAAATTAAAAAGGTGTTGAATAATAGCTGTTATAATGCCTCCCAAGCATTAAAAAGCAACGGAAATGGAATTATAAAGCAGTCCAACAAATGGAACAAGTATATTCATCATGTATTTAAGAATGAAGGTGGTCCTAACATTGGAAATTCACTTTCTGATTATAGCACATGCACTTTGTTGCCTTAAAACTGGTTTCATTAAGCTAAACCAGCGAACTCACAACTGTAGCCGTATTCACTAAGATGCATCAAGACTGAAAGTTATTCTTCGGAAAATACTTCGTCATCATTTTCAAAGGTTAATTGCCCAGAGGTATCTATGAAAGTTGGTTCATTTGGCTGAATGTCACCCCGTGGCAAACATAAATTTGAGTTGTAGACGCTGGTGGAATATGGCACGACGAATTGAAGAAATCACATCGAAATTTTAGATTTTATCAATGATACTCATCGAAGAATATGTTTTAAAGAAGAGAAGAGGCACGGAAGGAAAATAATCGAGACCTAACTTCAAGAAGCATAGGGTGAAAATGACACAGATCGAAAAATATCCTCGTGAACCACTCCTTAGTAAAACATGTGTTGCTGGGAACGAAAATTACATGAATTTTATTGATGTCGATAAAAACATACAGAATTGCATTTTTATTACGAATACCGTTCCCGACGCCTGCGTCTTAATTACTAGTAGTTATGCATTAAAACATTGGCGGGGTGACGAAATGCTCCGCGTGAGGAAATAGCTTAGGCACAGTTGCCGATTCTGTGCGCATTAAAAAAAGCAATGACGCCAAATAACATTGGAATTTTTCGTTCCGTAAGAGGCTTCGCAAACTCCTCGCCAGGCATGACCTTGAGCTCCGCGGCTGCAACGGACGTACTCCGCCTCAAAAGCCGTCCTTAGGTCTAGCACCGAAATATACGAGGAGCATTTGGCAACGCGTTCCTATGGGGAGACTCCAGGAGGACGCCGACGAAAAGATTCGACGCATACGCGCGGAATCTTTTTCAAAATGTACAGCGATTGCATTAATTATGCGGATTGCTTAATCCTGATCGCCCTTGGGTACGCAAGCATCAATTATGCTCTTCGAACTGCGGCACACGAGAACTGAAATGGAATTGAAATGTCATGATACGAGTCCATGGTTGGGATATGTATTTGGGATTTTACCCGAATGGTCTCTTTCGGAAAACAACTTTCCTCAGTTGAGTGCCACTTATAGTTAACGCTTTTTTATTTTAGCAGTGCCCACGTAAAGAATTTTGTCCAAAGGCGTAATTTACGATTTTTAAACGATTACTTTGGTTACAATTAAAGTTTAACATGAACAATGCGCTAATAATACTTTGGTCAAAAGCACATTATTAAAATGAATGGCCAAAAAGATTATTCAAGGACAAATCTTGTTTACATATGTATACGCAGGACGATTATTTAATATTTGGAGTTAGTGTTAGACAGCCTGTCGGCCAATACGCTCCGGTGATCCACTCGAACTCACGGGGAACCCCAAAACCAAAGGTCATTATGCAGAGAGATTAGAATCAAAATCAGTCCACAATAATCAATGTTTAAAATAAATAACCAACGCTTCCGCGCGCCTGCATTGGTGGAAATCCTGAGTTTGGCGGCAGGCCTTTTGAGTGGACTGCTCGTGATTTTAAAACGATGGCTCTCCGAAAAGAATTCATTGTCCCGAAAAAGCAACTATCCGTTTGCAAACAAAGGGATCGACTTCAAAAATCGATCCCCCGCTCCAATGAGATGCCGCCCCCCTCCCCCAATCGCTCCACGAGCACGTACCAATGCCGCTTTCGCACGCCACGACCTGCAACGTCCGCGCGGAGTCAGGGCCCATGATCATATGTAATGAGCTTCATTAGCTCCACTCGGACTGCTTTGTTCACGCGAAACTGTTGCCCCGGCATCGGACTAATGAAGTGCAGCCGTTAAAAACGTTAGAACCTTTCGCGTTTCGCGATAATTACATATGACCGGGGGGGGGGGGGAGGGAGGGCTGGGGAAGAGGGGGGGTGGGGGGATGAACCAAACCGTCGGATGCACGATTATCCGCGGTCGACGAAAACTCGTCCGGAATCGCATGCGAATTAAGAAATCGTCGGAGAGACGATGGAGGGAGTGCCCAGCCGAGATTATTATTTTTTTGCGAGCTCCCCACGTTCGGAAATGAAGCAAGCAGACCCACGGGATAAATGCACCCAAGATCTCAGGTGGCGGGCGGGCGGGGGGGGTGTGGAAGGGGGGAGGGAGGGAGGGGCTGGGTTTCGCGAAAACGGGGGAGGTGCCACCGAGTCGAAAGTGCCATCGCAAAAATATGGCGCTTAATCCGTAGGCGGAGGCGAAATTAAAAAGCGTGTATAGGCAGACATGATGGTTTCACGGGGGAGGAGGGTGGGGAGATTTCTGAATAAGGCAGCGGGGGGGAGGGGGGGGGGCGAGGGGGTAAAAAAAAGAAATATGCGCCGGGCTGGAGAGTGAATGCGGGAAGGGAAGGGTTATATTCCATAGGTGGGGTGAGCGGAGGGGAACGAGGGGTGAGGGGAGAGGGGGTGGAGGGGGTACTTGATTCGCCCGCTCCCTGGAACCCTTGCTTCCCCACTCGCAACCCCTTTCCCTCATTTCTGGCGAAGGGTAAAAGAGGGAAGAGAGGAGGAGAGTAGGAAGCATCACCGATAAAGCATCGATCCCCTCTGGTCGCGGGGGAGAGAGTGGGTGGGAGGGTGTGAGGGAGATGGGGAGAGAAGAATGGGGGTTGGAACACGGGCATTTCGAGTGAGGATAGGGTTAGGGGAGGGGTGGGGAGGAGAGGGCGAATTTTTAGGGCGAGCGAGAGAGGGTTGGAGTGGATGTGGGGGCGGGTGAGAGGACGGGGGGTGGCGTGGGGAGCGGAGCTAACGCGGAGATTTTCTAGGGAGGATAGGGTTTTGCGGGGATGGGTGGGGAGGGGGGCGAAGAGAAAGTGAATTTGGGAGGAGCGGGCGAATGTGGCGGTGCGGAGGGGAGGGGGGGGTGGAGTGGAGTGACGCGCGTTCACGGGAGAAAGGGGATGAAGCGAGGGTGTGGAGGGGAGGAGGGTGAGGTAAAGGGGGGTTCAAATTGAGAAAGGGGCGGGGGTGGCGAGGGTTGGGGAGAGAAAGTGAAAGGAGCAAATGACAGACGGACGGACGCTGAAATGACTTGCGCGGACGAATCCGACGGACACACGCACCATCCAGGGTCGCCTCCCCCAGGGTCGCCTCCCCCAGGGTCGCCTCCCCCAGGGTCGCCTCCCGGGTCTTCAATCTTTAGTTTCGCTACGGATAAATATAAACTGCAGTTTTCGGCGGCGAAGAAAAATTCGTTCGCCCGGGAACGGATTTCTTTACGGTAACTTAATGCTTGCAAGAATCTCGAAAATGTTCGTCACCACCGACCTAAAACTTATCGTTCAATTCCCATTCGGACGAATTTTGCGAATACCGATGCGATATTTGTCTCCGCCATATTCTAAAAAACAGAGGATGTGAAGCTAACACCCTATCAACATTATAGCCAAACGTTTGTGTTTGTGAAGTATTTAAAGTGATTTATGAAAAACATTAAATTTTCAAGCTAGAATTTACCCCATAAATGATAGTGTAAGGAATTAATCTCCAGTTTATCACATAAGTTAGAATGGTCGCTCAAATAGTTTTAAATTTAGGTGCAATCATTCATATCATAGAGGAGTGATACAGTGTCCAACGAAAACTCAAAGACTGAGACTTGAACTGATCGTTTTCCTATTGGAAGTACTAAATCCACGTACACTCACATGATCATGCCGGAAAATTTCGACTTTACCTGGACTCTTTCTAGAAGTATTCAATTCACAGGCAACTGCGGGAACTAAAGCAGATGGCACCACCACCAGCAAAGATTCGAAGCACAGGAATACATTTCATATCTATAAAACAATCGAACAACTTTTTGTCAGGTGTATTTCATTTATCCCCTCCGCCTCGTATTCCGACAGATTTACGTAGAACTTTCATGAGCGCTTCTAGAAGTGGATTTAAAGTAGAGTTACGGCCACCATTTTCGTTTCTCTGGAGTTATAATTCATTCAATGAATTCCAAGTGAAGGCTCATCGTTGTCAAGACCGCGAACGAAGGAAAAATCCCGATGGAAGATTTTGGTGCGCTGCTAATATTATCAAGACTCACTAATTTTCAGATGGCTAATGAACGAATTCGAACAACGCCTTGCGAAAGATGGAAATTTCATCTTCATCGCACCTTGACGAGCAATCGTAACTCCCCTCCTATTCTCGCTCCCCGGAAAAAACGTCACATCATATTGGAAAAAAATTCGTGCTTAGAGACCTCTTTTTCCCTAATTTCGGTTTTAAGTGCACTAATAATTGTTAGAATGAAGGACTAGATTAGTCCCGAGTAGGATTTTACAACAAAATGTTACATTGTAATGAGGATATAAACGAGGTAAGAGTAAATCATCAAGAAAAAACTCTGTAGAACCAAGTAGTACCATACGCTGGAGCCCAAGGGTAGATGGTTTGAAAGGAGACCGTAGAGATGAGAGGTAATCGCGTGGAGGTAGAGTTGTGACGAGCGTAATAATAAGTGGTGACAAATCAAACAAGAATGTAGCGAAATAGAGCTCCGTGACGGGGATTTTTACACTCATACCTTTCAAATTCTAAATGATGAACTTTCAATTGACATCAAATTACATTCTTTGAACTTTGATTAAGTCCATGACCTGAAATTAAATGAAATGGTTATGAGTGCTACGAGAGGGTCTAGTGCCATTAATTTGCTACTTCCATTCATGGAATCAATGGGGACAGCATTCATCATTTCGTTGAATTTTTGGCGAGAAGTTTCATTGTTTTTTTAGTAGTACCTATAAACTATATTTACTCATGGATCAAGCATTTTATAAAACACATTCGTATGATTTTGCTAATTGAATGAATTTTGTGAGGAATGATTGGGGGGACTTTTTGCCGAGCAGCAATATCGATTGCCCTCGACGACGCTTTGAAACACCGCACCTTTCACACCGCCTCGCCCTGCCCACAACTTCCGAGAATTTAAAAATCCTAAAAAAGATATCACTGCAGCCGCAGGGCCCAACCAATGCCGGTGAAATTTCATCTCTCGGCTTTTATCCCTTTCGGTACACCTGCGATTGGCCGTGGGGCCGAAAACGGACGGGACGGACGGACGGATTGACTGATAAAACGAAACGAATTGATATTTTGTTTTAGGTCCAAAGAAAAAGGTCTGGAAGCAAAAATAAAAATTCACGGAAGCGTCATCCGCCATCGTCTTTGGGATCGGTAGAGCATGAGCCCCGCGGGAAGTAATTTTCGGAAAGCAAGGGGCTACGGAATCCGGATGCTGATATTAATGCCAAATTAAATATTAGCATGAAATGACGTCGTAATTCGGCGAGGGATTCACGCGTGGAGCCTCCCGGTTGACTTTTGCCGTCCTCCCTGAAAAGACTAGAACGAATTGGGGTGAAATACCATTTGTAATGGAAGCCGCGATAATCAAACGGGGCGCAAAATTAAATTGCTACCCTTCGGTGACTTCCGTCGCCAAGCCCGGCGGTGGAAATCACTCAGAGCGAGAGATGAGCGACCATCAGCCGGTCATCCAGTCGGGAGTCGATCACCGCTCGCGATTAGGAAAATGAGAGGCTTTTCGAAGTGAGCGGCGGCAAGAAAAACATATCTAGGAGTGAAATCGAAACTCGATGCGCAGGGAAGAAATGCACTCGAAAGCTTAACATCACAAGTGCGATATCTGAGCATGGATTTGGAGCGTCAATATACATTACATACACGGCGCAGATTAGATTTCTAAGACAAATTAAAATTATATACTAGGTATGATTTCAGGCCAGATAGACACTTCTAATATTCCAAACACCAGGTGCATTCATGAACCGACTACGGGGAAAGTGAAGTTAAATGGACTGTAACAATACAATTGAGAAAACACCCAGTGCATAACATCTTCATTTTAATGTTTTGCGCCGAGGGTTTCACGTGACTGGTTTGTTTGAATAGATATTCTTATTCCTTTTAAATTTAATCCCACACTTCAAATTCGCAACTATACTAGTGTGTATAAGGATAATACCAGAGAGGCAAACTCCCGCTGTGAACCTTTTCCTTCGAACCCCACGAAACCTACTCATCCCCTTAGCGCACGCCTACAGGAGCAAGCCTACCCTACAGATTTGGGCGAGAACTACAGAAGGCGATGTGATGACGATTCATCGATAGCATGTCGATATTTTTTTCGGCCACCATGATGATGTGACTAATTTTAAGTTCTCAATATATCGAGGATCGATATCTACCGTCGATATGACGAAAATATCCATATTATGATTTGGATGGTTATATCACATAGATGCTGTGGAAAATCTAGTTGATATGGCACTGTGGACGACATTAAAAAGTGGGCTCGATACACACAGCAGTCGGTGGACGAGACTTTTGATACGACTCGATATACCCGTAAATTGTCACCATGCATATCATCGTAGCCGATGCGACATCGGAAAACGGAGAAATCGCGGCCCCAACTCCACGGCGCGCCGACAAGGCAGGGAGAATCGCGCACTTCCCGGGGTCCGGACTCCCCCCGACGGACGGCGACATTTCGGCAGGAGCCTCGGCACGTCTTTTTCCCGACGCCCTCGGCTGGTTTCCGGGGTTGTGGGGAGGCTCCGGCCCGGACGGGTGTGCGTTCGTGTGTGTGCGTGCTCGATGAAAGCCGATTCAGCGCTGAGGGTGGTGTGTTGGGAGAGGACATGGGGTTGAGCAAGGTGAAGGTTCAGGGTGGAGACACGTAGGGGCGGAGGGAGGGGGTGAGAGATGGAGGGGGTGGGAACGGGACGCCTGGGGTGGGAGAGGCGACGCGGGAAGGAGATTGCTGGATGAGGGCGAGAGAAAAATACGTGTACATTAAACATATGAGCAGGGGCAGGCGTGAGACTGATTCTAAGCCAGTCTCCTAAGTCTCGTGTATCGAAAGAAACGGAATTTCCTCGGCGCAAATCATTTTGGACGATGATTCAAGCAGAACGCCCTTTTCGATGTTCACTCTTCAAAACGGAGCGAACGCTTTTAGATCAATCACTAATGTAATTATGTCACAGCATTTTGTTGAAACTCGAGAGTCCGGAAAACGATTGCCAGGGAAATATCCTCCGATTACCCAACGAATCGAATGCATGAATAGAAAAACCATCAACGTTTAAAACTGAGATCTTAGTTCCGAAAATTCAAAATAACCTGTGTTTTACCGTTAAAAAAAATAATATCAGCAACTCTATCTTTGATAATGACGAAACCGATGAATTCAGGTATCTTTATATCCTTTATTTTTCAGTCATAAGAATTTTATGGCATTCATTTATTAAATATTGCGGAATGAAAACAAAATTGTTCAAGAGGTTTTTATTCTGCATTAACCTCGGGATCAATGCCCATCCAATGACGCTGGAAGATTGAAATGTATCATACGATGGGATCATAGTGTATGTTTTAAGCATATCCACCGTTTTTAAAAGCTTGCGCTTTTAATTCTTGCACAACTCAGCTGAAGCATATTACCTCCATTAGTAAATATTATGTTTCGAAAGCATCGTCCATTAAGCTCCTGCGAAAAAGCACATTCAAATGGTAAAATACTTTGCGCACGATAAAGTAATTAAAAGTATACGCATTACCAGATTCGAGGTTGCTTTTCAAAATTTCTATGGCAGCAGTTCCTATTTTGTCATCGGAATAACAGTTGGTGCGAGTATTTATCTCCGAGAGATGTGTAAAACTGCTGCCCTTAGAATGGAGCATTTGGGCGAAATGTCTCGTGGGGAATGGACTCATATTATTCCCGTGCACTGATGAAATAAGAAAAAAAATCATTTGTACCTCCACTCTAGGTTTTAAGCTCAATTTTCATCAATGATTCAGTTTCATTCATACCCCCTGATTAATTTTGCATGAAAAAAATATTGGATCATAGTTCAGGGAACACGTTAAATTATTTTCGAGAGGCGTCGTCGCACATCACAAGCAATATCCCTAAGTCATAATCATGGACAGAAAATGAATTATGGGATCGTTGTTTTGGCATCTAATCACCAGCAGTATTTATCCAATAATCTTTTCACTTATTTTGGGCCTCCAACACTTTGTTTCGTGTCTCATTATGTTACGTCGAATTGACACTCTACTCATATATATTACTTCTACATATGAGAAGTGGGAAAGAGGTCGATGCTGTGCTGAAGAACTAACAACTCCGAGATCGGTTTTCTAAGCAAGGGTAGTCGAGGAAAGAGAAAGTAGTCCCTAAAGTCACTAGGAAAACATAGGGACTTATACATTTTTAAACTCGCCATTTCTTGAGTACAAAAGATTCTCAGCCATTTTATTTGCATATGAACTCTCCATGCTGTGCGATAGACGTATTGCAGCACTTTAAAATGAATATTTACTACTTTATTATTATTATATTTTTTAGCAGCTACCTACTAAGGCCAGTGGTGTCGATACTTGGTGTGCGTGGCCTGGCCAATGGGAGTCTCTTGCTGGAGAAGTAATGCTGTTTAGGCACTGCCTTGTCCACATGTTCACCTGTTGGAGTGGCAGAGGTATGAATCGCCAACTTGCATTCTTTGATATCTACGTTTCCCCTCTTTAACTACTCAACACACAAATGGGAGAGAATACTGATCCTCTGCGGTGCATGTGGTATATGCACTTGCCGTGTTTAAAGCTATTTTTGAAACCTATTGTGCCTTTTGGCATCGTGAGACCAACTATGGGACACTCGTCAATACCATGGCTATCACAATAACAACTAACAGGACGGTGGGACACCATTTTGATGTTTTAGTTCGCTCTCAAGGATTTCACTTGCTTCACCCTCGCATAGTAAAGTTTTGACTTTCGGCCTCCCCTGCAAAACTTGTTTACCCGTGATCAAAGGTTATGGGTGAAAATAAAGTCTCGAAATACCTTCCCTGATTTTACGTCCCCTCCGGTAATTTTTAACCCTTTCTTATTATATTTGCACATGATTTTTAAACTAAATTTCCTCCGAAAGTTACAAAAATTACTTTTTAATTCACTTGGGAAAGGCCATCTGCTTACACAATCTTACAAAATATTTTCCATGCAGAAGGCCCTTAATCAACTCTGTTAATTAACGTGGGGCTGATTTGTAAAAAGACTTCGGGATATTATAAGTACATGTGATTCATTTATGCATCCATTATCATTCAATTTCGCCCAAATAATTAGACTTGTTAAGTATTAATATTCAATTAATAATCAAATTGAGAATGGCCATTATAGATTTTATAAAAAACATAGGCTGTCATTCTTGGATGAGAGTGGTCGGAGAGTTGAGTGAATTGGTCGATGAAATGTTCCAAAAAGTTGACACTATGATTGAACATGTATTTTTGGCCGTATCGGCCATTTTATCGGGGAGCGTTTAAAGAAATCCCACCGCCGAAAAACGCGTTGATGAATAGGGATCACCTTGGGTTGTTTTCCTTCACCCCTAGAATTTATGGAACGAAATCCTTCTGAAGCCTCTAGTCACAACTAAAGCTTTCAAATAATGAACTATAGTCTTGAGTAAAAGTCAACCAGTAAGTAATGAGAAAAATAAAACTATCATTGTCGGGAACTTCATCAAATGGAAACTATTATGGATTGAGTTGAAATTGAACAGACTTCAAGATATGATATAAGTCTTTTAGCCACAATTTTCAGCTAAGTTTTACTAAAAAAAGATGAAAAACAGAATGAGACGACAAAAAACTGAAAAACAAAAGTTTTAAGGCACAACTCCTAAAAAGGTCTAATATTGGAGTTGTAAATTTGAGAATGAATCAATTGATCTTGAATTGATAGTAAAATTTAATAAAATGTGAAAGCAAAGGTAGTCTGACAGCGCTTCGCTACTTCGGTCTAATACACAGGAAATATTCCTGTTCCAGTGCTTTACATGATTCTCTCTATCCATTTCCTAATTTCAACTCTTTACTTGGCGCTAGAGCAGTAAACGGGGGAATAGGTAAATAAAAATAAAATTTTCCAATCGATTGAAGATGACAGAATTTTCATTAGTCGCAGAAATGTATCCTTTTACACTGATCCAAAGAAGTGAATATTCAGCGGTAAAACATACCTAATTCGCTTGATTCCTCAAATTTAGCGACAAAGGCCTTTACAGCGTCATAAAATTAGGCATGCGCAGGAAGGTCGCGGGGAAGGAAGGAAGGAAGGAAGAGGAAAAATTGATGGGAAACATTTAATTCATCAAAGGCTAATTGACATATTTTTGATTCGTGATTCCAAATCGTCGCATTTTGTTGTTCAAATAGTTCTGTCAAAATGTTATCCAGGGACCGATAAATATTTTGATTCCCATATTCCTACCAGATTGCGTTCTTTATTAAAGAGAAATCTCGAAAAAAACATTTTGAATAAATGCGAGATCAGGCTTTTGGCTCCACAAATCGTCGAGACTCGAGAGGCCGATTAAAAGATTACTCAGAGTGAAAATGAAACGACACCGCGTATTCATTTCATTTAACGAGATCATAGTAGGGCGAAATGTTTGAACTTTGTATGTTCAAAGGAAGAGCCGATGATTAAGACTGTGAGCAAATTTTTACAAAACCTCATATTAAAAATTAGAGTACGAGCCGAGTTTAAATGCTTAATGGTCATCAAGAGATCCGATGACCTACTGTTGATGCTCATGCATTACCGACAAAACTTAACGCATTTTAATATAATCCGCATTTTTGTGAAATGCTGATGACAAAAATATTTATTTTTGGCATAAAATAAAATTTATCGGTAGACAGCTTTATGATCCAAGGACAATCGGCTCTATGAGACATCACGAGGAAGGTGTTTGTAAGGAGAATATGCTCAGAAGAGGTCAATTATTCCAATTTTACCTCAATATTCACTCCAAAGAAATTATATTTACATATATATATATATATTTATTCATACTAATATCTGTATGTGTTTATATACATGTACATGTATTAGTATATTTTGACAGAGAAACTTACACACACGCACAGAAACACACACGCAATATGTACTCAATCATTCTCATGGCAATATACAGTATAAGGAAAAAGGGATAAAATCATTCACAAAAGACGAGCACAAAAGAGCATTTGTGTTTGTTTCTTTTGTGTTCCCATCCTTTTTCCTTATATGTAATTCCATGTGAATGAGTACATGTTCAACATATGGATGGTGTTCGTGTTTGAAATGTATATATATATATATATATATATATATATATATATATATATATATATATAGTGCTAAGTGTTATACATTATATATATATATATATATATATATATATATATTATATATATATATATATATATATATATATATAATGTATAACACTTAGCACTAGTGGACACAGACAAAAACACAGAAACACACAAAAAGGAGACTCACTATTTTTCGAATTTTCGGTGGTCGTGACTGTCCACAAGGAAGAGAGGGACAGAACTGTCCACTTCAGCTCTGTCCCTCTCTTCCTTGATAAAGGTGGTCACGACCACCGAAAATTCGAAAAATAGTGAGTCTCCTTTTTGTGGGTTTCTATTTTTTTGTCTGTGTCCACTAGTGCTAAGTGTTATACATTATTATTCACGTCCGTGAGACTTTCAAAGAGTGTTATATATGTACCACGATTGTACGGAAAAACTCACACGAGCGGCACAATAATGGGCTGACACAATATAACACAAATAGAATAGAATAGCAACATTTAATAGGGCACTCACACGGTAAATTGTTCGAGCTTTCGGCCCTCTCAGAGGCCTTCTTCAAGAGAGACTGAAAATATGCTGTTGCTCTTTAGAGGGGAAAGAGGTATTGGCGAGGAGGGGAGGTATGGAGGGAATGCTGGGAGGGAAATTAAAGGTGGCGGTTAAGGGTGGGAATTTTGAAAGAACGGAAAGCTAATATATAGGCGGATTCACGAGTTCCAATTTTACATGACAATGACGCGACCTCATCCTTACTACCCCAATGCCCATCTATCGCATACAGACGACCCGCCAATCTCAAAAACCTTCTGAAATCCACCAATCCTTCGGCGCCCCCCCCCCCGTGACAAATTTCCCAATATTTCCCCTACTTGCAACCTCCCCCGATGTAAAACCTGTCCTCTTATTATGCCTACTCCCCTCTCCCTACATCCCCTCATTGTCCCCTCACCTCGTTCCCACGCTAATTGCCTCTCAAAAAATATTATTTATCTTTTATCATGCAAACATTGTACTTCCTTTTACATAGGCGAATGCATTACCCCCTTATCCATCCGAATGAATAATCACCGGTAATCCTGCAACTCTGCCTCACTCCCTTCTCTTCCTATCCTTTCACACGCCAGATTTAGTTGTTATGAATTGTAGCTAAATGAGAATGGGGAAGAAAACTCCAATGGCCGTAATAATTAGTTGCCAATCTCTCGTCAGACCAATTGTTGTGTTGGTTTAACGGGAATCACGTCCGGGACCAACCACAACCTCTCGACCAGAATACCCTCTGTGGTGGTTTACGGGAAATTAATCCGCGTCAGGGACCAACACACAGCCACACGCACACTATCCTGACTGAAATCCTTCACGAGGCTGTGAGACCCTGTTGAAGAATTTCAGTTTGAGATTGAATCCATCACGAGGCTGTAGAGTAGACCCCGTTAAAGATTCCAGGATATTCTCAAGCACACACTTATTTGACTGGCACAGACCAATCGCAGACACAAGCACTCAAGAAACACACACTCAAAAGGGCCCAACTTCTGGGAGAATCTGAACACAGGTAAAGAGCAACCAGGCTTTCAACCTTGTGTTGGAGGTGTTTTCCCTTCGGTTCCTTAAGAGGGCAACTTTGTGGCCGAAACACCCGTGTTCGACGCATTTCCTGGTCGGAAATGGCCATTGGAGTTTTCTTTCCCCATTCTTATTTAATTGAGAGGCCGTAGAGCTCAATATTTCTTGTTATGAAATGTAGCGTCCGTTTCAAAAAGATAAGGAAGGGGCAGCGGGTTAGAAAATGGAATGTAGAAGCATTGGATGAATTGAAAAGGAAGGAATACAAACAGGCGGTGGAGGATATCATTAAGGATGGTAAAGAGCTAATTACTATAGAACAAAAATGGGAAAGTATCAAGAAAGGACTGTCTAAAGTAAAAAAGACACTATTGGAACCGTTAACGCTAAAAGGACTAGGAAACCATGGATCACGGATGAGATGATTACAAAGATTAATGAGCGGAGAAAATGGAAGAATATAGATACAGAATTAGGCAAAATGAAGTACAAATAATTGAACAATAAATTGAGGCGGGCAACAAATAAAGCAGAAGAAGCATGGTGGAAGACGCAGTGCGAGGATATGGAAAGTGTGCAGAGGACGGGTGAAATCGGTGCGCTGTAGAGCAAAGTTAAATCTTTATCGGGAAGTAAGAAAGGGAGATCTATGCTAACAGTTAGAGATAAGGCGGGTAAGGTAATAGTTGACGCAGGAAAGATCCAAGAGAGATGGAAGAAGTATATACGAGTAGAAGAACTGTATAGTAAAGAACTTAGACCATCAAAGTTAGACATAGAAAAGGAATATGACGTAGAGGAAGATAGCCTAGGCTCAGGCATACTAGACGATAAGATAGAAAGGGCATTAAGGGAGATGAAACTAAATAAGGCCGTGGGGATGGATAACCCGCGGAACTATTGAAATGTTTAGGAAAATGTGGGAGGAAGAGACTATATGGGCTATTTCGTAGTATTTATGAGGAAGAAATCTGGTCGGAAAACTTTGTGAGATCACTTTTAGTTCCTATTCCGAAAAAGGTAAAGGTTACATCATGCGAGGACTACAGGACAATAATTTTGATATCCCACGCAGCTAAAGTTGTTCTCAGGATTATATATATATATATATATATATATATATTTATATATATATATATATATATATATATATATATATATATATATATATATATATATATTATATGGCCGGCCTCGGTGGCGGCGGGGTAACGTCCTCGTCTGGCAATCCATGGGTCGCGGGTTCGATTCCCGCCTGGATGGGTTTTCTTCCACCTAGGGCTTGGGTGTTTGTAATTGTCTCCATTGTTATTCTTTGTTAATAGTCCGATGTAAAGGCCAGAGTGCTGTTTTCGGACTAATGACTAAATAAATAAAAAATAAATAAAATAAATAAATAAACAAAATGATAGAGAGTAGAGCAAATGATTACTTAGGGGATGATCAGTTTGGGTTTAGGAAGGGGAGAGGTACGCGTGATGCCATTGCAGTAATGAGACTATTAATCGAGAGGAATATAAAACACAACCAGTAGGTATTTGCCTGTTTCGTAGATTTTGAAAAAGAATTTGATAAAGTGAATTGTGAAAAACTAATGGGTATATTGTACAAGTTGCGGAGGCCAATCCGCAAACTGTACATGTCTCAGACTGCTCAGGTGCGAGTTGGGAACGTAGAGTCCGGATGGGCAATGTTAGGAAGAGGTATAAGGCAGGGTTGCCCATTATCAACGTTGGTGTTCAACCTGTATGCAGAGGAAATGATTAAAGAGGCATGGGAAGAACTGGAGGTAGGAATGAAAGTGGGCGGGGAATTCGTAAAAACAGTTAGGTTTGCTGATGACCAAGTTTTAGTTTGTCAGTCAGCCAAGGGGTTGCAAGCATTGCTGAGTGAATTGGAAATTCAATGCGACAGGAATGGGATGAGAATCAATATTAATAAAATAAAGGTTATGCGATTCTCTAGAAAGAAAAAGGCTAAGCTTAACATTAAAATAGAAGGGCAAAAACTAGAGCAGGAGAACAGTTTACGTATCGCGGTAGTGTTTTGGACCAACACGGTCAAAGTAGTAGGGACGTAAGGAGAAGAATTGCGCTAGGCAAAGAGGCTTTCACATGGAGGAGGGAGTTGATAACAGGGACGTTGAGTAAGGATGTTAAGAAAAGACTCGTAAAAACTTTTATATGGAGCGTAGCTACAGGTATGTGCGGCGCGGAAACGTGGTCATTGAAGCAGGAGAATAGACGTAGACTGGAAGCTTTTGCAATGTGGGTGTGTAGAAGAATGGAGAGGGTGAAATGGGCAGGGATGAAAACAAACGAGGAAGTACTTGGTATGGTGGGCGAAGAGAGAGGTTTGTTGGGAGAAATACTATGGAGGCAGGAAAAGTGGATGAAGGGGGTGTTGACCGGCAGCGGGATGTTGAAGACTGTAATTGAGGGGATAAAGTTTGGCAAACGAGGAAAGGGAAGGAACAGGATAGGGATGTTGGACGGGATGAAGGGAGGAAGAAAGTATCCAGAGCTGAAGAGGGACCTGATGTAGAGTAGGATGTAGTGTTTTGCTAGGGTTCACAAATTATTTAATTATTAATTATGTCCATCCAAAAACCTACCTTAACCGGTAGATTACTTAATAATAATAAATTATATATATATATATATATATATATATATATATGTATTTATATATGCACACACAAATATAAGCCAATTACATCTATTTCCTATTTATTTCGGTCAAAGTAGCAGGCTTGAAGCCGCTTTGAGGGACACTTAATATCATGCGACTCGACCTTCCTGCGAGTGTGTGATCTGAAGTATGGCAGGTTCTGAAAATGTACGTGATCCATGGGATACGGGGCGGTTTTGATGGGGGGGATGAAGGGGGAATGCGAGAAAGACGGAGAAGAGGAGCCCAGCGGAAGAGGGAGGAGGAAGGGGAGGCGTGATTTAGGGGCGGGGAGGAGCGTGAAGAGGGAGGAGAGGGTTTGGTGCGAGTGGAGGAAGGAAGGGCCCAAGGTGGTGCGAAGGCAGTTCCCAGCGGCGAAGAGGATCGGGAGCGCCGTTAGTCATCTGGCCGGGAGTAAGAGGATGCCTGCCGAGTCGAGGGCTCCAACGGGGAGGGAGAGGGGGAGGGGGGCCCCGGTTTTTGGAAGTTGTTGGGATATTAATTTAGAAGTACGACGAAAATTTGCTCGTGAGTATCGAATCCTGACGCAAGGCGAGGAGAAACATATAATAATGAACGGCGCTTATGCTATCGTATCTTATGCGAATGTAGTCAATGCGATCTTTACAGCACAGCTATTCTACGACGGGAATCAAACTTTGTAAGGTGAACGAATTCCGGAATGCTTAACTTTAACTACTTCAGAATCGAACAATTTGACAATTGTTGGCGCTGAAAATTTGGATAGTTTTTCCACGAAGCATAAGCTGTTTACCAAAATATCATTTTAGCAACCCTTTTTGGTTACCCTTTTTGTTAAAAGTCGATAGGCAGAATATGATGCTGAAATTAGTGTCCATAAATATCCTTGATTGTCCTAATTCTAATACTGGTTGGGAAACATAGCCAGAACTATAAAAACCCAATAAATAATTGCGTGGGGGATCGAGATGGTGCGGGGGCTATTGTACTGGCTTCCCACCCTGAGGGCGCGGGTTCAAATCCCGGCGGTGTTGAATATTTTTCAGAGGTATCTCGATCCCTACTTGAGGTGCTTTGTGGAGGGCACTTAGAGTGAGTACGCCGTCCGTCGGATGGGACGTTAAGCTGCGGACCCCTTGGCGCCTTTCGTAAAGAGTAGGCTAATGCCGACGCCGGGTTTCTCTCCTCCCTTCACCCTTTCCTGTCCATCCCCTATGGCGCAAATGACCTTAGCTGTCGGTCGCCTCCCCTAAAAACTACTATAAATGCGCATGCAATTTTATTGACACTATGCTTTTAAAAAATAATGCATTTAAAAAGTTCCAGATAAAATTAGCCCTTGGTTAAAGATGCGTGAATTCAAAATCATGCTGTTAACTTCCGTTGTAAAATTACGAAATTTGTGCTAATATTGGTCCATTTTGAAATTTTTAGTTTCCATTATGATACCCTCAACCAACTCTGGTGACATTCAAGCATAAATTCATGTGTTCCCTCTTTATTCTTCTGTAAACATTAGAGTCGCTATTTGCACACATGCTTTCAGCAATGTACTTCTAAATTGCTCGAAATATTTCCTGTCAAAATTATCTCTAGTTTTGTGCTAAAAACCTAGCAATACTCATTTAAATGATACGCGTATTAAGGAAGCATATTCTTCGAAAAGTGTGCCACAAAATTAATTGGAAGCAAATCCCTAGTCTCTAAACCTACGACTGGTTCACTAAAACAAATCTAGAGTAGCTTTTTCCACTTCCTGGAGTATGACGTTTGGTGCTTCAACGTGTACAGGGTAATTTCAGGTAGTGTATCTGATAAATATGTCCTTTGCAATCAGTTTTATATGAAACCTGTATTGTTCATGAGACCGCGTCGGAATATGGGTCAATACCTCATTATACAGGTATTTTGCATTTTGAACTGTCATATGAGGACATAAAATAACCATATAATTATAACCGCAAAAAATTGAAAACATTTTAAATGTATAACAAGTTGAATACATATTACTCTAATAACATCAAAATTGACTGAAAACTTCATTTCTCTTCTGAAATCTCTGAAATTCATTAAGAACGTGTATTTTAGAAACTGCATGTAATATTCGGGACGACACTGAATCACAATACATTTTGATAAAAAGCATTAAAAAATCGTCAGAAATACTTTTACCACAGTCCGTAATTAACGTTATATTTGAGCTCCATTCACGATGAGATTCGTTACCCATTGATATAATGCTCATGTATATGGACCATGATGCCCAGCATCACAAATATCTGAACCAATTCCTTCAATCAAAACCACGAAATATACTTAATTCTTTCTACGGAATAACACGAAAGTCTTCATCCAACCCGCATAATCTTACGAGAACTGGAACAACAGCTGTGTCTGGGATAACGAGTGAGATGGACGACGAAATAAATATACCCGCCCAAGAGGGCAAGGAGTTCAACAAATCCGCTCACCTTTGCGGTAACAACTGTAAAAACACACGGGGTGTGTGACATGACGAGTGATTATTTTGCCGAATACGAAATCAGATCATGGACGTCAGAATTCCACGTCGAATCCAGCGTCGAATTCACACTAAATCGTGCACGGCACTGGGCATTTTAGCATGAGACCAATATAAATGCTGTAACCCTACGATAAAATATATACGATACATATATATATATATATGGTACTCAGCGGCCTTATTAACATTATAATTATTTGTTGTGTTGAAATCTAAATCAATGTCTCATTAAAAACTCCAAATTAATCTGGAGTCAGGTCACGGAAATTGCTTTTAGCGCGTTGTGTGTTTGGAAACAAAGATTTATATTCACTTTATCTTCTTCTACTTAGAGAATTAATGCAAGTTTTCTGAAAGGAATTAAAATTAAATGAATTCGCCTTGCTCACGGAATAACTTGCGGCGATAAAGAACTGAATTCTTCAAAGAATGTGCAGGTTTAGACCATTCCTGTTGAAATGATGCTGCAGAGAAGCGACGGACAATCGAGACTCGGGGAAATAAATTTTACTTTGTGCGCTACGATAAGAATTCCCAGTCAAGGGTAATGCTTGAATTTTGATCTTCACAAAATTTGAGCAAATGGGGAGAAGAAGATTTATATTTCTAACCCAGAAGGAAAAATAGTCCATACTTTTAATCCAGCCATTTCGCACCGCTCATTAAAGTTTGCTCTTTAACTCAGGATTCTCAGAAAGCAAAGAAAATCTTGTTTTTTTAAATTAATACAAGTGATTCCACTCAGTAAATAACCATCTCACGGGAAAGGTGGGGAATGTGTATCCCTCAAACTAAGCTTCAGCCTCTAAGTTGTTTGCATTGCTTCATTCAATGCTATTAAAATCTGCCAAATATTCCGGGTAACCATCTAGTTACCTATTCCTTGATATAAACCGCTAAATAACATTGTGTAGATATATGCTGATTGAGAGGGGATCATATTGACTGACGTTTCTCATTACCCTCGGAACAACATACGTGTTGCTTTCGCAGCGTTACATACTTAACAGATTTATGGTGATTGCAATAGCGCGCAATCTTACAGATTCGATATGGGCCATAAAAATTCTGTTTCCTCCTTAGTTCAGTCCGCGCAGCTTTCAGCCTTTTAATGGAAAATGATTTCAGAGATCTATAGTTGCTCAGAATGTTTTTGACGAGTCAGAATCCAAATGAAGGATAACAACGATCCGTTTTATGGAAGTGAAAGTTAGTGGTAACCATTTCATGTAATTTGGCCTTTGAGTTTAAAACATTCTCTGCATAAGTCATTGCTGATAAACCCATAAAATCCAGAATAGTGTATTTACATTACCATAGCTTGATAGATATGCACAATTGGGAGTATGATGAAGAAAGAGAACCTCGTGGCAAAATTAAATGTTGTACCTACGAGATAGAGTTTCACCACAGTCAACTTTCGCAGGATTTGGTCCATAACTTGACTCGGAGAAATCATTGAAATCTCATCTTGGATATGTTAGCTTGACGAGATAAATCTGTCGCGAGAAGTGGATGCGCTTCATTTGGTACAAAACAAATAATGAGTAATTAGATCCCCCTTTTAAAAACTTGTTGACTAGATCAATGCAATTCTAAAGTTTTGATTTCAAGTGCTAAAATGTCATTTCAAACGTATTTCAGGACGGATGTCACCAGCGGCGATGCCTCGTGTGCGTGGTCGCCAAAATCACGCCGCGACGCATTTGACGGGAGGTCCCGAAACGCATCCTCGAGAGGGATCAGTTTGAATGCGCTGATCATCCGGATTCAGTCCGGAAACTATAGCAATATTGCGTGATGCACGGGCGCTGAAGTGATCGGGTAAAAACATCCTCCCACTCAACCAATCACGAGACTCTTCTCTCACTCATTGCCCTCTCAGGCCCACGCGCCGTTCCACTTGACTATCATCTAAATATACTTAACACTTGGCCAATTCTTTGACGGAAACGTGAACATTTGTATTCGACTGCAACCGGCGCATGGTGTGATTAGTGATCGACTTTCATGCACCCATAACACCTTTCAATGAAAGAGGCTTCCAGAGAATTTTAATTTCTGATTTTCACTGAATTTTGGAAAGTCTAGGCAAGGCTTAGAATGGAACCCTATTGCTCACGCCCGTGGTGAGGCAACTCCAAGCGGTGAGCCAGTCTCGCAAGTATGTGAGAGATTGCCGTACAACAGTTTGGTGGGTTAATTAGCGAATGGAACAGCTGTTACCGATCTTTCTGTGCAGTTGCATCGCCACCGGGAGTCAAAATTATTATCTGCGTTCTCCTTTCCACCTTTGGCTGATGTTTACGTACCTGCCGAACCTCAGTCCACGACTCATTCCGCGAATTTTCTGCCTGTGAATCGCTTAGCCATCAAAATTACAAACTTAACTGATGTATGGAAATACCAGTTCCTATCCCGGTTTTGCCATCAATGGATCCGAGTAATGGAGTACCACGTCCTAAAAATGCGATTTAATGAGAGAACCCGTGGAGTTTAAGGAACCAGAGAATTATTATTAAATTAAATATGCGGATGTCTGCGCCTGAACATGAATACAGGCTTTCAAATTCGACTTGTTTTATCTCAAATCCAAGTGAGTGAACTTCTGTTGTTTTATTTGCAACGTCCTGCCGAGTAGGATCGCCTTAAAGTAAAAACTGACGCTCGGTGTGATAACAACTTGCTCTCCTTGCACACAAGATTGCTTGCTTGGATAGTCTGCAAAGTATTTAAAACCCGAATTCCGGAATAATTTCAAAAAGGGAGTTGACCCGAGGGGATCGCTGATTGGTGCGCAGAACATGCCAACAACTGCGCGTACCTGCTGCTCGCCGGAAAAGATCGAAAACAATGTGTAATTACGATATTTCCACGCATGCGCTCCGAATTTGTTACTATATTCAATGAACACATTGAAATGAGGGTGTTTCTCGATTAAATCTCGTCCAAAATATATGCGTCAACTCCATCCGCCGCCGCTACGAAACGGCAGAATTAATGTTACGCCCTAGGCGGCCATTTTCTTCAGCCCAGGGCGACCGTTGGCATTAATACGAAATGGACGCTTGCCCATCCTCTGGGCGTGAGTTCTTTGATACAAGTGTACTGATATAATACCTTGTATTCTTTGACAGCACAGTACTGAATCCAATGGATGGTTGAGCCAAATCCGAATTCAACGCACGTGAGATTCACACACACGAGAACGAAGGGAGGGCAGGGCAGCCCATCAGTCAGTTTCCCTCCGAGTTCAACGCGTTAGTATGACCCTAGCTGGAGATATTAGATGAGCTTGCCAAAAGACTTCATCCGGAATTTGAACTTGGGACCCTTCGGCCTCAACAACCGAACGCTGTACAAACTGGAATACTACGCCGTGTGTTTTGTTAAAAATGTCAAATTTCGTGATGTTACCGAAAGAAAGTCAAATCTGCCAAAGAATTGGAGGGCTATAGATTAGATTAATTTCTGCCTTTGCGTCGTTCCCTTGACCAGGGGTCCAACACCGCGCCAACGGGTGAATGCGAGCGCGCCCACCTATTTCCCCAAAACATGAGCTTATTCATCATACGCAAATATGTTTTGGCGATGCACCGAAAAGTATAACTAATACAGAAGATAATCCACTTTTATATTAGAATAGGACCATTTGTTGTCCTAGATATCAGAATTCCGGGCCCACATCTGATCTGCACAGATACAGTTAAAACGAAACCATCTTCGAGAAAAATATAGATGCTGGTACCATAGTCGAAATTCAGTCCTGGATTGGAAACGACCTTATGTACAAGTATGCTTGTGTTGACAAAAACGTGATCGGTGGTTTAACGAAAGTTTTCCGAGAGTAGAGTATTACTGGTAAAAATTGACAGTGAAAATATAGAGGAAAATAGCAAACATCCAAAGGTAGGCATTTACAGAGATACTTGAATTCCATTAGCATATATTTCTAACACATTCAGCGACTCTGGGTACTTAACATACGATGCGAAATGCGCTTCCGTGAGTTGAGGCGCGGACGAGAGTGATGGCGTCGCCAAAAACAGGAGAATTGGGATAATAAGGCATTTTCTTTTTAAAGGATTCGCCAGACTAATGCATAACCTTTGTTTCACTAATGGCCCAATGATGAATATCGTTTTTGGATTTTGGCAGTGGATGATAATTGTGCATAAAGCGATTCCAACATCTTTCGGGGTCGAATGGAGAATCGTGGTGAAGAGAGGCTACTACGCAGTAGCGCGCCCGGAAGACGTTGGCGGCTGGGAAAACTCGGCCGTAAGCCATGCTCCGATCCATGATCTGTTAATTAAGCGACCTGAGAAAAAGTTGACTATCGAAATAGCGCAAGTGGAAAAATCGCTAGATTCGATTATCGAATTGTCCAACACAATACCATCACAGGAAATCGTCTACCAATGGAGTGGAAGGGGGTCAAATTATTGGATCCAGACGTGAACAACTTATGGTTTTACTTTCCGCGTCCATGACGCCGTAGTTGAGCATTAGATGGCCCGAAAGTAGACAAATACGGTGTGACACGTCGCAAAATTGCGCAAAACAATGCAGTGAGCATTGGGTTTGGGGGGAGGGCAGGGAGAATGGAAAAGCGCCAGATGTGACGTAGTGGCGTGCGCAGATGAATGGAAGAAAAGTATCCACACTCCAGAAAGTAAGCATTGTCGCAGAAATATACATACATATATAGTTTACGAAATATCCCCCTCCCTCCAACCAACGATTCCTCTTCAACGAATAAACGTGGATTTTCCCGGGTGCAAAACGAGAGAGATATCCTGCGCGCGATGGGAACAGTTTGCGAAACACGGCAATGCAAAAATTGTGTGTGTTTCGTGAAAGCGGTCGAATGCGGGTCGGAAATATTCGGGATAGTCGACCCTCCTCCCCCGAAAACATTTTTAGCGATGGCGGCCGAGGGAAAATGTAAGCAAGGTTTTTCCTATGCTCACTTGAGATAAGACTTTTTTCTCTATACATTACGAGTTGCCTAACCGGACGAGGACTGGATGGCGACCAGTCATCTGCAACGCGCGGCGGAGGAAGGTGGCCTCAAGGGAGAGGCCAGAGAGAGGGGGGGATATAGCATTACATAACCCGTTTGGCCCAAAAGGATAGAATTTATTTATTTTTTTAATGCAAACGACTCACCCTTTTCGCCAATAATCTCCCGAAAAAACTTTTGCCTTTTTGGCACTTTTTGCCAATTCGTTTCAACAAGAGCGCTAAGCGGTGCAAGGTTTAGAGAAGCGAAGCGGCGTTTTCACAATTCGTCCATCCAAACCGGCAATTAGTTACCTGCCCCCCCCCCCCCCCTCACCCCATGCTTTCATTCGGAGTAAAAATGGGTATTTTGAGAGATGCTCCTGTGCCGTGGTCACTTCGCGCTCGAGATTCAACGCCACCTCATCATCAACTCGCCATTGTAGTAAAACCAATCCGGAGATTGGTTTGCTCCAGCTTTCCATTCCGTTATTCCTTCAGCTAACCCCATCACTCCTTTCTAACTTCCCGTATTCGCATCTGTCTTCATCTGTTTGACATTTCCCACTCTTGATATTCCTTTGTGGCTCTTCTCAACCGCTCTTTCTTCTGCTGGTGCATTTGGGAACATTCTATGTCCTAGGATCGCGTCCAATGAGAGCATTTATTCCTTGTGTTCTCCAAGACTTGCTAGATATCTTATAATTATTTATTTCTTTCCTTCTCCTTCGTATCATATCATCCAAATAAATATTCATTCTCTCTGTAACGCCGCGTTACCACATCTGAAAAGCTTAGCTCTTATCGTTTTCTTTTCGTTACTATTGATTCTCCAATGGGGTTGGAAATTCGTACTCCTCTATTGCCACATACTACATCTTTATGACTCCCATTTCCATGGCGATAATCTCCATTCTATTACAGGCGCGACTATCTAATATGGTTCTCTTTCGAATCGGCGAAGGCCATAAAAGTTTATTGTTTTCCTTTTGAATACCCCTATCTCTGAAAACTTTCAGTCCAAAAATGGCTCCTTCCTGTCTCTCTCTCTCTCTTTGTTTATTCCAAAACCTAGACGTTATTCCATGTGAATGATTCTATCCATCAATCCAATTCTAATAAGAATATGTGATTCTGGCCAGGCTTATTGCACAATGTTCGTATTTGTCCCCCTCTTCTTATTAGGCTCATGGGAAATCAAGTCCTTTGGAGGAAATTATAAAATTTCATTTGAATATATTTCAAAACTGCGAGAGTTGAATAGAGCACACCAAGGTTATTTGAATTAATTACTATCTCTCTTATTATTAGAGTGTGTAATAGCTCTAATTGGCCTCTTTCATTTCTTTTAGCCTTGACCACCCGTCAATTATTTATTTCGCATTTTCTTTTGATCTTAATGTGGAGGGATCTTTTTCATATTTGCCAGGCGAATCCACCTGGAACCAAATTCTAACGTACACACCAGACCTAACGGTAGCGTCAATTCTATTAAGATTATTAACTCCACTCATCCCGAAAAGATTTTGGCTGGTTAAATTTGCTCTGCCATTGATATCTAAGACTAATTGAAATCAAATAGCTGAACTCTACTGCAATACCAATTGAACCCTGACACCTTGACGAAAACAAAGGCATAACGCAAATTATCTTTATCTACGGACTCATTCATAGCTATGAAAATTAAGCGAAAGACTTTTTAGCTGAGTTGCACCGCAGAACTAAAAAAAATGGTCTTATAATTATTATTAGGCAAGTGCCACCATAAAACTTGGTCAGAAAAGAGTAATAGGTTTCAGGGAAATACCAATCTCGGCAGTGGATACGCATGTACTTACGTACTCTACACTAAAAATTTATTACGAAATCATTTCAAGGTGTGAATCTAATTAAAGCTTTTTACAGGGGCAATAAAAACAGGACGACCTCCAAACTAATTAGCTTTCGAAATGGCTTCACGTGCGTAGCAAACAAAGTAGAATAAGCCGACACTTTTACCTTAAGACCGAAGTTCTCAAAAATCGACGCTCAAGGCCAAGACCTTGCTTTCACACTGCCTTCCTTCTCGAAACATCGAAAATTTCAAATTGAAAACGCAGAGGCTCTTTAGGATTTGACAGAAAAACGGTTTCATTGAGCGAAACTAAATGGCATAAAGTTGGGAGTCACTATTAAGTGGCCTCGCCCTGCCAATGGTGACTCTGCTCTCAGATGTATCTGGAGGCAGGATGCCTATTGGTGGAACCTGCGGGCGCCCTGACTGAGGCCACGGTGTCATGCGATAAGTGCACCTCTCAATCTATTCAATGCGCTCAAGGCTAAGGTGGAGAGCGTCCCCTAGTGATTGAAAACATCCATTTTAGGCGTTTATATGCTAAAGAGTGTCGCATTATTTTCATCTGCTAAAAAACTCGTCTTTAATTTAAAATGCACAGATATACTATTGAAGGATTATACTTTTACAATTGCAGGAAAGTCATTATTACTACCTTCTTGAAGGTGAAAAAATATTGTAATATGGATTCTAAATACTTCCAAGAAGTGAAGCCTAAAACCGTAGAGTAATATTATATATTATTCTGATTCACATATAAGAAATTTTGATTCCCTTTTTTCGATTTTTTAGGATTTTATTTGCGCATTAATAATTTGCAATACTTGTGAAGAAGTATTCCAGCGTCATGTCAAGGCGTTAAAGATATTTATATGTATTGACGAGGGTGGCCTGAAAAGTTTCCGATCTCAGAAATCAACAGAAATTTCAGAAAAAATGTCTTCTATCTTTGTTAAGTCGGAAACTTTTTTTTCGGAAAGTTTAAGTCGGAAAGACGGAAAAAGCAGGACGATAGACGTAGATTGGAGGCTTTTGAAATGTGGGCGTGGGGAAGAATGGAGGTGAAAGGGACCGAGAAGAAAACAAACCAGGAAGTACTAGGTATGGTGGGCGAGGAAAGGGATTGTTGGGAGAAATCTTAAGGAGGCAGGAAAAATCGACGGCACAATAGAACACAAAAAAATAGATAACACTTCAAAGGTCTTACTTGAAGAAGGCCTCGGAGAAGGCCGAAAGCTGAAAAAATCCACAATGTGAGTGTCCTTTTAAGTGTTATCTAATTTATTTGTGTTCTATTGTTCCGTTCAAATGTTATATAGCTCTTGTTAGTGTTTCTTTATCATCGATATGAACCATTAACACAACAATCAACCCGAAGGTCGGTTTGGTAGGTGATGGTTCACCCAGTACTAAGCCCCGTACGGCGTGTGAAATTCACACATCAGGGTAGGGGGGCCAGTTCCTTTCCCTGTGCCGGTTATGGTTTCCCAGGAAGATCTGGTACCCGAAAAATAACATAGCTTGGGTGGAGCTGTAGGTGCCCAGAGAGGCTTGCCCGGGAATCGTATCCGGGACCCTGCGGTCAGTAGTCTACGCTCTACCCCCTGGACTACCGCGACCCATTATCAATACTGTATATATATCGATATATATATATATATATATATATATATATATATATATATATATATATATATATGTATATATATATATACACATATGCATATATAAATATATGTACAAATATATATATAAATATATGTATATATATATATATATATATATATATATATACATATATATATATATATATCCCTTCCCCGGACTTAAACTTGACGTGGTGGAAGGGCTTGTGCGTTCCGATGACCTCTAGAGCTGTGCTGGCAGGAGTAATAATAATTGCTCCTGGTAGGGTAACACATGCCAGATAGGTCGAAGGTTAGAGGCCAGACGAAAGGTAGTCCTCGCAGCGTCTGTTCCTCAGTGAGGCGGCTGCAATGGCGTCTGACCCCAGTGGGGCGGCCAGTAAGTGATGGTGTCACATTAAAAACACTATTGAGGAAGGCAACGGGAAACCACCTCAATTATCATTCCCAAGAAAAATATAATGGACAATAGAGAGATTTTGATTCCTGGCAACTACGGGGCTCGGCCCAATCGGCCGTGTGTCGTGCCCGGCAGCGGGGGAGGCAAGGGGTCCGCGGTCGTCATCCAACGAAACCCTTGCAAGGGAAAACCGACCGCAGCAGGACAGAAGACGCAGGAGAAGAACACCAAATTAGTTAGAATAGGAAGGTGGAATGTTAGGACAATGATGAGGACAAGTAAACTCGAGAGTATCAAGCAAGAAATGGAAAGGGAAAATATAGCTATTTTAGGTCTATGCGAGGTGAGATGGAAGGACAGCGGGGATTACTGGAGTGATAATCATAGAATAGAGCGGCGGGGACGAGAGCCAACGACGGGTTGCCATAGCATTAAATGAAAAGGTAAGAAGAAGCGTAGTCAACACAGAGCAGGTAACGGATAGACTACTACTAGTAGAGATAAAAGCAGAACCGACGAACTTGGTTATTATTCAGGAATACCTGCCACCGAGCAACCATAAGGAAGAAGAGGTCGATAGGAAATACGATCAGTTAGAGGACATAATCGCGTGTGTTCCTGCAGGGAGATTTTTGACAGTGATGGGAGATTGGAATGCTACGGTAGGCGAAGGAAGAGATGGTGACGAGGTCGGGGACTACGGTTTAGGCACGAGGAATTACCGCGGGGAGAAAGCAGTTGAGTTCTGCAGGAGACAGGGGCTAGTCATCACCAACACTTGGCTCAGATACCGCAAAAGACGCAGGTATACATGGAAAATGCCAGGTGACTCCGAAAGGTATCAGATAGATTATATCCTGGTTAAACACAGGTTTAGGAACAGTGTGATAAATTCGCACAGATTCCCGGGAGCGGATGCGGACTCTGACCACAATTTAGTTGTTATGAAATGTAGCGTCCGTTTCAAAAAGATAAGCCAGGGGCAGCGAGTTAGAAAATGGAATGCAGAATCATTAAATGGTTTGAAAATGAAGGATTACCAACAGGCGGTAGAGGAAATCATGGAGGATGATAAAGAGCTAAGTAATATCGAAGAAAAATGGGAAAGTTTCAAGAGAGGGTTTCCTAAAGCCGCAAAATACACTATTGGAACCGTTAACGCTAAAAGGACTAGGAAACTATGAATCACGGATGAAATGATTACAAAGATGGATGAGCGGTGAAAATGGAAGACTGTAAATACAGAATTAGGCAAAATGAAGTACAAAGAATTAAACAATAAATTGAGGCGGGCAACAAATAAAGCAGAAGAAGCATGGTGGAAGACGCAGTGCGAGGATATGGAAAGTCTGCAGAGGAAGGGTGAATTTGTTGCGCTGCACAGCAAAGTTAAATCTTTATCGGGAAGTAAGAAAGGGAGATCAACGATCGCAGTTAGAGATAAGGCGGGTTGACGCAGGAAAGATCCAAGAGAGATGGAAGGAATACTATATATAGAAGAACTGTTTAGTAAAGGGCTTAGACCAACAAAGTTAGACATTGAAAAGGAATATGACGTAGAGGAAGATGGACTAGATCCAGGCGTACTAGACAATGAGATAGAAAGGGCATTAAGGGAGATGAAACTAAATAAGGCCTTGAGGATGGATAACATTCCCGCGGAACTTTTAAAATGCATAGGAAAATGTGGGAGGAAGAGACTATATGGGCTGACCCGTAATATTTACGAGGAAGGAATCTGGCCGGAAAGCTTTGTGAGATCAGTTTTAGTTCCTGTTCCGAAAAGGGTAAAGGTTACATCATGCGGGGACTACAGGACAATAAGTTTGATATCCCACGCAGCTTAAGTTGTTCTCACGATCATAAACAAAAGGATAGAGAGTAGGGCAAATGATTACTTAGGGGATGATCAGTTTGGGTTTAGGAAGGGGAGAGGTACGCATGATGCCATTGCAGTAATGAGATTATTAATCGAGAGGAATATAGAACACAACCAGGAGGTATTTGCCTGTTTCGTAGATTTCGAAAAAGCGTTTGATAGAGTGAATTGGGAAAAACTAATGAGTATATTGCAGAAAATAGGAATAGATTGGAGGGAAAGGAGGGTAATCCGCAACCTGTACATGTCTCAGACTGCTCAGGTACGAGTGGGGAACGGGGAGTCCGGTTGGGCAGTGTTAGGAAGAGGTGTAAGGCAGTGTTGACCATTATCACCGCTGCTGTTCAACCTGTATGGAGAGGAAATGATTAAAGAGACATGGGACGAACTCGAGGTAGGAATGAAAGTGGGCGGGGAATTCGTAAAATCAGTTAGGTTTGCCGATGACCAAGTTTTAGTTTGTCAGTCAGCCAAGGGGCTGCAAGCATTGCTGAGTGCATTGGAAATTCAGTGCGAATGGTATGGGATGAGAATCAATATTAAAAAAACAAAGGTTATGCGATTCTCTAGAAAGAAAAGGCTGAGCTTAACATTAGAATAGGAGGGCGAAAACTAGAGCAGGTAGAGCAGTTTCCATATCTCGGTAATGTTTTGGACCAACACGGTCAAAGTAGTAGGGACGTAAGGAGAAGAATTGCGCTAGGCAAAGAGGCTTTCACAAGGAGGAGTGAGTTTATGACTGGGACGTTGAGTAAGGATGTTAAGAAAAGACTCGTAAAAACTTTGATATGGAGCGTAGCTGTGTCCGGCGCGGAAACGTGGTCATTGAAGCAGGAGGATAGACGTAGACTGGAGGCTTTTGAAATGTGGGTGTGAAGAAGAATGGAGAAGGTGAAATGGACAAAGAAGATAACAAATGAGGAAGTACTTGGTATGGTGGGCGAAGAGACGGGTTTCTTGGGAGAAATCCTATGGAGGCATTAAAAGGGGCTGAAGGGGGTATTTACTGGCAGCGGGATGTTGAAGAATGTTTTAGAGGGGAGAATGTTTGGCAAACGAGGAAAGGGAAGGAACAGGATATGGGTGTTGGACTGGATGAAGGGAGGAAGAAAGTACTCAGAGATGAAGAGGGACCAGTTGTAGAGTGGGATGCTGTATTTTGTTAGGAATCACCAAATATTTATTTAGTAGGTATGCCCATCCAAAAACCTACCTTAGCTGGCTAATTACCCAATAATGATAATAATAATTATATATATATATATATATATATATATATATATATATATATATATATATATATATATAGAACATTTAAATTTGTTTTGACGACTTTTCCTAGCCTATTTTTTAACGAGAAAAAGCGAATATTTTTCGAGTACATTTTTGTTTTATCACCTCACATCTTCGAGACAAATGCGTCCTGGTTCCTCTCTCAATAATCTTTCATCAAAAGGGAAAAGGAAACGAATGAAAGTTGGGAATGAAAGGCTTAACCAAATCTTAGAATGAAGGGAATATGAGAAGATTGGATGCATTCAGAGGGTTTTTTCAAACGATCGCAGCCAATACTATATAACCGTACCCGACGATAGTGATAGAGTGGACGAACCTTACTAGAGGCCACGCCGAAGCAATTTTTACTAGTTACAGAGATGAAGTCACATAGATCTAATAGGTGGGAAATACCGTTGAGAATTTGATCAATCGTCGATAATAAAATTATTACTTAAAACTTCCCCGGCGAAGCTTCCTTTGATTGGTCAAAGAAAACTTTAGGTTAAGTGGCCGTCAAACGACTAGCTGAGGGAATCTGAGTGAAATGAGAGTCAATGAGCCATGCCAGAGAATAAACTACTTGTTTATCCCACCCCTAGTCTCACAAAAAAATTCTCCCGTCACGTATTTAGAAAGAATCCTCCTTTGTATGACGTACAAAAACAATCTATTTAGCATGAAATAATTTCGTTCCAGCTCAGGCCAGTCTGAAAAATAAATATGGGCGTTTTCAACGCGAATTCATCGTTCGTTTTCCCAGAGCCAATCGTTCTGTTCAGCCGTAAAGTGATACAACGGCGAAGCTCACATTGCCGAAATTTCTATGGAATGGTGTGGGCGAAACGCGCGAAAACTCGTGGAGACCATTCTATGAACGGTCACCTCATACACTCCGGGGTATCACCAAACATAGAGGGAGACTGCATTAATTTCAGCATCGGGGATTTCATTCGACGTGGAACATTAAAGTGCACATGCACAATTTTTCAACATTGGTACCTCGAAATTTCATTTTTTTAACTGGAATGCCGGGTATTGAAAAATATTTTCATGACAGCTCCACGGAATGCGTTATAGACGCTAACTGAATTATAAGATTGCTTGGGATATTACGAGCAAATATGTGGTTTGATGAAAATAAAATTTAGCACCTTTCGAAATATGGATCTTAGGGTCGCTAACCTTGGATGTAGAAGACTTACTTATTTATTTATTTATTTATTCAGTATTAGTCCGAAAACAGCCCATTTTGGCCTTTACATCGAACTATTAACAACGATAACAATGGTCCCATTTACAAACACCCAAGCCCTAGATGGAGGGAAACTCACCCAGGCGGGAATCGAACCCGCGACCCTTGGAATGGCAGACGAGGACGTTACCCCGCCGCCACCGGGGTCGGCAAACATGAACATTTTGTGGAGAATTTGATTACGATGGGATGGTATCATTAAAATTATCAAATTACATTTCCCTCGCGCCATGTCTCTCTCTTATTTTCGGCGAGCACACACAATTATTTCTCAAATTCGCGAGACGGCGTGCTATCGTCCTCCGTTCCACCGGTTTCAATAACATCCGATCCACCCTTTTTTTCATATCTCTAATAAGTTGACACCGCAAGAATAAATTTTGGCATATTCTTTAATCCATCTGGGTGAATTAAACTCGCTTATCAAAAAAAAAACCTTCAGCAAAATTGAAATCCAAACGAGCGCGATTTCGTCAGAAGGAAGGGAGGTAACGACATGCGATTACTACCGCACGGTTTCCTTCGCTCCGTGTAGGTGGCCCCCGCCACCATGCAGACGCACTCTTGACTTCCGGAGCCACGTCATAAAGCGACGAGGTGACTGAGGAATCGAAGTTTGAAAGAGTGAACAAATGAACGGCGGCCTTACTCGTTTCATGAGGGAACAGGAATTGCAAATGCGCGCAGGCACCCAACCGAGAACTCGCTCGCACACCCGATCCCGGACATTCTGGGATTTACCGGGACGCTCTGCTAAATTTTGAGACTTTAATGCCTCTTTACCATAATTCCAGTCTGATACAGCGCAAGGATTCCATTATTTATACAGTGAGTAAAGAAGCGGGGATAATGAAATCATAATTTCACGGCCCGATTCCCCCCCGCGGGAGTGTGGGTGTCCGAGTCGTACCCTTTCCCTCGGCACTAGCCCGCTCATTGTTTCGGGTGCAAACACGGAACTTATTTTCTTTCCTTGAAAAAATGAGGAGCGCTACCGAAATCACCACCTTAATTTTCGAGAGCGCCCATTTAGTATGAGAAAAAGCGTATCATGCGCTTGTTCCGATAATTATCTCGAGGCAATCACTCGCTCCCAAATTCTACGCACTAGTCAACGTGGAAGTCCAATGTGGGAAGATATTTTGTTTTACTATTATTTTTACTTTTCCCTCGAAAGAGCACATACTGTTTTCACGAGGAAATCCTAATTCGGGAATTCAACGGAAATATGTATTTTGCAGTCCTCGACGACATCATTGTACATATTTTGAGGTCCTCATGACACGTTTCGATCGCTTTCCGAATGATGAGTTTCTCCGCGTGAGCGTACCTGCGTACTCCAGATAGGATTTCCGTCGGCAGAGTAACTCAAAACCTATTAAAGGGCGCAGCGCGAAATCTTATATGCAACATCTTTATTAGAATCGACTGAAGTCATTAGATTTTGTCTAATATCCGCCATGCGTATGCGACCGTTATAGCCTATTTTTTAGGGTATCATTTCCCTGGTTCGCAAATCATTTCAAAGGAAGGGATGTCCTAAAAATATTCTCGTAGCATAGCAGGGTCATAAAAAATGCATCAGGGTGGGAGATCTGAGCACTATTTTAAGTTGAAATGCTACATTCTCATCAACGCAATGCCCAGCAAGCCACCGAAAAAGTACGTGGTGGGGGGAGGTAGGGCGCGACCTAATTTTGCAAAAATATGCACTCACGCATAAATACGAATATCCGTGTATGTATATTTGCACATGGGCCTACGCAAACCATCGTACACACGTGCGAGCCTATCTTTGCACATTATGATATAATGAGTGAGTTGGAATATTTTTTTGTTAATAATTATTTTGTACCTTCTAAAAGGTACTTGGTCCTTCCTACTCTCTTCCTGACTCAAATCAAGATATTAAAATTGACACGAAATTTCTAGAAGCACCATTTTACTTTTCTCATTAAAATATGAGATAATTGAGAATGCAAGTTTTTACGAGCTTGCAAGAAACTTGAATCAATACACTGAAAAAGAATGATATATTTCCGTTCATTATTTGCCATTAGATCCACAAAATATTTGTAAAGCGAGGTTGAAATGTGGATTTTTTATGTTATGCCAGATATGAGTGTCGTCGTCACCAAAGGTGCAACATTTTCCGCGCCCGATCACTCTCCTCACTCACTGCACAAGAAAAGCCATTTCTAAAATGCCACTTATTTGAGAATACGCAATAAGAGGACGTGATTTGGAACACATTTCTTCATTTAGTCCTTCACTGGCATTGAGAAAAGCTTTAAGACCTGAATGATAAGCGTCGCTGCCAATTTACAATAATCTATGTTCAAATGAATAATATCTTCAAATTTCTACTATGCTTGAAATTGAAACATATATATATATATAAATATATATATATATATATATAATTATTATTATTGTGGGTCGCGGGAGTCCAGTGGGCAGAGCGTTGGGCTGCTGACCAGAGGGTCCCGGGTTCGATTCCCGGGCAAGCCTCTCTGGGCACCTGCAGCTCCACCCAAGCTAAAGTGATTTTTCGGGTACCAGGTCTTCCTGGGGAACCATAACCGGCACAGGGAAAGGAACTGGCCCCCATACCCTGATGTGTGAATTTCACACGCCGTATAGGGCTTAGTACTGGGTGATCTCTACAATCACCTACTAGACCGACCTTCGGGTTGATTACTGTGTTTATGGTTTTTTTATATTATTATTAGGTAATCTACCGGTTAAGGTAGGTTTTTGGATGGACAAAATCATTAATTAAACAATTTGTGGCCCCTAGCAAAACACAACATTCATACTCTGCATCAGGTCCCTCTTCATCCCTGAGTGCTTTCTTCCTCCGTTCATCCCGTCTAACATCCCTATCCTGTTCCTTCCCTTTCCTCGTTTGCCTAACATTCTCCCCTCAATTACTGTCATCAACATCCAGCTACCGGTCAATACCCCCTTCATCCACTTTTCCTGCCTCCATAGGATTGCTCCCAACAAACCCCTCTCTTCGCCCACCATACCAAGTACTTCCTCATTTGTTTTCTTCTCTGTCCATTTCACCTTCTCCATTCTTCTCCACACCCACATTTCAAAAGCCTCCAGTCTACGTCTGTCCTCCTGCTTCAATGACCATGTTTCCGCGCCGCACATAGCTACGCTCCATATCAAAGTTTTTACGAGGCTTTTCTTAAGACTCCTTTTCTTAAGGTCCTTACTCGACGTCCCCGTCATCAACTCCCTCCTCCTTGTGAAAGCCTCTTTTCCTAGCGCAATTCTTCTCCTTACGTCCCTACTACTTTGACCGTGTTGGTCCAAAACACTACCGCGATACGTAAACTGCTCTACCTGCTCTAGTTTTCGCCCTCCTATTCTAATGTTAAGCTCAGCCTTTTTCCTTCTAGAAAATAGCATGACCTTTATTTTATTAATTTTGATTCCCATCCCATACCATTCGCACTGAATTTCCAATGCACTCAGCAATGCTTGTAGCCCCTTGGCTGACTGACAAACTAAAACTTGGTCATCGGCAAACCTAACTGATTTTACGAATTCCCCGACCACTTTCATTCCCACCTCCAGTTCTTCCCATGCCTCTTTGATCGTTTCCTCTGCATACAGGTTGAACAGCAACGGTGATAATGGGCAACCCTGCCTTACACCTCTTCCTAACACTGCTCATCCGGACTCCCCGTACCCCACCGTCAAATGAGCAGTCTGAGACATGTGCAGGTTGCGGAATAGCCTCCTTTCCCTCCAATCTATTCCTATTTTCTGCAATATACTCATTAGTTTTTCCCAATTCACTCTTGATAGAATTTCCCAATTCACGCTTTTTCGAAATTTACGAAACAGGCAAATACCTCCTGGTTGTGTTCTATATTCCTCTCGATTAATAATCTCATTACTGCAATGGCATCATACGTACCTCTTCCCTTCCTAAACCCAAACTGATCCTCCCCTGAGTAATCATTTGCCCTACTCTCTATCCTTTTGTTTATGATCGTGAGAACAACTTTAGCTGTGTGGGATATCAAACTAAATGTCCTGTAGTCCTCACATGATGTAGCCTTTACCTTTTTCGGAATAGGAACTAAAACTGATCTCTCAAAGTCTTCCGGCCAGATTCCTTCCTCAAAGATACTACGGATCAGGCCATATAGCCTCTTCCTCCCACATTTTCCTAAACATTTCAATAGTTCCGCGGGAACGTTATCCACCCCCACGGCCCTATTTAGTTTCATCTCCCTTAATGCCCTTTCTATCTCATCGTCTAGTATGCCTGGACCTAAGCTATCTTCCTCTACGTCTTGTTCCTTTTCTATGTCTAACTTTGTTGGTCTAAGCTCTTTGCCATACAGTTCTTCTATATATTCCTAGTAGTAGTAGTTTTTAGGGGAGGCGACCGACAGCTAAGGTCATTTGCGCCATAGGGGATGGACAGGAAAGGATGAAGGGTGGAGAGAAACCCGGCGTCGGCATTAGCCTACTCTTTACGAAAGGCGCCAAGGGGTCCGCAGTTTAACGTCCCATCCGACGGACGGCGTACTCCCTCAAAGTGCCCTCCACAAAGCACCTCAAGTAGGAATCGAGATACCTCTGAAAAATATTCAACACCGCCGGGATTTGAACCCGCGCCCTCAGGGTGGGAAGCCAGTACGTTAGCCCCCGCACCATCTCGATCCCCTATATATTCCTTCCATCTCTCTTGGATCTTTCCTGTGTCATCTATTACCTTACCCGCCTTATCTCTAACTGTTAGCATAGATCTCTCTTTCTTAGTTCCCGATAACGATTTAACTTTGCTGTACAGCGCACCTATTTCACCCTTCCCCTGCAGACTCTCCATATCCTCGCACTGCGTCTTCCACCAGGCTTGTTTTGCTTTATTTGTTGCCCACCTCAATTTATTGTTCAATTCTTTGTACTTCATTTTGCCTAATTCTGTATTTATATTCTTCCATTTTCACCGCTCATCCATCTTTGTAATCATTTCATCCGTGATTCATAGTTTCCTAGTCCTTTTAGCGTTAACGGTTCCAATAGTGTATTTTGCGGCTTTAGGAAACCCTCTCTTGAAACTTTCCCATTTTTCTTCGATATTACTTAGCTCTTTATCATCCTCCATGATTTCCTCTACCGCCTGTTGGTAATCCTTCATTTTCAAACCATTTAATGATTCTGCATTCCATTTTCTAACTCGCTGCCCCTGGCTTATCTTTTTGAAACGGACGCTACATTTCATAACAACTAAATTGTGGTCAGAGTCCGCATCCGCTCCCGGGAATCTGTGCGAATTTATCACACTGTTCCTAAACCTGTGTTTAACCAGGATATAATCTATCTGATACCTTTCGGAGTCACCTGGCATTTTCCATGTATACCTGCGTCTTTTGCGGTATCTGAGCCAAGTGTTGGTGATGACTAACCCCTGTCTCCTGCAGAACTCCACTGCTTTCTCTCCGCGGTCATTCCTCGTGCCTAAACCGTAGTCCCCGACCTCATCACCATCTCTTCCTTCGCCTACCATCGCATTCCAATCCCCCATCACTATCAAATGTTTCCCAGCAGGAACACATGCGATTTTTTCCTCTAACTGATCGTATATCCTATCGACCCCTTCTTCCTGATGGTTGCTCGGCGGCATGTATACCTGAATAATAACCAAGTTCGTCGTTTCTGCTTTTATCTCTATTAGTAATAATCTATCCGTTACCTGCTCAATGTTGACTACGCTTCTTCCTACCTCTTCATTTAATACTATGGCGACCCCTCGTTGGCTCTCGTCCCCGCCGCTGTATATTATTCTATGATTATCACTCCAGTAATCCCCGCTGTCCTTCCATCTCACCTCGCATAGACCTAAAATAGCTATATTTTCCCTTTCCATTTCTTGCTTGATACTCTCGAGTTTACTTGTCCTCATCATTGTCCTAACATTCCACCTTCCTATTCTAACTAATTTGGTGTTCTTCTCCTTCGTCTTCTGTCCTGCTGCGGTCGGTTTTCCCTTGCAAGGGTTTCGTTGGATGACGACCGCGGACCCCTTGCCTCCCCCGCTGCCGGGCACGACACACGGCCGATTGGGCCGAGCCCCGTAGTTGCCAGGACTCAAAATCTCTGTATTGTCCATTATATTTTTCTTGGGAATGATAATTGAGATGGTTTCCCGTTGCCTTCCTCAATGGTGTTTTTAACGTGACATCAACACATCCTGGCCGCCCCAGTGGGATCAGACGTCATTGCAGCCGCCTCACTGTGGAACAGGCGATGCGTGGACTACCTTTCGTCTGGCTCCTAACTTTCGACCTCTCTGGCATGGGTGACCCTACCAGGAGCAATTATTATTACTTCCGCCAGCACAGCTCTAGGGGTCATCGGAACGCACAAGCCCTTCCACCACGTCAAGGATGTAGTCCTGGGAGGGATATGTATATATATACACACTTCTCTTTCTTCCGATGAAGACGTAGTAGAATTCCGTCCAAATTATCGGGAAATAACGTGTGAGTGATTTTTTTTGTGTTTCTATATTGTTTGTTACGGTGTAATTTATATATATATATATATATATGTATATATATATACACACACATTCCATAGGAATAGATATAAGGAAAAGGGATAGGGACACATATTAAGGACGAACATAACGAGTGTAAAAATATTTCCTAGACCGGGACTTGAACTCCCGATTTTTCCACTTGCCGGGCGGATGGTCTCAGGTAATTTACACTGAGATCTGCGATGCTTTTTGTAAGCAAGTCCCCCAATTCTTTTGACCAAGAGATGGCGTTAGGGAGCTGTTTCACCCACCAAAGGAGAAATAAATATAAGGAACACATTTAAAGGACGACCGCAGTAGAGGTGAGGAAGGCGGAGTCAGGCAAATCACGAGTGTAAAAATATGTGTTCCTCTCCCTTTTCCTTATATCTATTTCTATGTGAATGAGTATTTGTTCGCCGTTTGGCGGGATTTCGTGTTTGAATGTGTGCGTGTATGTTTGTATGTATGTATGTATGTATGTATGTATGTATATATATATATATACTATATATATATATATATATATACTGGGGGTACTAAGCCCGACGGCGCGTACTGTGGGTAACTCTGCCATCCACTACCAAACCGACCTTCGGGTTGATTACCATGTTTATGGTTTATGATTTAAATATATATATATATAATATATATTATATTTATTATATATATTTATAAATTAAATCTTCAGTTATATGCTCTGCTCGATAGCGATATTTATACACATCTATTTACGTAGGAACCATGTGTGGCCGAGGTTAAGGAACCTAATCGTAAGTTTTTAAAGGAAGAATTTATGAGAGATAATAGCCATCGGATTCCTTCTTTGACCTCACGCCCACCAGCACCTACGACCAAATGAGAAGGCATCTTAAAATAAGTCGATGAATCGATAAAAAATGCAACATTCCAAAAGCGCTAGCGTTTCTCATTGCCCTGGAATAAATTTTCACCACACCGGACCTGATGTCGCATCAGAAACTTCGTCCCATTGCAGTCGCAAATGGGTTCAACCTAGCGCGGAGTCTTCCCAAGACCCCGGGGGTCCCCCACCCCCGCAGGAAGCGAGAGGAGGGAGTGGGACACCCTTCGCCCAGTATGTTTTCGATTTATCGCCTCCCACCCCCGTCTTCCCCGATTCAAGTTCCCATGGGCCAGGATCGCCCGCAACACCGGCGGTCTCGGCCGCCTGGACACGGTCCGTCCCTGCCCCGCGAGGCGAAGGCGGTCGCCCGCGGAGCTGGAAATAAAAAAAGGCCAACGTCCCACCTGGCCTGTTCGTCCGAGTCCGCGAAACTGACCCGCGGGCCGGTCGGAATCGCGGCGAAAACCCCCGCCTCCTTCATCCTCGCACCTGGGACCCCGCCGCCCGGGGCTTGCATTTGGAGGGCAAAGGAAATGGGGGGGGGGTGTGGGAGAGGACGTGGACACAGTAGGGCGAAAGGGTTCACGGCCAGAGGGCGAATCGCTTGGAGGATTACGAATGTCATTTCGAAATTTGTCGACATTTTACTAGGCTTCTTTTCCTTGACTAATCACTTGTTTGCTGTTTTCTGCCGTATTGTCAACATGCATGTTTTTATAAATATCTAATATTTAAACAATTATTTTTTGTTACTATCAAATTCAACCCGATCAACTAATGTCCATCTCTCTTCGGCACACACCCGAACTACCATAAGCCTCGACGCTTCTAGAGAGTGATTTTATAAAAGTACTTAAAGCAAGAAAATAAATCAATTTCCGAAGAAGTATCAGCAATTATTAAGAAAATGATGTGTGCGAAGAATTAAAAATTCTATCAGCCACGCAGAGGACAAGTCAGTTTAGCAATGAGGCTATTGAATAGGCATTGCTATTTCTTGTTCTTTCTTTCATTTCTTGTTCAAAAGAGGGAATTGGTGCGACCGCATACGATATCATTAAATTAGACTGCCCTGGTGAAACAAAAAAACGGTCAACCGCATCCATAAGTTTAAATGATAATTTTCTATTCCAAAATTCCAGATTGATAAAATACAAGCTTGAATATGTCGGCATAGGAGAAACACAATATACGTCAGGGGCTCTTGTTCCTAGTGTAAAATTACAACATGACGGTTCTATGCATTTTTTCGTGGGCAATTCTTCATCATCTTCAAAGCTAGTCGCCAAAGAAATGACATCTGAATGGGCTACTGGTACAATGGCCACCACTCTTTTCAAGAACTGCTGATTCTCTAATTACCTACTTTTGCTGTCTAAAATCTCAATTTAATGAAGAATGAGTATTGCTAGATTCTATTTTACGCTTCGGTGTATACTAAGGATCCCAGGTTCATTCCGCGGTAGTTATTCACATAATACTCTGGAAAAATCCTTCCCAAAACCTCATCTTAGGAAATAATGACGCAATCTGAAGGTCTGGTGATGACCTGCAAAACTACATCTAAATACTAAGAATATTATTATGAATTCGTCCCTTCCCCATGAGGAAATGAACGATCAAACGCCCAGAATGACAACGTGGACGAATTAGAGCGGACTTCATTTTATACCGGATACGTATATAACTGCATTTCGTACAGAATGAACTGAAGACGAGGCAAGGGGCCATTTTTAAGAATCCTAAAGACTTCCTATCCGCAGTCATTGATATCTTCGCACTACAAAGATTCATGGGGAAATAGATTAGAAAAGAAGTTGTTTGGTTTCAAGGGTACAAAATGCAAATGTCTCAGTCGTCTCCTTAAAGTAGACGTCTCCAATCCTAAGAAGAATTTTTTAAGTTTAAGGACAGGGACTGCGAAGGAAACCGGCACTCGACGAGTGAAAAGGTGGCATGAAAAATTGGAGCGGCCCCATCGCTGTTAAGTGCATGATTCATCGCTTAGCTTCTTCCCGATTCCCACGATATTTTCTTTCACAGAACTGTTGATCTAAAAGAAGCCACGACAATATGAATCTCTCCGTTAAAACAAAAGCATCGACGCAAGTAGGCACGGTGGAAGAGATTGCCGATCGGGTATCTCAACCCTCGTAGGAAGTGTGAGAAATATCACAATTTACTAGTTTTAGTTATTAAATATTATCAAACTAAAATCATGAACTAATTACGTTGCAAAAATTTACAGTACGGTACAGTACTGACATGGTTTCCGGGGGAAATTTGGGAGGTTCTTAACTATTAGTGCTCACGCACCAAAAACAGCGGAAACGGGGAAGCGTTCGGTAAGCTAGCTCGAGGCATTTATACGTTCCCGCACTTGGGAATGTTGGATAACATCTGGAGTTTCTCCGCAAGGTTCGTTGCCGAATTATGAGTGAATAATTGTCAACTTTTTGGCCATTCCACTCGCTTACTATGCACCTTTAATTATTCTTCATAAGAAAAACCTTTTAGGCGATGTGGAGATATAGCATACCGAAAACTTCACGTTTAATTTTAGAGCATATGATGGCAAATTCATGTTATCAGACGATAATTTTCTCAATCATTTTGCAAACAGAACTTTTTAATAAATTACGAAAATGTAAGTATTTTAATGAAATAGTTGTGACCGTCGCTGCTTAAGGATTTTTTTTAATAGAAGCAAACTTTTCGTCGTATATATGGTTTTTTATTAATTTTTAATATTTTTATCGCGTATAAAAATAGAATTTGCACGTCGGATAAGAAAATTTGAAGCTTTTTTTTTTGCAAAAAGTAGAAAAATCTGGAAATGTAAATAATTTTTTTCCGTCTAACCAACGAGCAAGTCGTCCGAAAAATAGTTTATTTTGTTCCCTCCGGAGAAGTCGGGAGTCGGGAAAGCAGGGCCGGGTCGGGTCTGGAGTGAATCATCCTTCCCTCCGCACATACGTAAGATTCATCCAATACGGTCTGCACCTTCCATTCGCTGACGCGTGTTTGAATTTCTAAGGTCTGGGTCTTCCCCATTTCAACCACAGACCATTCCAATTGCAGCGAACATAATTTAAAATGAAACGTAATTACTCCGCGATTCAAGGAGGAATTTCTGCCTCCCACCGAGAAAAATGGATCATAGCCTTGTATCAAAATTTTGAAAAAAAAATTCATACAACTACCAAACACATATCACACCGTTATCTTTAACAATACACTTCCCTTTAATTAAAAATCATCGTCTTCATAATCATAATGATAATTTCACAAACTTGGCAAGATGCATAATTATACTTTCGCACATTTATCTTCAACGTGTTGGATGCCAAACACTGCCGTGGGTCACGGCCTTCGGAGTAATGCGTGGATGGAGATTAATTGGAAGCACACCCTGGGCTCGAATTTGGACCACTGATTCAGGCCAAACTTCTCGTCTAGAAGCATACGATTTTGGTCATCATCAGGCCTCAAAAATAGAGCTCGAATTCTGGAAGGAAAGCGGTTTCTTTCATTTGCACCCTGTTTTAAGCAAATCGTGGGATCGAAAAGATTCGTGAGGCTCGAGCCATTAAGGTTTTGTCTACCTCGGAACTACCGTGACATAAATCGCGAAATAATATATTCTCATTCTGGTGCGATGGAGAAGTCTAGGTGACAAGTGGGTCGGACACTGGCTCTGGTTCGAGGGATGTAAATCTAAGTGGCGTGATTTTCATAGTGCAATATTTCGTTGGAACCAGAAGTTGCAGAGGGTGACTCCTTTAAGTGCTGCGGGGTTTCTCACGCCATCAAGTGTACGAGGGGAGAGGACTTTCGTTACCAATGAACTCTATCATCGAATGGTCAATTACGTTAGACATTCACGATTACAAAATTAACCACCATCAGAATCTAATGGTATTGGTATTGTCCCATATACTTGGTATCTCTTTCGTCCTCATTGTTAATAGACTAGACATATTTTCCCACCTTAAGGCTTACTTCCTCGCTTGACCGCTACTTGTCATGTCCAAATCCGAGAAGTTAATTTTAAACTTTGATTTGTCACATATGTTTACAACACGTACACCCTTCACCAGAACCATGTGACGACTAAATCAGCTTTCCAGGGACCAAAAACCCTGGGTTTGGCCATCCACAACAATATACGTACAGCCTCACCTAAGAGTAATCAAAAGTGTGAGTTCGTTTAAATTCACAATTGAAGCTGTTTCTCCTATCCAAACGTAACTACTCACTAGACGACTCTTTCATATTTCTTTTTGATTTTGCACTCTCTCTGTATTTTGCAATCTTCAATTTATTCGTGCTGATTCTACTCGAAAACCCCTCTGCCATTATGTAATGGCCTTTCAACAAGAAAATGGTGCCATCGCAATGGATGAAGCGATTACGGTTTCGACAATCGCGACCGCGTCATTTTGAAGAAGTGCTGAAACAGGTTCACAGGAGCGTGCTCAAAGTTCCGGAAAACAATCATATCATGCATTACAGTTTATATGTGCGCGGTGACTTCTGAGCCACCGCAAAACAGTATTAGACACCATCGCATGTCTGGACGCTCCTGAATTGTCATTATACTTCCAAATTTGTGACTCCTAACGATATACCGATCCTGTAGTTGGAGGTCAACAGCAGGTAAACGTGAACTTCGGAAAACAAGGCTAATTTATGATAATATGATCAATCCACGCTGATAAAGACCTCAAAATACTTGTAATATACACGTAAAAATACCCTTAATTGGGACTAGTAATTACTAATTGAAGGCCAGAGTCTCACGCCATCGAGCTTCATCATTGGCGGGCGTGAGGCATTGCCAGCCGCGTCGCTTACCCTAGGCGAGCGGACACGCTGCCCACCATCCCATACTTATTTCCTAAGGGATGCATCCTCCGATTATGTGCACTGTTTTCCTGATCCTGTTCATCCAAAGGTCCTGACCTCTCTCATTTCTCGCAGTTCTTTCATTTGTTTTTCCAACATTTATTCTGCAACGATTCATTCATATCGGTCAGCCACAGCGCAAAAATTTATAGACCAACTCACAAATGCAGAACTACCAAATGTTTGCGGCAAAGGCGAGGACAACACGAAGTATAGAAAGTTTATTATTATATTCATTTCTGTAATAATATCTGAGTAAAATTTTACTTCCAGGTTTTTTCATTGACCACAAAAGATAAAAATTGAAAGACCGCATACACTTATCCACACAGGCATACCTTACTTGATTTATATGAAACCAATTAAATTTAGCAATTCATGAAAAATTTTCCCTACATTTCAGAATCAGGAATCATTAAAATTGGTTTGAAATTGACTTCGACACCCAAACGAAACGTTTCACCGTTTAAATTTTATTTAGACCGCGTTTTCGATCTTCATCATATGGAAGCGTCCTTCATTTGCGTTCATCATTTTGTCAGGACATTCTAAACGAATAGAAATGCTCGAGGGAGAAGATAATAGAGTTTGTAACACGAGCCCTCAGGCGTCACTGAGGGTGCGCGTAGGTCAATCCTATTCGAAATTTTATTTGAAGTTTGACCAAATGAGTAGCTTTGATTGTCGAAGCCTAATTCCGTCAGTTTTATTCCGAGCATAGTTCAAAAGCTGAGGCCCACCCGACTTCCGAGAGTTCTATGAAACGAGTCTACAGACACGCGTGCCTTCAAATGGGGTGAAATTCGATGATGGAGTGAGATAGTTCTGTCAGAGCAGCTGGGGTGGGCGACGAGCACCCTCCCCCTCCCCCCACACACCCTGGTCTCTTCAAACCCCCCCCCCCCCGCCCCCTCCTCCTTCGCCCACCACGCCAGCGCTGCCTGAAAACAACATGGCGATCCTCAAAAAGCGTGAAAAAGCCGCCCGGGAGTCGAGCTATGGAGTTGCTTGCGAGTGATTAAGGGCGAGTGGGGAAAAAATTAAAGGTGCTGATCGGGATTCTAGACGATTCTCCTTCTGACTAAAAGGCTTGATTTTGAATAGCACTGCGGTTTTGTCCTGGTGGAACGAACGAAATCCCTCTTTTGCCGCTTCTCCCTTTTATCGAGGACTACACTCATTTATAACTGTTTCCGTCGGGAAGGGATCGATGCTAATCTGGAATGGGCGCGTGATACTTTTTTATTCATTCCAATTAAAACGCGAGTGCAAGTGGATTATTTTGATGAACTAAACTTTCCCCTGATGGATAAGTCTTAGCCCCATCAGATAATCTCAGCCTTCCGATTCTTCTCGGCATTCACTTGAGATACTGTGATACTCTCCATTGGTTTATTTTGCATTGCAACGATGTAAACCTTTACATCGAATACCCGAATACGGCACTTCGACCCTTACATAGGACTTTGAACATTGATATAACAATTGGACAATTAATTATACCCAAGCTCTCGGAGGAGGGAAAACCACCCAGGCCGGAATCGAACCCGTGACCTCTGGATTGGCAGACGAGGACGGTACCCCGCCACCACCGGGGCCGGCGATTAGAGATCTAGATTATTTTATATATATATATATATATATATATATATATACAAAACGGTGTGTATGTATGTGTATAGACAAAACGGTGTGTATAAATACATTCACATACTTATATAAATAAATATATATATTTATATTTATTTATATAAGTATGTGAATGTATTTATACACACCGTTTTGTCTCATTCTTCTGTCAACGAAAGACTCTCCCCCTCCTGGTCACGAAACGTTCACCATAAGTGAAAGTCAAAAGATTAGTTTTTCGAATAATTTTAACCACTTCTATTGAAATAAATAATATATATATACATATATTTAGACCTTCCCTCTATCTCTCTACTCGGCAAATGGCTAAACAGCGCGCCACTTTGGGGCAATGCGAGATATTATATATATATATATATATATATATATATATATATATATATATCATATACAAAATAATAAGTATATGCTTCAAACAGACGCTAGTACAAACTTAACACTCACTCGGTTCATTTTAAATTTTCGTTGGGTGCGCAATCATAATCTTCACAAGCAAAGGTGTAGATAAACGGAGTCATACATGCATACATTGATTGATGTACAGGTATGTGCCGGCTGGTTCGCAAAGTGAGAGAATGATCAGTAAAATTCTTCCAGGGAGCTCGGGAAAGTATACAACCGCTACATCCATGGGCAGTTCAGAAACTGCCTAAAGGTAGACGGAAGGGAGCGGTCGACCTCGTTGCTATTGTGGATGTGAAATTTCCCAAAGATCAGCCTGAGGTCGAGTATTCCGCAACAGATTTTGCTCTTGAATTGAGACGAAACGTTAAAGCGGCCCTAGGGGTAGCTGACAACCGAAAGAATGCGCGCAGGCAGGAAAGGTGCAGGTTTGCCGGAGAATACGCATTAGCGTATTCTCCGGCAAACTTTTCTGTTTGATGAACTTTCAAGTCGAAATCAGAAATCCTTGTGACATATGCACTAATAAGCAGTGGGTGTTATTGAGATTCCGACCATGATTCAATTTTAGGGTATAAAATCAATTGTTCATGAAATCCTAGAAGAATTGACATGCCTAAATCTAAGTCAATGGTCTGTCTGAGTTGTTCAATTTTGTTTGCGCTACAATAGCAAGCGACTTCACCATTGAAGAACATCTTGCCTCAGAATCTTTTCGTCTATTTCCCTAGAGTCCACAAAAACTTCAGGGGTGATTGTTTTTTAAATGCGTTTTTTCTTTTCGTTCAGATTTCTGACCTTGATTATGACCTTAGTTTTCCGAGGGGTGCCTATTCCCGATCCCCTGCTAAACTTGGGATTATCTCTGAATAAAATATCTTTTCCTCTTTCAACTTATCTAATTCCTTAATCAACCCGACTCCATTGTTCCTCGCAGTACTCGCAGCGCATTCTACGGCTGGCCTCAGAAATGCGAGTGAGCGACTCTCTGCAGAACTCCTCCATCGCATTTTCCCACCACCCGTCCCATGAATCCAGGTTTTTTTGAGGCAATGCTACATTCATTCTCGCACATTTTCGCCCAAAATTAAGATTAAAAAACATTGAGCATATGCCATGAAGGAACCAGTTCAACGGTGGAACCTTGAGCGCACGTACAATTCAAATTCTGACTTAAGAAATTATATTAAATGTGAGAAAACCTTTCTCTTGGTTTTAATTTAGCACGTAGGCATAAATTACAGTAGGAAAAACGCTTGAAATAGAAAAGGTACTTTAAAATTCTTATCGACGCTCGATGTACTGTGGTAGTCTAGTATTTACTGTTGCGTGAATGACAGAAGGGTTTCAATAGGAAGATACCACACTGCATCCAAATCCAAGCTATGCGGTTCTTCATGAACGAGATCTCTGTGTGAAATATCGGGAAGCATAGGGAAAATGTGCTCCCGCCCTCAATACTATGTGCATTTCACCCGCATTTGTGCCTGGGAGGAAGCCACCCTCTCCTTCCTTCCTCCCGTCACCTACCAGACTGACATTTTCGTTAAAAGTATGTTCCGCGTCGCTTATTTTAATTCAATTGAGGGCTGCATTTTAAATAATCATTCTCACAGCGTCAGATATTGACGTAAATAATTGATACATGCCTATATCTATGTATTTTAAGATTCTTATATTTCACTTAGTCCAAATCAAAATGTTTTAAGAATCAAAATTTAATGACAGTCGCGGAAATAATTAACACCTATATACCGTATTCGATTACCGTTGAAGTCATCTCGAAGGATCGATTGTTGTATATAAACAATGTGTCGAAAGGCAACCTGACAATGTTTTTAGAGTACGCACAGCTTCCACGCTGAAAAGCTCTGAGGGCAAAGAAATGGAATGCTCTGGACGCTAGGCGAGGCCAATAGCCAACCGAAGTCTGCCCACACAAAAGTATCAAATCAAGAAAGACTAAAATAAAGAGTTTGTAAAAAAAATAAAGAAAAAAACGATGCAAAGTTATCAAAACTAGCTGAACACTGCCGATTATCAAGCATTCAATTGAAACCAAAAAATGAATTAAAGTAATTAAAACAATCGACAAAGAAATGCAAAATCATTCATTTTTTCTGAAACGCTGTCGAATAGCAAAGTAATAAAAAACATAGCCTTAAAATATAAGGGACTCAAAAAAATACGAAAGACAAAATTTTAAACAAACTAACCAACTGACCTTTGGAGGGCAAGCAAAATAGTGACAATAATAGATTTAAATACTTTCAAAAAACACTTAAATGGCAATAGAAAATTGCGCCACTTTTGAATAAATTGTAAGAAGGTGAAATCAAAGTGTAAGTTGAAGTAATTTAAATATCAAATTAAAAACAATGAACAGTTAGCCGAAATAGCCAAAGAAAACAGCAGATGAGGGATGAAAAAAAGAAACGTCCACGGCGCGGGGTGAATCTTGTACAATGACTTGAGTGAGACTTAGTCGCGCGAATTATTGGTATCCACTCGCGCGAACGCCTCCCCCTCCCCAATGAGCCAAACGGCAACCAGAACTGGAGACGCGACGGTCAGCGTCCACGAGGATGGCGTGCAACCGGTCGCGATAGTGTGGGCGACAGCCCGTGACTACCATCGATGAAAGTAAATTAAACACTCCCTCTCCCACCAAACAACGCCAACGAACGAAAAGGGGGGGAAGGAGGGGGGGGGGGCGAGTCAAAATTTAAAGACTCGCGTTTGAAACATTAGCCTCGGAGATAATGTCAGTGCATCAGGCAAGCATATCGGGATCCCCTGTTGTATCTAGATGGCAACTCTTAATGCACAGTTTGCTACTAAACCAATTTACTATGTCCAAGTGTTTTCTTTCTCCTCCTGGCGGGCAGTGGGGTCTCATCCTGCGGTTACTAACCCCGTGAACAGACTCTATCTCTCCCTCTCTCTATAATTTCGCGACGCTTATCTTCCTCTCGCAACTACTCAAGTTTCCCTAATCTTCCTCGCTTCGTATGTTCGACTGCGCAGTAGGATAGGACTATCTTCATGGGGGTCCCCCATGGAACACTCGCGTGGTCGGCCGATCTAACGGAAAATAGGAGGGCTTGCATGGCCCCTCACCGCTCGACTCCCAGGAGGCAAGGAGGCGCTCACACGTGATTTCGTGCGATAACTCGTGATTTTTTCACAAGTCCCCTTTCCGAGATTGCTAATTGCCCTTCCCCTACCCCCCTAGGATTTCTCGGCTTTCCTCGGGGGTACGTCCGAGTTAACAAGTTAAAAGCCCTTTTGGGCTACGCATCCATTGGGACAGCGATCGCGCCCTTGCCTTTCCATTCTCCTCCGCGCCCATCTAATTTCCCATCGGACCACTGCGTCATGTGCCCGGGATCCACCTTCGCGGCGTCCCATGCGAAAAAACCCGGTAAGGGAGCACTAATGGGCAGCGGGTCTGGAACGATTTGCTTGCGCCCGCGAGGCCGTAGACAACCGTATCTTGTGCGATTGTTTCGCATCGACCAACGAGGAGAACTCAAATCTCCAAATTATTCGCCAAAGAGCACACGTTTTACATTTTTCGGTGGTTTAATTTTGCACGCTTGGTTTCAAACTTTAACCAACCCCATTGAGTACTTCCTTCATAACACGAAGTCTTTCTGTGGTGCATGGCCAATGACCACTCGGCGATCGCTGTAAAAATATTCGCGCTAACGGCTAGCAATTAAGCCGAAATCAAAGTTTTTCTTTCGTGGCTGTTTTTAATAATGCTCGTATATTAATTCCAATTGCTTTGAATGCGCAAAAAACCGATCATCGGCGAAAGAAACCGACTTAAAATCTAGTGCGCTGGCCACACCGGCCCGGGGCGCCTTTGAAATCAGTTCATCGCTGATCGAACGAAGAAGAAGACAATGACGGATCTCATGAGGCTTCTTTTGGTCCACACGCCAAGAGGAGGGATCAAATCCCCCTCCCCCCGCCCCCCAAAGTTCATACCCGCCGTGAGAAGTTTACTTCCGAAATCGCAGCCACAGAAATTATACTTTTACTTGAAAACTGCTGCCCTAGGCCTCGTCGTGAGCGTGAAAACATTCCGTTAGACATACAAGGAACGAATATGAGCGACTCTCTGGCGCGGGGTAGGAGCGTGAACGAAGCGTGAAATTGAGCGAAAACGGTGTCCCTTTTATCGGGAGTTAACGGTGCTCTCGGTGGCGTTTATAATTCAGTTTGCGATTTGAAATGGCCGAAACCATTTTGGCTGGTGATTGTCCACATGGGAATCTTTTCAATTTGCACATACTAAGGGATTGGGAAATAGTCGGAAAGGACCTTGAGACGGCCCCCGCATCCCCCTCCCCCCTTCCTATTCCAACGAAAGTTGAGAAAATGTGGCAACATATCCCCGCAGGGAAACTTGCGCGGGATATGCAATTGTTTCAACCTTAAAGATTTCTCATAATTTTTTATCACAACATTTTAAACATTGTAACAGAAGTTGTGCCAAAAGTATAATATTCAAATTATAGAAAAATATGGCGTACTTGTACAGTGCCATCATTAGACCACGTCGTTTGAAATATGTCGTAGATTTTTCCGGGGTTTTTTGTCGCAACAAACCTAAGTAGATTAATTTTTTTTTGGGGATCAAAAAAAATTCAACGGAAAATAATTCAAACCTACATTCATACCGGCAAAAAAAAACAATTGGAGATTTGAGACCTAATTTGAGCAATAATTGTTGATTGCTGCTTATATATCTCTGTGTGAGCGATGCTTTCAACTGCTAATGCTTTTATCCCTCGAAAGACATTTGTTGCGGTAAAACGAAATTAAATTCCGGTCGTCATCAATAGCTACAACGTTTTCATTAGCTTTTTTCATTCAATATTCGTAAAACTTCATGAATTACTCTGTTCGTCTTTCCTATGCTCATAGTAATCCTCCACACTCTCTCTTTATTCTCCTATCACTCTTTATATATAAATATATATATATATATATAAATATATATATATATATATATATATATATATATATATATATATATAATCTGTGAACCTGAACCAGTGTAGATAATTTTAAGGTGATCTGGCGGGAGTAATAATAATTGCTCCTGGTAGGATCACCCATGCCATGCGTCTGACCCCTGTGGGGCGGCCAGTAAGTGATGGTGTCACGTTAAAAACACTATTGAGGAAGGCAACGGGAAACCATCTCAATTATCATTCCCAAGAAAAATATAATGGACAATACAGAGATTTTGAGTCCTGGCAACTACGGGGCTCGGCCCAATCGGCCGTGTGTCGTGCCCGGCAGCGGGGGAGGCAAGGGGTCCGCGGTCGTCATCCAACGAAACCCTTGAAAGGGAAAACCGACCGCAGCAGGACAGAAGACGCAGGAGAAGAAGAGCAAATTAGTTAGAATAGGAACTTGGAATGCTAGAACAATGATGACAGCATGGAAATTGAAGAATGTTAAGCGAGATATGGAAAAAGGAAAAATAGATATTTTAGGTCTATGCGAGGTGAGATGGAAGGATAGCGGGGATTACTGGAGTGATAATTATTGAATAATCTAGAGCGTCGGGGACGAGAGCCAACGAGGGGTTGCCATAGTATTAAATGAAGAGGTAGGAAGAAGCGTAGTGAACATTGAGCAGATAACGGATAGAATACTACTAGTAGAGATAAAAGCAGGACCGACGAACTTGGTTATTATTCAGGTATACATGACACCGAGCAACCATAAGGAAGAAGAGGTCGATAGGATATACGATCAGTTAGAGGACATAATCGCGTGTGTTCCTGCAGGGAAACATTCGATAGTGATGGGGGATTGGAACGCGATGGTAGGCGAAGGAAGAGATGGTGATGAGGTCGGGGACTACGGTTTAGGCACGAGGAATGACCGCGGAGAGAAAGCAGTGGAGTTCTGCAGGAGACAGGGGTTAGTCATCACCAGCACTTGGCTCAGATACCGCAAAAGACGCAGGTATACATGGAAAACGACAGGTGACTCAGAGAGGTATTAGCTAGATTATATTCTTGTTAGACCCAGGTTTAGGAACAGTGTGATAAATTCGCACAGCTTCCCGGTAGCGGATGCGGACTCTGACCACAATTTTATTGTTATGATATGTAGCGTCCGTTTCAAAAAGATGAGGCAGGGGCGGCGGGTTAAAAAATGGAATGTGGAAGCATAAAAGGGTTTGAAAAGGAAGGATTACAAACAGGCGGTAGAGGAAATCATGGAGGATGGTAAATAGCTGCGTACTATTGAAGAAAAATGGGAAAGTATCAAGAAAGGGTTATCGAAAGCCGCAAAAGACACTATTGGAACCGTTAACGCCAAAAGGACTAGGAAACCATGGATCACGGATGAGATGATAACAGAGATGGATTATAGGTGAAAATGGAAAATGTAAAAACAGTTAGGCAAAATGAAGTAGAAAGATTTTAATGAAAGATTAATTAATTTAATTAATTAAGAATTTAATACGGGCAAAAAATAAAGCAAAAAAAGCATGGTGGAAAACGCAGTCCGAGGATATGGAAAGTTTGCAGAGGAAGGGTGAAATCGGTGCGCTGTACAGCAAAGTTAAATCTTCATCGGGAAGTAAGAAATGGAGATCTATGCTAACAGTTAGAGACAAGGCGGGTAAGGTAATAATTGCACAGGAAAGATCCAAGAGAGATGGAAGGAATATATAGAAGAACTGTATGGCAAAGAACTTAGACCAACAAAGTTAGACTTTGAAAAGAAACATGGCGTAGAGGGAGATAGCTTAGATCCAGGCATACTCGACGATGAGATAGAAAGGGCATTAAGGGAGATGAAACTAAATGAGGCCGTGGGGTGGATAACATTCCCGCGGAAATATTGAAATGTTTAGGAAAATGTGGGAGGTAGAGGCTATATTGGCTGATTCGTAGTATCTATGAGGAAGGAATCTGGCCGCAAGACTTTGTGAGATCAGTTTTAGTTCCTATTCCAAAAAAGGCAAAGGCTACATCAAGTGAGGACTATAGGACAATAAGTTTGATATCCCAAGCAGCTCAAGTTGTTCTCAGGATCATAAACAAAAGGATAGAGAGTAGGGCAAATGATTACTTAGGGGATGATCAGTTTGGGTTTTGGAAGGGGAGAGGTACACGTGATGCCGTTGCAGTAATGAGATTAATAATCGAGAGGAATATAGAATATAACCAGTAAGTATTTGCCTGTGTCGTAGATTTCGAAAAAGCGTTTGATAGAATGACTTGGGAAAACTAATGAGTATTCTGCAGAAAATAGGAATAGATTGGAGGGATAGGAGGCTAATCCGCAACCTGTTCATGTCTCAGACTGCTTAGGTACGATTGGGAAACGGATAGTCCGGATGGGCAGTGTTAGGAAGAGGTGTAAGGCAGGGTTGTCCATTATCACCGTTGCTGTTCAACCTGTATGCAGAGGAATTGATCAAAGAGGCATGGGAAGAACTCCAGGTAGGAATGAAAGTCGGCGGGGAATTCGTAAAATCAGTTAGGTTTGCTGATGACCAAGCTTTAGTTAGTCAGTCAGCCAATGGGTTGCAAGCATTGCTTCGTGAATTGGAATTTCAGTGCGACAGGTATGGGATTTGAATCAATAATAATAAAACAAAGGTTATGCGATTCTCTAGGAAGAAAAAGGCTAAACCAAACATGAAATAGGAGGGCAAAAACTAGAGCAGGTAGAATAGTTTACGTATCTCGGTAGAGTTTTGGACCGACGTGGTCGACGTAGTAAGGACGTAAGGAGAAGAATTGCGCTAGGCAAAGTGGTTTTCACGAGGAGGAGGGAGTTGATGACGGGGACGTTGAGTAAGGATATTAAGAAAAGACTCGTAAAAACTTTGATATGGAGCGTAGCAATGTACGGTGCGGAAACGTGGTCATTGAAGCAGGAGGATACACGTAGACTGGAGGCTTTTGAAATGTGGGTGTGGAGAAGAATGGAGAAGGTGAAATGGACAGAGAAGAAAACAAATGAGGAAGTACTTGGTATGGTGGGCGAAGAGAGGGGTTTGTTGGGAGAAATCCTATGGAGGCAGGAAAAGTGGCTGAAGGGGGTATTGACCGGCAGTGGGATTTTGAAGACTGTAATAGATGGTAGAATGTTAGGCAAACGAAGAAAGGGAAGGAACAGGATAGGGATGTTGGACGGGATGAAGGTAGGAAGAAAGTACTCATAGATGAAGAGGGATCTGATATAGAGTAGGATGCTGGATTTTTTGTTTTTTTAGGAGTAATAAAATGTTTGTTTGGTTGTTGTTTCCATCCAAAAACCTACCTTAACCAGTACATTACCTTAAAAGAATATATATATATATATATATATATATATATATATATATATATATATATATATGAATATATATATATATGAATATAATATCTCTTATTGCCCCAAAGTGGCGCGCTGTTTAGCCATTTGCCGAGTAGAGAGATAGAGGGAAGGTCTAAATATGTGTTATCGAAGACGTCTCAAGGCGCGCTGTAAAAAGCGTGAATCGAATCGTGTGACAGGTTATCCTTCACGAACTAGACTTGGCGGACATAAAAAATCGCAGTGGAGTATGGGACACATTTTGGCGGGGAGGTTGGGCGTGAAGCGTTGGGAGGGCTGGTGAGGGGGTGGGAGAGGGGCCCGGCTGGCACCGCAAATCCAACTCCCCCTCCCGGTCGTCATGGCTGCGGGGGAGGCCACCTCGACACGGCAGCCATCGGGAAGAGACCCGAGCGGTGCGCACAGTGCAAGCAAATGCCTCCGCCCCAAAAATATCACACTATATAAATTGCTAAATTGCTGATAAATGTACCTACTATCGTGGCTCGAGCCCGCACTGCGAGTGAGATTAGATAGAAGACTCTCCGGCGTCAGACATGAAGGTAATTCCTGTGAGCATTGGCGGACGCGAAATTTTATCTAATAATATGAAGCTGCCTCAGCCGTTTGTTACGCGTGCGTCGGCCATGATCAGGTGCTCGCTCGCATAAAGCACTCAGTCGCAAACTAACGTTCACACCACTAGATGGTAAAATACCGCGAGTTTTCGAAAATTATAATTTCGGAATTGGTATGGTCCGAGAGGGAGCTGTATTTTGTTCCGGTCGCGAAAATAAACATCATTGACTGAAAAACTAATTAAAAGGTCCATTTTGTATGTTAGAAATAATTCTCATTTTATTCAATTCTGAAAAAAATTGCTGTTTTCCACTTAATCAAGTTTTTATAGAGGCTAATTTTGATGCGAGTGAAAATTTTTCAGTGAATCTTCCATATTCCTCATTAAAATTCACTCGAAAATGATATGTGTTCAAAAAGAGTCGTGATTAAAACACAAATAAGTGGATAACGGCAAGGGTTTTTGGTTTTCGTTATTATAGAAAGATGCCACCACATCACACGTGAATCTGAATATCATACTCATGCTTTCCCTTCAAAACACACCCCATCACGGAATCCGCGATTTGCTAACCGTGCATAGGTTTTCAGTATTTCGACTTTAACTATTATTAGCAGGTATCAACTGTTTCAAATTTAATGAGTGGCACTAAAACTTTTGTCAAATATTGCGTAAAATATTGGGCTTAAAATCTGTCTAAATTCATCCGCCGCAAAATGATAATTATTGAAACCAGAGTAGAAATTTCATGTAGATGTAGGAGGTAATTTGTTACGCCACTGATTGTAGTTTTTCGCTATGAAGATCATTTTGGAGTAATTAATAAATCACGAGGAACTTTTAGCAGACTTTAAGGTTTTTCAGAGGCAGCAGCTGGGAGAAATTTGAATGTTTACGTCGAGTATAGGACAAATGGTCAATGGCCACCAAGTTATAGCTAGGCTCTGTAGTTTTCTACAATTCATGAAAGTTTTCTTTTAGTATATTTGATAGTTTTCTTGCAGAGAAGTATTTTGTACAATGGACCATTGCGATAAAAAATAAGAGTTGGGATTTTTTTAGCATTAAAATGTAGACACGCAGAGATGTATTGTACTTCGTAAGGGTTTCTCGAGAAAATCAAAACCTCCCTGCAGGATCACTCTACCTTAAAGCCAATTTGTGGGGAGTTTTTATTTTCTCTTAGGGTTTGCGCTGACATCAATCAATCCCATGACATATCAACTACCTTCCATAACTCGTAGGAATGAATTTGCAGAATGATGTTTTTTATTCACGGCATTTTGTGTAATTTGGAACTCACCACGGTTATTTGTACATGCACAATGGAATATATAGAATTTTAATTTCATTCCGGTTTTGTATATCAGTGAATCTCTGTTTGGTACGAATACTTTTCCCCTCGCTCAAACTCGTATTTGATATAAACGACATCATTCTATGCATATAATTCAGCGGGTTTTTATATTTTTATAGTATTTGATATAATTCAGCTGATTTTGATGTTATTTTGGCCATAAATATGTGTTTGAATGTGCAAGAAAGTATATATTACTAGACTCTGTTCCACGTCATGCACTTTAATTGTGACCAGTGTCGATACATCTTTTGATATATATGATGCGTCGTTCTGCATCATGAAGAAGCAACATTTCTTCATCTTTAGGAAAAGTAGATATATTTGAGATGTGTTGAACTACCTTTCCTAAGGGAGAGAACTTAGTGATCGTCTGATCTATATACAAGATCAAGTGCAGTAGTGCAATGGCTCTTTGGGGGTCATACTTGTCGGGAATATTTGTATGAGGTTGTGACATAAATGACAATGAAACAGTAAAAACATTCATCAGTCAAAGTGCCCATGTACTCACTATGATTGGTTACGGCTGTGATATTGGACAGGTAAGAAGGTTTCAGTCGGAGCAAAGTTCACTCTCTCGAGGTTATTGACATTCAACGTATTATCTTCCGTTTTGGAAATACTGTGCGTGAATTCAGATATTTCAATGTCTGACTCGGTTGAGGCAAGAGCCCCAAAATCTCTTCAACAGACCGTTTTTTATTGAGGATTTTTTTATTGAAGCTTTTTTTTATTGAAGAGAAGTTGGCAAGAGCCTCAAAATATCTTCAATAAAAAAAGCTTTGTTTTCAGGAAAATAGGCAAAGACTAGTCAATAATTTTTATTTGGAACAATATTTTACCGCGGAATGCTTTGAAGTTTGAGTAAAATTAAATACAAAATATATGAGAATCACGGTACTTCATTGAGGTCTAAAATTAGCTAAAATGTAGATTCGTGTCGGAACTGTGTCATTGCTTCCTCGCATTACATACTTATGTAAAGAGATAATTAAACGAGTGTTTAAGAACACTCTATCGATGTTAGAAACCAGGGTTTATTCGAGAAATGAAGACAATAGCAGTTAAACAACGAAAAAAAGAGTACAATATGGGAAGGACGGGGAATAATGGGAAAGACATCAAATAACGGTGAAGTCTTGGTCGTACTTTCGTTTTAAAATGGTTGATACAAATCCATGCTTTTAGTGGAATTCATAAAATAAACTTTCCACGTTTCTCTTTACCAAAGAAGGACATTAAATAAATGTGCGATGCATTAAAAGGAAACCGTAATTTCATTCCTTTTGAAATATACGATAAGTACAATACCATAAAATTCAGAAAACTATTTCAGATATCGTCAAGAAACTTTCGGAGCATGTGAATGAATGAGTCTAGACCTTCGGTGCTCACAAGGAAATATGTACTGGTGTTCCAATCTGGAGGAATCTCAATTCACATCTTCTCCCTTCGCAGTTACATCGACCGGTTCATTAAAAGGTCTAACTACTACAGGAAACATCCGAGGAAAAAATATCAAAATATAATTGCAAACCCGGAAGGCAATCTGACCAACAAAGAATCGCATTATCTTAATCCCATGATCCCACTGGGGGCAACTAGTGGGGAATTTTTCATTTTCGGTTACAAAAATGACCGATATAATACGAATGCATCAACACATATTAAAAACTAAACTCGATAAGACCGAAAAATAACAAATGTATGCCAGAATATATTTTGCCCCGCCGTTTGGAATCGCGGTTCACTGGCTCATGATCGGGATGTCCGGCACCGATTGCCGTCAGAGGAAAGGTGTGGCGCCCGTGGTGGGGAGAACAGAGATGCATTCGGACAAATGAACGATACAACGCGATTAAAACTGCGCCCCGCGCTACCGACTCGGCGAACGAAGCCCTGCACGTGGTCAGATCCGCGCATCGGCCGTGGGGAGGGGTGGGTGGGGGGAACGGCCTACGCCTCTGATACATGCATCCTTGTATTTATCTGCATAACTGGGCCAATATTTCGCGGGGGAGTTTCCCCAGCTGACGCGTTGGCGGCTGTTGGTTGCTATCGTGATGGGATTGCAAAACGAGAGGAGGTGCGCGGATTACCACGAGTGTCGGTCATGAGCTAGATTAACTTAAATTGCCGACCCCGGTGGCGGCGGGGTAACGTCCTCGTCTGCCATTCAAAGGGTCGCGGGTTCGATTCCCACCTGGGTGAGTTTCCCTGCATCTAGGACTTGGGTGTTTGTAAATGTGACCATTGTTATCGTTGTCAATAGTTCGATGTAAAGGCCAAAATGTGCTGTTTTCGGACTAATACTGAATAAATAAATAAATAAATAAATAAATAAATCGAAAAATCTGGAGGTCAGGAGCCGATGGCGTGAGTCGTCTATCCTTCCGAGGTCCTCATTGCGGACGGGGATAGTTGCCACCGGACGTTTTGTCGTCCGTTCGCCGGTGGCGTAATGGAATTTTCAAATTATTATCGGTCCATGTTTCGGCAGGCCGCGAGAAAGGGAGTATGAATGGAGGAAGAGAGGGGGGAGGTTTTATTAGCGCATTGACGTGGGAGGTCATTTGGGCTCGCGTTTGCGTGGAGTTCAACGACACGAACGGAAGGAACTCCCTCTCGTGTCGAGCCCCACGATTCCGTGTATCTTGGAAATTTCACACCAATTTAATCACCATGGCACACGGGCGGTTAATTAATGACCCGCGGTCCGAAATCGAAGGTTGATTAAATGGTGACAGGAGTGAAAATAAAAACTTAATACCATCTACGTGAATAAGCAAGAGAGAGCAACACGGGGGGGGGGGGGGGGGAGAGGGCGAGTGATATTCCCGAAAACGCTTGCCCGCGACGCGAATCCAGAAACCCCCGGAAATATACGTAAATTCAACGCGGGGGTGGCAACGTGAATCCATTTATTTGGGGTTTCGGGCGCACTTCGGAGCAAAATGTGTTTATGGTTTTCTGTTGCTCTCGCCCGTGGATTTGAGGCAACGCATTCGAAGGGCATTTGCCCTGGGTCGGCGTTGACGTCGTGTCCCTACAACGAACCTCTCGCGGTTCCCCTTGGTCCATCGCACTCGCACTCAAAATTCGCCTCGAGTGTCCGTCGACTCCGTGTGGACTCGACAAACCCGATCCGTAATCGGTGCTGGATTTCGGAATATTTTTGCCCACCGTTCGTGAGGGCGCTCCACCGGCCTTTGATCGGGTTGACCGGCACCGATCACCGCCGGAAGCAAGCACCATTCGGCGCCACGCCCCTGGCGACAAGATCCACGAACATTTTCTCGCGGCCCTGAGAAACACCGAACTTATTCCTCAGCCCCACTCTCATCCTCCCCCCGCTCTCCACCCTACAGCAGCGGCACGGAGCATACTTTATTGCGCCGGGAAGCCATATTTATTCGTATCTCGGGGTTCAACGGAACAGCGCAGCGCTAGCGAAAATTCGGGCTGGGTTGAGAACGTTCCGGAGGAGGGGAGGGAGGAGTGGAAGGAGACGTGAGGTTACCCCCGCCTCCCTCCCCGGATCGAAAATGTTTCCTTGACTTGTTTCTCCGTGGCAGAGAGCGGAGCGCGTCTTGAAGACGCTCCGAGGTTTAAAAACATCAAACGCGTTTTCTGCCGTCGGAAAAATCTAAGGAGAGAATACGATCGAAACTCCGGGGGGGTCGAAGGTAAGAAATGCCGGGAGAGTGGGTATGGTGAGGACAGGGTTGAGTCCAGGAGAGCCTTTAATGAAATAAGATTCGCCTTGCAATCATTCAAGAAACAGTGTCCAGATTTCTTTCGCGGGACATACGATTTACTCGTGCAATGATAACTTTGTGATATTTCCATCGTCAAATAAAAGTTTATGCTATGTCTAAGGGAGCAGACACAGTTCAAGTCCAAACCTTCTCATCTCACCGACTTGATTGAACAATGGTTTCCTTAAACAGAAAAACAACCTCCGTCTAAAATAAGATAGCTATGTAAAACCCTGGTGAAACTTTTCTCACGCCAACGACCGTCGCGAGGACCAGTGACATATCATGACAGCATCTACTTTAAGAGGAATTTCAAAAGTAATTCCAAGTATCCTAGTTGTTCGGAAGCGACATAAATTTTGTAACTTGGAGATAACTTTCGACCGATTCAACTGACTTCCTTCTCTCAGCACAACGGCACCATTAACACAACGAGACAACACCGAATGTTTCTCGAGGGAATGACGCGTAGGGATTTCTGGCACTGAAATGGGTTTTAGTTCCCCTTGTAAGAGGCCATTAAAGTGCTAATGAGCGTCAACATATTTTAAAGGCAGAGCCTCGTAGTTGCAACCATTTTACTCTCTCTCTATTGCTGTTATTTTCAATTCCGGATATGTTTTAACGACGAAAATGCTTCCTATGTCACCCTAGAGTTTCTTTACCGTTGTTCCTATTCCTTTTAGCCCTGCCATTATATTTTCTATAAAAGTTTTTCACATCTAAAAACATGCCAAACTAATTAAATTTTCCTTTCCTCAAACTCAATTATCAAATTCATCTCCTCTTTAACTTCCCTTTAATCTCATATGTTGCTTTTCTTATCTATCCAGCTTGCCTTGTCATCCTCCTCCAAAACCGCATTTCCATTGTTTTCAACCAAGACCTCTCCCATTTCCCAATTTTCACTTCCACCCGAAAATATACTTCAAATAAAGTTTTTGGTGAATAATTTTCAAATTTCCAAGTTATATACGCATGTTTCCTAAAATATTACTAACCGAGGGACTATAAGTGTGAATAGACATTATGATAGCAATAACAATTTTTTGCATGACAAAAGACAACATTTGTAAAATCATTAAGCTATTAAGGCCACACTTTTCTGAAGTGTTTCCAAGCAGCTGGAATACCATGTACCTCCAAGCATTACACCACAGGAGGGTGTGGCGTATTGTGCGTGCCAGGATGAGTGTCATGAGAATAGATAGGCAGCTGACCGTAAAGGGAAGCGAAACGAATTAATTTGTAAGTGTCTCGTTACCTTTGTTTTATGGCCGTATTTTGTGCGAAGACACGCGAATTCTAAACTCAATCTGCTAAGCAGAATCTATTTATCTATTATCTACATGTTGGATGAGCAAATAGATAAATAGGATAAAAACTCATATGGAAAACTACAGAGCCGATTTGGCTGGAATTTTCCGATTTCATGGTCCCTGTGAGGAATTCGTTTAAAATATGTATTTCCTCAACGGTCTCACATATCCTCGAAATCGTGCCAACGGCGCACGCAAATTGTGAGTGACTTTTCCCCAAAACTTCTAATTGGTCAGCTTTCATTGGGGATACAATGTCGTCCAAGGGAATGCATACATGCTGAGAGCCAAAAACAGTAAACAAAAACCTTTTCTAGGATTAGTAACATTTTAGAAAACAATTAGACTCCTAATAGCGAAAGTCAGGATATGAAAGCACTTGGAATCTCAAATTTCTCTCCACTATTCAAATGTCCTCTGCATTTCTATTTATTAACCAATACCTCCTTGCTGTACGCACACATTCACACACATATGAATATATATGTGAGTGCATATATATATATATATATATATATATATATATATATATATATATATATATATATATGCATATATATATATATATATATATATGCATATATATATATGCATATATATATATAATATATGCATATATATATATACATATATATATATTATATTATTAGGTAATCTACCGGCTAAGGTAGATTTTTGGATGGACATAATTACTAATTAAATAATTTGTGACCCATAGCAAAACACAACATCCTACTCTACATCAGGTCCCTCTTCAGCTCTGGGTACTTTCTGCCTCCCTTCATCCCGTCCAACATCCCAATCCTGTTCCTTCCCTTTCCTCGTTTGCCTAACATTCTCCACTCAATTACAGTCTTCAACATCCAACTGCCGGTCAATACCCCCTTCATCCACTTTTCCTGCCTCTATAGGATTTCTCCCAACAAACCCCTCTCTTCGCCCACCATACCAAGTACTTCCTCGTTTGTTTTCTTCTCTGTCCATTTCGCCTTCTCCATTCTTCTCCACACCCACATTTCAAAAGAATCCAGTCTACGCCTATCCTCCTGCTTCAATGACCACGTTTCAGCGCCGTACACAGCTACGCTCCATATCATGTGTTTAACACACGAAACGCTCGATTCCTAACTCTCTCTCTATCCGCGGACACCGAATTTGCAACACCACAGCCGCTCTCAACAAATACCTTGCCAATCTACACCTTGCACTCCTCAAACGCGGTTACCCAGAAAAGTTGCTACGAAATAAAATCCACCGTTCCACCCGACTACACACACCACACAATAACCAGCCCACATCTGACGCAGGACTCAACCTTTGCACCACTTATTACCCCGGATCACACAGACTGAAAACCCTCCTTAAAGAACTGTTTCCAATTTTACATGACAATGACGCGACCTCATCCTTACTACCCCAATGCCCATCTATCGCATACAGACGACCCGCCAATCTCAAAAACCTTCTGAGATCCACCAACCCTTTGGCGCCCCCCCGTGACAAATTTCCCAATATTTCCCCAACTTGCAACCGCCCCCGATGTAAAACCTGTCCTCTTATTATGCCTACTCCCCTCTCCCTACATACCCTCATAGCCCCCCCACCTCGTTCCCACGCTAATTGCCTCTCAAAAAATATTATTTATCTTTTATCATGCAAACATTGCACTTCCTTCTACATAGGTGAATGCATTACCCCCTTATCCATCCGAATGAATAATCATCGGTACTCCTGTAATTCTGCCTCACTCTCTTCTCTTCCTATCCCTTCACACGCCAATTCCCACAACCTTTCATTCGACCAGTGTTTTTCCCTCAGCATCCTAGAATCCCTACCTGATTCAGCTACCAACATAGAGGTGAGAACTCGTGAATCCGCCTACATACTATCCTTCCGTTCCTTTAAAATTCCCACCCTTAACCGCCATATTTAATTTCCCTCCCAGCATTCCCTCCACACCTCCCCTCCACACCTCCCCTCTACGCCAATAACTCTTTCCCCTCTCCTGATCCATAGCATATTTTCAGTCTCTCTTGAAGAAGGCCCCTGAGAGGGCCGAAAGCTCGAACAATTTACCGTGTAAGTGTTCTTTTATATGTGTCTATTCTTTTCTATTTGTGTTATGTTGTGTCAGCCCATTATATATATATATATATATATATATATATATATATATATATATATATATATATATATATATGAACCCTAAACACAGTAATCAACCCGATCACAAATTAGCCTTGGCAGGTAATGGTAGAATTCATTCCGACGGGGTGTGAAAATCACACATTCGCAGGGTAGGGGGCCGTTCCTTTCCCTGTGCCGGTTATGGTTTCCGAGGAAGATCTGATACCCGAAAAATATCATAGCTTGGGTAGAGTAGGTGCCCAGAGACTTACCAGGGAATCGAACCCTATTATCGAATAGAATATTACTAGTAGAGATAAAAGCAGAACCGACGAACTTGGTTATTATTCAGGTATACATGCCACTGAGCAACCATATGGAGGAAGAGGTCGATAGGATATACAAAGAATCAGAGGACATAAACGAGTGTTTTGCTGCAGGGAGACATTTGATAGTGAGGGGGGATTGGCATGCGACGGTAGGCGAAGGGAGAGATGGTGATGAGGTGGGGGACTACGGTTTAGGGATGAGGAATAACCGCGGGGAGAAAGCAGTTGAGTTCTGCAGGAGACAGGGGTTAGTCATCACCAATACTTGGTTAAGGCATCACAAAGGGCGTAGGTATACATGAAAAATGCCAGGTGACTCAACAGGTATCAGTTAGATTCTACTCTGGTTAAACACAGGTTTATAAACAGTGCTATACATTCGCATAGCTTCCGGGGAGCGCATGCAGACTCTGACCACATTTTAGTTGTTATGAAATGTAGCCTCCGTTTAAAAAAGACAAGGCAGGGGCAGCGGGTTAGAAAATGGAATGTAGGTGTATTAAATGATTTGACAAGAAGGGAGTACCAGCAGGATGTAGAAAAGATTATGAAGGATGATAAAGAGCTAAGTACCATCGAGGAAAAATGGGAATGTATCAAGAAAGAGTTATCGAAAGCCGCAAAAGGCACTATTGGAACCGTTAACGTGAAAAGGACTAGGAAACCATGGATCATGGATGATATGATTATAAACATGGATTAGAGGTGAAAATAGAAGAATATAAATATAGTTAGGCAAAATGAAGTAGAAAGATTATAATGATAAATTAATACGGGCAACAAATAAAGCTAAAAAAGCATGGTGGAAAACGCAGTCCGAGGATAGGGAAAGTTTGAAGAGGAATGGTAAAATTGGTGGGCTATACAGGAAGGTTAAATCACTATCGGAAAGTAAGAAGTGATAATCAATGGAAACAGTTGGAGATAAGGCGGGTAAGATAATTGTTGACCATGGAGAGATCCAAGAAAGATGGAAGGAATATATAGAAGAACTGTATGGTTAAGAACTTAGGCCAATAAAATCAGACGTAGAAAAGGAACATGAGGTAGAGGAAGATAGCTTAGGTCCAGGCATACTCGACGATGAGATAGAAAGGGTATTAAGGGAGATGAAACGCAATAAGGCCGTGGGGGTTGATAACATCCCTTCGGAACTAATGAAATGTTTAGGAAAATGTGGGAGGAAGAGGCTATATGGGCTGATTCGTAATATTTTAGAGGAAGGAATCTGGCCGAAAGACTTTGTGAGATCAGTGTTAGCAAGAAATAGTGAGCTCTACGGCCTCTCAATTAAATAAGAATGGGGAAAGAAAACTCCAATGGCCGTAAAAATTAGTTGCCAATCTCTCGTCAGACCAATTGTTGTGTTGGTTTAACGGGAATCACGTCAGGGTGCAACCACAACCTCTCGACCAGAATACCATCTGTGGTGGTTTACGGGAAATTAATCCGCCTCAGGGACCAACACACAGCCACACGCACACTATCCTGACTGAAATCCTTCACGAGGCTGTGAGACCCTGTTGAAGAATTTCAGTTTGAGATTGAATCCATCACGAGGCTGTAGAGTAGACCCCGTTAAAGATTCCAGGATATTCTCAAGCACACACTTTGTGACTGGTACAGACCAATCACACACACAAGCACTCAAGAAACACACACTCAAAAGGGCCCAACTTCTGGGAGAATCTGAAGAACAGGTAAAGAGCAACCAGGAAATACGTCGAACACGCGTGTTTCGGCCACAAAGTGGCCCTCTTCAGCGAACCGAAGGGAAAACACCTCCAACACAAGGTTGAAAGTAAACAACCGGAGACAAACGTCAAATTTATATAGAAACTGTGGGAGTTGGGGGACCAATCGAAATAGTTAGAAGATAGAAAGGGGAGGGGTACTTTAAACGTATTGGTGAAGAGGAAGGAGGGGGGGGGGACGGGAGTAAGGTGGGGGGGAAAACAGATTCCAAGGGACTGAGTGGAACGGAACGGATATGTATATATATACACACACATACATATATATTTTATTTTGGCCTGCTGAAGCAGAATGGGAGTTCCCGTAGCGGGAAGTAAGCAAATAAAATCTCAAGAATGATGCTTTCGAAATGAGTTGAATCAACGGAGTCTTCGGTTTTCCGGAGACCACAAGTCCAAGGCACATTGTACATATAGTTTACGTAGTTTCTCGACTTTGCGTGACCAACATTTCTTGTTATAGAATTCACTTTTTACTTTTGGCAGCCGAAGTGGCATAGCGATTACTGACGAAATGCCCCGAATAATAAATCCACGAGCGCGGGCGGCGGCCGAGGTCCCACAAAACGGACCGAAGCTTCGCGGAAGTTGGACGGCTTGGGAAGCTATTTCGGTCATTCACGCCGTCCACTTGCGGCGGCAACGGATGCAGCCGGGGCCCACGTTTTTGGGCAAGCGAAAACTGGCATTTTCCCCCCTCTCCCCCCCAACCCTCTCCCTCACTTGCATCTTAACGGTTGCCTATTCTTCCAATCAGGATTGGGGCCGCCACGGATCAACATGCATGCACACCATGCGGTTCCAGTCGCGAAAAGTATTTTTTGCACAATCCTACGGCTGACATAGGAAAGTCCTATGTAATCCTAAGATTTGTCCTCCTTAGTAATTGCATTTTTTTCTTCTAAAAATATCCTTTCACTGCGATTGGAAACTTGATGTGACAATTACTGAAAATTATCTCTTGCTGGAATGACGAGGTGACGGTTCAAATGTTCATGGTGAACGACCTCTTGCTGTGTTTACGAGACAACACTTGCTGTAGGCACAAGGTTTCTTGAAATACGGTCATAATGAGCAAGCAGGCTGGGAAATCTTAATCTAAACGATGGAGGGGTGACGGTGGGGGAGGGGGGTGGTGAATTTTAGGGAGTTATTTCCGAATGTGGAAATCTGAGAAAATTAGGGAAAAAAAACGTTGGTGGAAAGATTCATGATAGGGACCTGGAGCATTCATTAATGGAAAGAAACGGGAATTACGGGTGTCCGTTCGCCGCGAGGGAAAGAAGGAAGTCACGGCCGCTTTCCTCCATTGTATTCTAAATGGAACTGCTGAAGAGAAATGATTGCTGAACTACTCTGTCACGAAATATTTACGTTTTCATTGCATTCACCTTTGAAAGGCGTCGCCATTTGCTAGGGACGAATTAAACCAGTTAATCTTTACTCCATTATTCGAAACGCATGCGGTTCCAGTTGCGAATCCTTGAAGAAAAACTACGCTTTGTAAATTGATAGGCACATAAATGGGAAAAATGGCAGCCTAAAGGATTTAAGAAAATGGATATAAGCCGCAAATAGAGTATATACGTACACTTTTATGTCATTGCGTATTGGTGGTGGCGTAATTCATGGCGGGAAGGTCAGAAGGGTAGTCCGGGAATCCTTCCCGTCGTCCCGGGCCCCTTCCGTGTACTTCCAAAACACAAACTCGTGCGATTGCTCGGGAAATTCTCCCCTGACGTTATGCGAAGAAGGGGGAAGGGCCAGGGTTATACGCAATATTGCGTAGATATAAATGATGCGACTCTAATTAGCGTTTGCGAGTACGAATTACAAATACGTAGGGAAACTGATAATCCTTGTCGCACGCCTTCTTTGAGACTCTCATGAAGAGAAATGAATAAAAAATAGAACTGCGTTTAAAGGTCTCTAACGTGGCACCTGCTTTAGTAATGATAGTAGTACTCAATTTAAACTGAACGTACGTGACCGCGAAACACTAGCTATCAAATTAGCTGGCGTATTAGTTAACTTGAACCACTTTCCTGATCCCGAATCTTATGGGAATCGTAATTCGTAAGTCATCGCAATTACAGGCATTAGATTATTAAGATTTTAGCTCGCTAAGTAAATGAATTCATCTTATGATATATTTCTTGCATCCTTTTGAGTAGGGAAGGCTTAGGTTTATGACCGAGACGATGCTGTATTTATTGGAATTATCCAACTTGCCATTGAACACTTAACAACTGACTACTTGCTCGAAAGTCAAATGTGAGTTCGGATTATTATATTTTTTAATGGAAACGTCTTCATAAAAGTCGCGTTGCTCAGAAAGTAATCTTTTAGTCTTGTACCGTACATAATTAGATTTGAGGGGAATTTTCATCGCTCTGTTTATTTGAAGACTACGTTATTAGAGGACATGGATTTGGTGCGAGGAACATGTCCTTTTAAGCTGCCATTCTTCGAAGCCGTTTTAATTGGCGCCCTTCGATCCCATACAAAAATTAACCCATCAAATATCTTGTCTCGGATTAAATATTAATTGATTGTCCATACGGCAGCTGAAACAATCAACGCGCCACGGGCGGCCCGGCGAGTAGGAGGTCCCGTCTCCTGAAGCCCGCGAGTCAAAAAAATACTACCTGTATCCACTCCTCCATGCGAAACGATTCAATTGTACCGAGGCTTGGCCACCTATCGCGAAAGTGAGCGCCGGCATTCGATATGATGCTCCAACGTCTAGTAAATAGAGCTCGGGGCATGCTATTATCAATAAATCTGAGTGTTGGAACTTATTTTAAACCATCTTTTTTCGATTCGTAAACTCTCCGAATTGAAACCTCTCTCAGGTCTCACGCTTCGAGACGTCGTTAAACATATTTGCGGGCGATAATTTCGTTATATTCCAGATCGGAAGCAAATTTTGCGGGATATTTTCCTCGGGATGGTTTTTTAGGACGATTTCAGGGAAACAGATAGGACTGTGTGCATATATATACATATGAATATCTTCCAAATGGAACGCTTTTCGGCGACGCACAAATATATAAAAACACAGATGCAGATTTTTAGAATATAGAGACACAAAGAAAGGACACTCACAATTTGTTATTTGACGTTTCTACAGCTCGGCTGTCGTCCTCGGAATCATATATTCTGAAGACGACAGCCGAGCTGTCGAAACGTCAAATAACAAATTGTGAGTGTCCTTTCTTTGTGTCTCTACATTCTATAAATCTACATCTGTGTTTATATATATATATATATATATATATTTATGTATTTATATATGTATATATATATTTTTTATATGTATATATATATGTGTGTATATATATGTATATATATATATATATATATTTGACGGGGGGGGGGGGTCGACCGTGATCAAAGTTAGCTGAGTGTTCGCGAACGCTCTGGCGCCAAGCCATTGGAAGTGATTTGTCGTGCTCAAAAGAGGGAGCAACGGCTGGATTCAATTGTTACGGAGAATTAAGTCTTTTTGTAATTACGAAATGAGGGAAACCCAATGATATGAATGCCTTGTTGTAGGGCCTCTCGTTCACCGCCGAGGCGTTTCCGATAATTCAAACCAGTACTGGCCGACAAATTTCGGGTTGGGACGTACAGTTCATAAACTTAAACGAAGTAAAGCTGAACTTCCGTTACCTTCACCTTTTTAAAGTGAGAGTTCAAGGGTCAAGCGACTAATATCGATGGTGATACCCCGGCCAAGAAATGTTTTTGTTGAGCCAAAGCAAAAAGGACTGCTCTAAGAAAAAGACGCGCTACTGCTTTTTGTTGCGATGAGAATATTTTTTTGTCAAATCTATCACCCCCGTGTAAAACGAACTCTCTCTCATCCTTGACACTTTCAGAACATTCAATAATGCGATAGCAGGTATGAAATAGGACGACGAGTAATAGATAAAGCGTAATAAAAATGTTTTTTTAACTCTAAACAATTACTATTCCTTTTGTTTCAATCGATATCTTATATTATCGAATCTGAAACCTGTGGGTAAAGCGATATCTTTCGTCTTAGGCACCAATTCAGGAACATTCTGGAAAAGCACAGAGTTTCCTTGCGTTTCAAAGAAAAGATAAAGCATAATAAAATGTATTTTTCATTCGAAACAGTAACTATTCTTTTGGATTCAATTATTATTTTTTATTATCGAATCCAATTCCTTTGCGTAGACCGATATCAAGCGTGCGATGAACATTTGGGCATAAGTTAGCATTTCGTTGGCGGTCAATGAAAAGATAACCCAGAATATGAATTTGTTTGACTCTGGAAAAATGGCTTCGTTTTTTGAAGATTACATTTTGTTATTATCGGATCTATGAAATCGTGTAGAGAGCGGTGCTTTTCGGCTTCAGACACGTGAGGAAAACCGATGGTGCGCCATTCTACAGTCTCCACTTAATTAGTTCAGGGGAAACGAAAGAATGGAAGAGCGGTTGGTTACCGCAAACACAGCGCGGTCACCCGGCCTCCTCGGCACACCCCCGATTCGTCCTGTCCACGCCCCCGTCGCTCCTGAACTCTCGCGGGCGGAGTCTGAGGCTGGCGAAAGACCACGGCGGCGGAAAATACGTCGCCCCGCGAACACCTCCGTCTTTTATTTTTCGCATCCTCTTTCGCCGAAGAGGCAGTGTCGCTATTTAATCTCGCGGACAGTAGTGTACACAGAGCGGCCCTGCGGTATAAAAATAAAATAAAAATAATGGAATGGGGTGGGGGTGTTGAAGAGTGCAGCGTGCGAATTCTCCCAGGGGGCAGTGCGGGATGAGAGCCTTCTTCCTCCCCCCCTTCCCTCCTCCGGCCCCCACCACGATCGCACTCTAACGGTTCATCGGGATTCGCCATGGGGTCATCGGGAGTAGGCCGGGGAGAGAGAGATCGATTAATTCGCCCCTCTCGTTACCTCCTCTCTCGCGCCGCACCCGATTAAGGGGGAGGGGGCGGAGCATGAAAACTGTCCATCCACCCAGGAAAAAAAATCCACCCTTTTATTATATACATCATTGTTATTTTCGTTGAGTTTTCTTTCCTATGCAAAAGGGGGATGTAGATGGTAGATAAACACACACCCATATTATATATATATATATATATATATATATATATATATATATATATATATACATACATATATATCACATAAGAGAACTATAAACACGGTATTCAACCCTAAGGTCAGTTTTGCAGGTGATGGTAGAGTTCACCCAGTACTATACCCTTTACGGCGTGTGAAAATCAAAAATTAGCAGGTAAGAGGGGCCAGTTCTTCTCCCTGTGCCGGTTATGGTTTCGCAGGAAGATCTGGTACACAAAAAAATCACATAGCTTGGGTGAAGCTGCTGGTGCCCAGAGAGGCTGGCCCTTGGATCGAACCCGGGGCCTCCGGTCTGTAGTCTGACGCTCTACCCACTGGACTAACGCGACCAACAAACACACACACAGACACACAACAGATAAAAACACACACACACACGTGTGTGTGTGTGTGTGTGGCTTGGTCGCGCTATTTCAGGGGTAGAGCGTTAGACTACAAGCCGGAGACCCCGGGTTCGATTCCCGGGCAAGCCTCTCTGGGCACCAGCAGCTCCACCCAAGCTATGAGATTTTTCGTGAACCAGATCTTCCTGGGTAACCATAACCGGCACAGGGAAAAGAACTGGCCCCCCTTCCCTGCTAATTTGTGATTTTCACACGCCGTATAGGGCTTAGTACTGGGTGAACTCTACCATCACCTGCAAAACTGACCTTCGGGTTGATTACTGTGTTTATGGTATATATAGTATATATACGTATATATATAGGTATATATAAAAATATATAAATTATATATATATGTAAATAAATATATATTATATATATACCATACATATATACACACACAGATATATATATATATATATATATATATATATATATATATATATATATATATATATATATATATATATATATATTTATTTATATGTATATAAATATATAACACTTTTTGAAAGTCTCACGGACGTGAATAATAATGTATAACACTTAGCACTAGTGGACACAGACAAAAACACAGAAACACACAAAATAGTGAGAAATAGTAAAAAATAGTGAGTCTCTTTTTTGTGTGTTTCTGTATTTTTGTCTGTGTCCACTAGTGCTAAGTGTTATACATTATATATATATATATATATATATATATGTATATGTAAAAAAATGTAGTAGTAGTAGTTTTGAGGGGAGGCGACCGACAGCTAAGGTCATTTGCGCCATAGGGAATGGATAGGAAAGGATGAAGGGTAGATTTTTAACGGTGACAAGGAAACCTTTGTTTTCGGTTTCGACAAATTTAAGGACACACCAACGCAATAGGAAGGAGGTTTAAATTCCAAACGTTACTGCCCCATTCGAATATTTCGCCACCACTTTTCTACCACCCTGCATTATGCACATATGTTGTTTGGCAGCGAGGGGATCTCCGCTTCCGAAATCGAAACCGGCACACAAACCGTGCGAAAGCAGCTCTCTAACCCCGCATCCGAATATCTAACGAGAATCCCAGCAATTAAGGTCTCCCGAAGGCTCTTGCGTCTAACAACTTCCCCACCGACTCCCCCACCCGCCATCCATTCGCCCCCTCACTCCCCACCGAACCAGTTGTCTCGCTCACTTGGCCGCCTTATCGCCAAAAAAGTGTGCACGCACCCAGGGAAGCTATAAAGGACTTGCCTTTTCGCAAAGCCCACGCAGGAATAGGAGAGGGGAAGGAAGGGGAGTGAGGGGGGGCGAGAGAGAGAGCGGAGGCAGTTTTGGGGCGAGTCGGGAGGAGGGGGCATGACGGTGAGGTAGGGGAGTGGCCTGGAAGAGGGAGCGTGGGGGAGGGGAGGGGAGATAGAGAGAGTCATGAGTAGAGGCTAGGGAAGGAGGCAGTTTTGGGAGAGTTCAAAGAGAGAGAGGAGCGAGGTTACGGAGGAGGCTAGAAAGAAGGTGTAGGGGGGACCGCAAAATGGAGGGAGAGGGTACGCGCGTTTCCCTCTCCATTTGGAGGGGGAAGAGCGGCGAGCAATCCCTCCTTCCTTCCCCCCCTCTAACTCCCTTCACCCTTCCACACGCCTCTCTTTATGCTACTCCCTCCTCTTGATTATTCAAAAACATAAACTCCGCTTTCCCGGGCCGCGACAACTCTGTGGGATCCTTGTGTTTTATATATATATATATATATATATATATATATATATATATATATATATATATATATATATATATATATATATATATATATATATATATATATATATATATATATATATATGAATATCTTCCAAATGGAACGCTCTTCGGCGACGCACAAATATATAAAAACACGGATGTAGAATATAGAGACACAAAGAAAGGACACTCACAGTATGTTATTTGACGTTTCGACAGCTCGGCTGTCGTCTTCAGAATCGTTTATATATATATATATATATATATATATATATATATATATATAAACGGCTGTAGGGAGAGTAAAATAGACTGTAACAGAGACACCTTCTTGCAGTTGACGACGCCTATGCCTCGGATGTCTGTAGGGGGAGGAGAGCGTGGGTGGGGGCATGTGAATGGACGTAGATTTCGTTTGGAAGAGTGGAGAATAGAGAAAGAGTGCATGTCTGGGAGGAGAGAGAGAAAGCATCGCGAAGGCAGCGACTCTGCGCAGGGAAGCGGCCGCGATGTCACTCCGCGGTCGAGCGATAGTGTGTTGTTTTTTTTGGGCGGTAAGCCGTGCGGAAGAAATGCGGGCGCGTTTTACAGCAATGTTCTTATTCATATGCGTGCGAATGTGATTCCTTTGTTTTTTTTATCCTCCCGTTCCATCCCTCCCATCGAAGGAACCATTTACTTCCCTGCCACCCTACCTCCCTCCTTCCTCGCCCCCCCCCTCGCTGCTCCTTCTTCCCTCCATCCCCTCCAGTTTCCTCCGGGACCGTCTCGACGACTCCGTCGATATTCGCCGAGCGCCCGTGAAAATAAAAATGAAGAATAAATGCTCTCGCGCTGTCGCGGTGGCCCCTCGCGCGCGGGGCGTTCCCTCTCCTCCGGGCGGGAATTCCTTGGAGATCGCCCCTCGAGGCCGATTTGACACCTCACACCGGGCCGCACGCAATCACTGCGCTTTTCGCCGTGCCTTCCTCCTCCTCCTACGAAATGCAAAGGATTACCTCTCAAAATGATACATGATAAATAATAAATTTGAATTAAATGCTGAATATAGAATTTTATAATTAAAACTTATGTAATAAAGGATCTCATGTAGCTGAATTCTCTACCCTTTTACCCTAAAGCATTCCATATAATTAATCTATTAATAATATTTATTTATGGTCATCATCTTTTGGACAACTGTTGTTTTAAATTTTATAATCATTACATTTTTGAAACAATAATGATTGCGTTGATTTGCTTATTCAATTCAAAATCCTTTTTCTCTTTGTCTTTCTGATGGCACCGTTAAGTCCTTGATTCTATCATTTCACGTGGAAGTTGCCAAATTTCAACTGTTTTATTTCCAACCTTAAGATATGTGATTGAGTCCTGAAATAGCCTCTAGGGCGGTGGCGTACTCATTGGTGTACAAAGTCATAAGTGAAGAGGAATTCAGCGGACGAATTGAAATAATTAGATATAAAAGGATGACATAGTATAAACCTACATATAACCATTGCAATTTGAATATTTGCCCGACATTGCTACGACTTTCTCCAACTTTGTCGGGTGGCCTCCCAAGTGCATGCTAGTTATGAGTTATATATTTGTTTAATTTTATTAATAATATTCTATTTTCATTGGCATGCATGTAAGTAGGCTCTGTTTTGTGGTTACCAATTTTTGGGGAGTTTAATTCACGTACATCACAGGTAGACTTTGCACTACTTACATTTCCCTAGCATATGCCCATTTTTTAGCTGCCCATGCCCACGCGATAGCAGCATTCCCCCCTCTCTTACTTTTTAATTCTGTATGACCCGTCTTGTCATGTCGGAGGCTTTCAACATAAGTGGCTGTGTTTCTTTTTTATCCCCTCTTTTCGTGTAACAAATAAAAAACAAATTTATTGGCTGAATTAATTCCTTTTTATAACCGAGTCTTCCTCAAGCATTTATGGAAATTAGCGCGATATTTGATAGATTTTTGATAAATATTTTTCTCTTTCCCCTTCCTCTCCCACAACCGCCCTTCATCACTCACCCTTCCCACCAGGCGCTTCCACCCCCTGCCAACCACCATTGAGGTGGATTGCAAGGTATTTATGTCGATGTCGATTTTACGTCTGATCCTACCATGGTGCTTCGGGGGACTGTTTTTGGAGACACAGAACCTTTGTCTCTGCATCTCTGTACAAGATACTTGCCCAAGTGCAGAATAAGTTCTCCGAAAATAATCAAGAGTAAATCATTTCAAAAATTAAAACGTTCGAGGTGAAGGAAGGGGGCATCACGAATCAACTTCTGCTCATCAAGTCTGCGTTTTGATGTGGACGCGTGATGATGTGGATGAAACCAGGAGCGCCTTCATGAAATTCGTGGGTTACATTAATGGCGCACTTGAGCGGAATACCGCCAGGGGGATACTTGCAGAGCGTTGGTTTCCCTCCCTTCATGTCGTGGGCGTACCTCTACAAAAATCCCCTAATAGTCATTAAACTTGTTTTTTCAAGAGATCTACTTCGCTTTATTATTTAAAAAAAAAGTCCTTACCGGATATGGTTCACCTCAACTTACTGAGAAACACACTCGGATGAAAATAGACATTTTTTACGACTAAGTGAATCCTTTGCTCAACATTCCTGTTTACCACGCAGCTATTAGCTTATGGATTTGACCTCATCGGTGATTGCCTCCTCGGAGTCCGGTATGTATGCCGGATCTCTGGTGACCCGCGGGATACACCACCGAAGTGGTTGGCTCCTTTAAACGTGCCCAGCGAGACCGAAGGCGAATCGGGGAAAGATGTGCGGGGAGCACATTCGTCAGCCCACAGTTTCGTGATCCGATTCCTGTATCTGGTGAAATTCTTCCTCGGGGAATCAGGCACCAATTTAATGAACACCTTTCACCGAAAGAGAATTTTATCGTTCACTAACTCTTTCTTTCTTTTCCTAATCTAAGTTTTCCGGGACCAACTTCTTCAGTCTCTTATCATCGACTCAATTTTTGCCCTGCGTGATGTCCTCTGCAGCATAGCATTTAACTGCACATTTCGGACCATTCCCTCATTCCTATTTCTGGCTTTCTCTTCACATGAAACACAACAGTGAGGCTCTTTTGCATCACGCACAATTTTTGCAAATCTTAAACTGCCCCCCGATGTTCATTTCACGTGCTTTAAAAATTTGGATTCACCATTAATTCGCCGTAGTATTCCCATGGGATGGCGGTTTTGCCTCATGCAAGCAAGATCTGACGCGATGGTGACGCGCAAGTATTTCACGTCGGCTGCACCGTTCATCCGAACAGTGTTGCAGTTGGTCAGGTTTTCTCGTGTTTTCTTTATTTTTTAAGAAGTGCATAGCTGTGCCATTGTCGGCCCCGTTCGTGGCGGGGCAACGTCGTCCCCTGCCGACCCAGAGGCCGCGGGTTCGATTCCCGCCTATGTGGGTTTTCCTCAACCTCGGGCTTGGATGTACAAGTATGCATGTAACTGTCTCCAATGTAATGCATGGGGGTTAGGTGGAAGCAAGGACTGTGAAGTCTCAATCTAGCCCTAATAAAGTCGTTAAATATATAAAAAATGTACATGTTGAAGCACTTGATTCCAAATTCCATTCTGTTCACTATTTTTTAATGTTGTTAAATTATTGTTTAGTATTTGCAAATCTGTGTTGATCGCTAAATCCCTGTAGATTACAGTGTCATCTGCAAAAACGTCTAATGCTGCTTCTTGTTTTTGAGGGAATATTATTTATGCAATTAAGAAAGAGTAAGGGGTCTATGACGCTACCCTGAGGAACGTCGGATTTTACTTGCACATAACGAGAGCTCTAGCCTACTTTTATTGCCTTTTTGTGGCTAGTGAGAAAGTCATGGACCCATTTAAAAATATATTTTTTCGTACCTTCGCAGTGGGTATCACTGGCCTTTTTAAAATCCAATAAAATCGCATCCACTAGTTTTTTCCTTTCCCTGATGGCAGTATATCGCCAATAAAAAGCCCCAACTTCGTTTCACATGGTCTCTCCTATCTGAATCTATGTTGTTCGCTGAATATAAAAATGTTGGCGCCGAGGAACGCCATGGTGTTGTTAGCAACGATATGTTCTGGGATTTTACATGACAGGACGTTTAAGGAAAGTGGTGGCTACTTACTGGTGTCTTGTCTATTTCCAATTTTAGCACTGGCACTAGGTCGTATAATGTTGGCTACTTTCTAGTTCAGAGATTATCCTTTCCAAAATCGATTTGTTAAATGCAATGTATTCTAGGTAGGGCGCAAATTCCGGCACCAGCATTTTCAGTACTCTTGCGGGAATATCTTCTGGTACGGGGATTCGTTTGTTTTAATGTGAAAAAAATTAATCTAATATGAATAGATGCTCTATCAATCAATCAGAAAAGTTTTTGTCGACCACTTGTCACTTCTGCGAACACACTTTCAATGTCACGATGAATCGTCTCAGTGCCCCTTTTTCGTCTGGTTTCACTTCTAACGTGAGTCAGCGCTACAGTTATACACATAGCCCTTTCAATTCGGTACTAGACTCTGATACATTCCGGCATTATGAAAATTCCATTCCATTCCGTCATTTTGTCCCTCGAATCAGTTCTACCCATGTGGCTCCGAACCGTTGTCCTTCAATGTTAAATTCCACACAAATAGTTTTATCCGACTCTCCCACGCCTTTCCACGGAACAACACCGCATCTTCTTACCCCCCTCCCCCCTTTTCACCATCCTGTTGAATAACCTGGACCTGGAGATTTATAGCCGCTGAAGAAACGAAGCATCCGAAGTCCTCCAGCATCCGAGGGCTAATTAATCCGAGGCCCCCGCACACTCTCCCTCTGCCGCGCGTGCGAAAATGGTGGAAATTTTTTCGGACTCTCGTCGGACGCGTGGTCGAGCGAATCGAAATATCGGAGGCGGCGGCTCAGCCTATCTCCCCACTTACCCCTTCCCCCTCCCGCCCTCCCGGCCGGCGAATCTCGGTAAGGGTGGCAAGCCTTGCATTGGCCCCTCTCGTCGGGGCCAGGCATGCGGTATTACTAGATGGGTGCGCACATTTTGTTGGTTCCCCGACGACAGGTTTCAGGCGATTTCGGGCGTCTGGGAGGTTTTGAGAGAGGGGGAGGGATCGGGGTGGGAAGGGGAGGAGGAGAGAGAGAATGGAGTCCATTGAGGGGGGTGAAGGGACGGGGCGAGGGGGGGGCAGGTCTGCCGCACCATGGTGCTTTTCCGGAGGTGCTTCGCTCACTGATCCTCCGATAGAGCGAGGGGAGGCGTGCGAATGAAAGAGCGACGGCGCAGCGCCCTCCCGCCCACGCCTCGTCGTGGAACGGCGGGAGGGCAGGCATGGGCGCTGCGTAAACCGAAATCCGTCGAACTCCGCGACGTGTGGCATATGAGAGGGCATTTGCGCGCGAGGTAACAGAAAGGAGAGAGGCACGGAGAGGTCGTTCCATTGCCACCAATACGCCCACCACCACCCGCCACCTGCTCTCCAAATGAGCTATTTTCCCCGACGTTTTCACACACATTTTACGTAACGAGGGAACGCGTGGACGATGTGCTTCAAAGTGCCACCAAATACGATTCGCGGGCTTGGAACCACTGTACATCCACCCATTTACCCCCCCCCCCCCTCAGGAAAGACGCAGGTGCAGAGGGAAGCTGTGGGGCCTCCTTCAAAAAAAACGATCGCATCTTCTCGAATCCCCGACGGCCCCTGCTCTTGCGTAGAGCACGCTGACCCGTGAGTAAATCTACTTTTGCAAAATCGTATCCGTCCCAAAAAGCGGTAATAACATTCGATAATGGAAAATTATATTTTCAAATGGAGATGAATGAAAAATATTTTTTGGGATAATATTGAATTTTCTTCGTCGTAAGCAATCAAACTTAAGTTGGCAGTAGTCAATCAATTGTGCACCCTCCCTTTTCCATTCTATCTGGGTAGGTAACGATAAGAGATAACCGTCAAAAGTTCCGCTCGCTCGCACAAAGACCACGAGTCCAAGATAACTTTTGACGGTCATTACCGAGACTGCAAGGAGGAACTGCGTAGTATCTTTCACCCCAATGGCGGTATTCATGGTTGCAGGGAGAGAGAGAGAGGGGGGGGGGCAGGTGTTAGCCTTGTGATTGAAATAAGAAGGATCCGATTGTGATTTCCAAACGCTCTCGCATGCTCGCTGGGTGCCAGGAGATTTAGATAGTGAACCCTCGCGCGCGGGGACTAGAGGAGAGCAGCATTTCGATTGCTTAAAATGGCCGTCGGAGGAAAATGAAGGTTGGGCTCGTATGACTAGGCAATCGATATCGCGGGATTCCTCCTCACCGGCAAAATTCGTGACCCTCACGAAATTCACGCATTCAGTAGAAATGTTGCTCTGATCACCATGTGGAGAGAATCATCAACTAAATTGCCGATGGAACTAGTTTTCAATACTGTGCGCAGTCTCCTTAAAATATACCCGTAAGACTCAGAAATTCTTCATCAAGGAAATTAATTCTCACTTAATGCGGACGATATATATACATAAATATAAATATATATATAAATATATAAATATATAAAACACAGATGTAGATTTTTAGAATATAGAGACACAAAGAAAGGACACTCACAATTTGTTATTTTACGTTTCGACAGCACGGCTGTCGTCTTCAGAATGGCGTTCTCGGGGAAGAGCGGAGAGGATGTGCGGGGGAGAGGTGGGGGAAGGAGAGGTAAAGGGACCAATAGGAAATGAACAAGGGGGTGGGGGGGATATGTAGGCAGCCAATTGATGCATTCAGTGGGCTTGGTTCAGCCCGGGCGGTTTGAATGATTCAATGACAAAATATATTTACAAAAAAAAGGCACTGCAATGGGCACGCGTATGGCTCCTGCATACGCCAATCTTTTTATGGGTAAACTAGAACACGACTTTCTGCAACAACAAACCCTAAAACCACTTTTCTGGGCCCGCTATATCGATGATATTTTCCTCCTTTGGTCCCACGGACGCGAAACTTTATCCTCTTTCATTTCCTCTCTTAACTCCTCCTCCTCAGTATCATTCACTTCTTCTATATCCGACTGGAATATTACCTTCCTAGATATCGATATTCACCTCCAAAACAATACGTTTCACACTTCAATCCACATTAAACCAACCAATAAGCAACAATATCTTCATTTCGACAGCTGCCATCCTCCTCACACAAAGGGCTCCATCCCATTCTCACTCTCTATCCGTGGCTTCCGTCTCTGCAACAACACCCCCTCCCAACAGAAATACTTGGACCAGCTGCATGAATCCCTCAGAAAATGTGGGTACCCTGAAAAACTGCTAAACAGTAAAATCCTCAAACCGTCAACACAATACACTCCCCTCCCCAAACCAAACCGCCCAAAATGCCCTAATCTTATTACCACTTTCTTCCCCGGAACACACAAAATTAAACATCTAATCCGTGACCTCTTCCCAATTATCAATAACACTCAGTCCACATCACTTTTATTCCCACACTGTCCCTCTGTTTCATTTAAACGCCCGTCGAACCTGCGAGATATCTTTAAGTCCACAAATCCAACTTCAAGCACCCCCGTCTCTCCCCCGCCCCTATCCGCACCCTGCAACCGCCCACGCTGCAAATGCTGTCATCTTTTAAGACCCTACCCCTCACTCAGTACCAACTCCCAACCACTCGCCACCTGTACCTCAAAAAATATTATACATCGCCTCTCCTGTAACTTCTGCCCTGCCTTCTACGTGGGCGAATGCACGACCGCACTTTCCCTCCGCATGAATAACCACCGATATTCCACCAAATCTCCCACCTTTCTTAATTATCCCATCCCTACTCACACCGCTTCCCACAACCAATCTTTTGACGACTGCTTCTCTGTTTCGGTGATTGAAATCCTTCCCAAATCTGCGAGTATAATAGAGGTGAGAACCCGCGAGATGGCGCATATCTGGGTGGCCCAATCATTCAAACCGCCCGGGCTGAACCAAGCCCACTGAATGCATCAATTGGCTGCCTACATATCCCCCCCACCCTTTGTTCATTTCCTATTGGTCCCTTTACCTCTCCTTCCCCCACCTCTCCCCCGCACATCCTCTCCGCTCTTCCCCGAGAACGCCATTCTGAAGACGACAGCCGTGCTGTCGAAATGTAAAATAACAAATTGTGAGTGTCCTTTCTTTGTGTCTCTATATGCTAAAAATCTACATCTGTGTTTTTATATATTTGTGTGTCGCCGATGAGCGTTCCATTTCGAAGATATTTTATATAAATATATATATATATATATATATATATCATTATTATTAGGCAATCTGCCGGTTAAGGTAGGTTTTTGGATGGACGTAATTACTAATTAAATAATTTGTGGCCCCCAGCAAAACACAACGTCCTACTCTACATCAGGTCCCGCTTCAGCTCTGAGTACTTTCTTCCTCCCTTCATCCCGTCCAACATCCCTATCCTGTTCCTTCCCTTTCCTCGTTTGCCTAACATTCTCCCCTCAATTACAGTCTTCAATATCCCGCTGTCGGTCAACACCCCCTTCATCCACTTTTCCTGCCTCCATTGGATTTATCCCAGCAAACCCCTTTCTTCGCCCACCATACCAAGTACTTCCTCGTTTGTTTTCTCCTCTGTCCATTTCACCTTCTCCATTCTTCTCCACACCCACATTTCAAAAGCCTCCAGTCTACGTCTCTCCTCCTGCTTCAATGACCACGCTTCCGCGTCGTACATATCCACGCTCCATATCAAAGTTTTTACGAGTCTTTTCTTAACATCCTTACTCAGCGTCCCTGTCATCAACTCCCTCCTCCTCGTGAATGCCTCTTGGCCTAGGGCAATTCTTCTCCTTACGTCCCCACTATTTTGACCGTGTTGGTCCAAAACACTACCGAAATACATAAACTGTTCTACCTGCTCTAGTTTTTATCCTCCTATTTTAATTTTAAGCTTAGACTTTTTCTTTCTAGAAAATCGCATAACCTTTGTTTTTTTAATATTGATTCTCATCCCATACCTGTCGCACTGAATATCCAATTCACTCAGCAATGCTTGCAACTTGGCTGACTGACAAACTAAACCTTGGTCATCAGCAAACCTAACTGATTTTTGGAATTCCCCGCCCACTTTCATGCCTGCACAGGTTGAAAGGCAACGGTGATTATGGGCAACCCTGCCTTACACCTATTCCTAACACTGCCCAATCGGACTCCCCGTTCCCCACCCGCACTTGAGCAGTCTGAGACATGTACAGGTTGCGGACTAGCCTCCTTTCCCTCCAATCTATTCCGATTTTCTGCAATATACTCATTAGTTTTTCCCAATTCACTCTATCAAACGCTTTTTCGAAATCTACGAAACAGGCAAGTACCTCCTTATTGTGTTCTATATTCCTCTCAATTAATGGTCTCCTTACTGCAATGGCATCACGTGTACCTCTCCGCTTCCTAAACCCAAACTGATCATCCCCTAAGTACTCATATACCCTACTCTCTATCCTTTTGTTTATGATCCTGAGAACAACTTTAGCTGCGTGGGATATCAAACTAATTGTCCTCTAGTCCTCACATGACGCAGCCTTTACCTTTTTCGGAATAGGAACTAAAACTGATCTCACAAAGTCTTCCGGCCAGATTCCTTCCTCATAAATGCTACGGATCAGCCCATATAGCCTCTTCCCCCCACCATTTTCTAAGCATTTTTAAAGTTCCGCGGGAATGTTATCCACCCCCGCGGCCTCATTTAGTTTCATCTCCCTTAATGCCCTTTCTATCTCATTGTCTAGTATGCCTGGACCTAAGCTGTCTTCCTATACGTCATTTTCTTTTCCAATGTCTAACTTTGTTGGTCTGAGTTCTTTACTATACAGTTCTTCTATATAATCCTTCCATCTCTCTTGGATCTTTCCTGCGTCAACTATTACCTTACCCGCCTTATCTCTAGCTGTTAGCATAGCTCTTCCTTTCGTACTTCCCGATAACGATTTAACTTTGCTGTACAGCGCACCGATTTCACCCTTCCTCTGCAGACTTTCCATATCCTCGCACTGCGTCTTCAACCATGCTTCTTTTGCTTTATTTGTTGCCCGCCTCAATTTATTGTTCAATTCTTTGTACTTCATTTTGCCTAATTCTTTATTAACATTCTTCCATTTTCGCCGCTCATCCGTCTTTGTGATCATCTCATCCGTGATCCATGGTTTCCTAGTCCTTTTAGCGTTAACGGTTCCAATAATGTCTTTTGCGGCTTTAGACAACCCTTTCTCTTGATCATTTCCCATTTTTCTTCGATAGTACTAAGCCCTTTACCATCCTCCATGATTTCCTCTACCACCTGTTGGTACACCTTCCGTTTCAAACCATGTAATGCTTCTACATTCCATTTTCTATCTCGCCGCCCCTGGCTTATCTTTTTGAAACGGACGCTACATTTCATAACAACTAAATTGTGGTCAGAGTCCACATCCGCTCCCGGGAAGCTGTGCGAATTTATCACACTGTTTCTAAACCGATGTCTCACCAGGATATAATCTAGCTGATACCTCTCTGAGTCACGTGGCATTTTCCTTGTATACCTGTGTCTTTTGTGGTGTCTTTACCAAGTGTTGGTGATGACTAACCCGTCTCCTGGAGAACTCGACTGATGTCTCCCCGCGGTCATTCCTCGTGCCTAAACCGTAGTTCCCCACCTCATCAACATTACTTTCTTCGCCTACCGTCTCATTCCAATTCCTCCTCACTATCAAATGTTTTCCTGCAGGAACACACTCGATCTCACTCCAACTGATCGTATATCCTATCGACCTTTTCCTCCGTATGGTTTCTCGGGGCATGTATGTACACCAGAATAATAACGAAGTTTATGGGTTCTACTTTTATATCTACTAGTAATATTCTTTTTGCTTGTTTTTTGTTGGCTACGCTTCTTCCTACGTCTTTATGCAATATTATGGAAGCCTATTGTTGGCTCTCGTCCCCGCCGCTGTATATTATTCTATATTTATCACTCCTGTAATCCCCGCCATTCTTCCTTCTCACCTCGCATAGACCTGAAATATTTATATTTCCCCTTTTCATCTCTCGCTTAATATTCTCCAATTTCCCTGGCCTAATCATTGTCCCAACATTCCACGTTCCAATTCTAACTAATCTGATCTGCTTTCCCTGCGTCTTCTGTCCTGCTGCTTCCGGTTTTCCCATGCAAGAATTTCGTTGGATGACGACCGTGGAAGCCTTGCCTACACCGCTGTCGAGCGCAACACTTGGCCATTTGGGCCGAGCCCCGTGGTTGCCAGGACTCATATTGTCCGTAGTGTCCATCATATTAATATTGGGAATGATAATTGAGGTGGTTTCCCGTTGCCTTCCTCAATAGTGTTTTTAACATAACAGCATCACTCAACGGCCGCCCGACTGGGATCAGATGCCTTTTCCGTCACCTCACTGAGGAACAGACGCTGCGTGGACAACCTTGGGTCTGGCTCCTAACCTTCGACCTATCTGGCATGGGTGACCCTATCAGGAGCAGTTATTATCATACCACTCCCGCCAGTACTGCAATAGTAGTGATGTGAACACACAACGCATTCCACCTTGCCAAGGTTGTACTCCATGGGAGGGATACACACACACACAGATATATATATATATATATATATATATATATATATATATATATATATATGTATATATATATATAATAAAACAATATAAAATTGTTATTAGGTTTATATTTATATATCATTATCATTATTTCATTTAACGTGCACTATCATCTAAGACTTAAACTCATTTGATAAGCAGACATTTTCAGTATCATGGGTTATATTTGTTGCCTGTCAGACATTTCATTTATTTCATACAAAATTGTATTGGATTCAAATAATGTATATTAAATGGAAACAAAAAAAATTTATATAAACAACAAAAAATTCAAATAATGTATATTAAATGGAAAAAGAAAAAATAACTGATCAGGATAACACGTTTTTGGAAGGAATATTGATAGGTTTATTGTAGGTACTATACTGGGCAAATTTTAATTTAGAAAAACATTCCTTTTCGGTCATCAAGCGAAAACAGATGAGGAGTTAAGATTTTATTTACCTGCGCACAGTGAAGTTCTGGTTCAAAATGAAGTGGATCTCCCAGGTGCTCGAGATCCTAAAACACCGAAACAGATGACAAATATGTATTATTATGTTAATCACCAAAATGACACTAACAGTGCTTACTCCTAGCCCTGAACAGCCATCAAAATGAATATGCGCCCTCTTTTATGACTTAAACCTATAACTTCAATTCTACTCTCTGTGTGCTCTCCATAAAACAATTTATATTTATATATCGGTGCCCCCAAAACCGCATTAGCGATTTCACCCAGGTCACCTTTAACCACACTCGCTCTAAGTAGCACATAATCAGCTAAACCGGCTGGAATTTATGTACTTATTACATCGGGCGTTGTTAAACTAGTTGTAGTCTTTTGATACACAGCTGATATTTACATGGGATCAGTATGCTTCGCTGAAAAAAATTAGGAATTGGTTTGCGAGTCAACATATTCAAGTGCAACTCTCGTTACAATGCAAATTTTTATAATACAGGGTTAGTCCGGAAAATAAGTGTACTGAGCTCAGGAAAAAAAATTTATTACACTTTTACATATCTTAAGCTAATATTCCTCAAAATAGGACCCTTGTGAGTCGATACACTTGTTCCAGCGGCGTTCCCATTCCTGGAACGCTCCCGCGAAGGCATCATCGGGAACCTCTCGAAGACACGTCGTCACGGCCTCTTTGACGGCGTCCAAAGTCCCGTATCGCGTTCCTTTCAAACTCCTCTTTATCTTCGGGAACAGAAAGAAGTCCGGTGGTGCCAAGTCCGGGCTGTAGGGCGGGTGCGGCAGCGTTGCCACGCCGTGCTTGGCCAAGAAGTCCGACACGACAAGCGCGGTGTGAGACGGCGCATTGTCGTGATGCAGTCGCCAGATGTTTTTGATCGCTGGCCGGACGCGGGCGACTCGTTTTCGAAGCCTGTCAAGCACTTGGACGTAAAATGCAGCATTTACAGTTTGTCGTTCAGGTACAAATTCGTAGTGGAGGACTCCCCTTTTGTCAAAAAACACAATGAGCATCGCCTTGATCCGAGATTTGCTCATGCGAGCTTTCTTTTGACGGGGTGATGATGGGGTGTGCCACTCCGCACTTTGTCTCTTCGACTCCGGGTCGTACTCAAAGATCCACGTCTCGTCACCCGAAACAACGTTCTCTAAAAAATGTGGATCATTTTTGCAGTGATCCGCAAGTTGTGTCGCGATTTCCAAACGATTGAGTCTTTGATCATCACTGATCACTTTCGGCACCAACTTTGCACAAATTTTTCGCATCTGTAATTGCTCCCTAATAAACTCGTGCACTATTGTTTTTGGCACATTACACTGCTCTGCTATCATCCGAACACTAAGACGACGATCAGAGTTCAGTACATCGCGAACTTTTCGCACATTTTCGTCGGTGAGTGTCGTTGATGGGCGTCCAGGCCGTGGTTCGTCGTCGACCTCTTCTCTGCCCTCCACGAACATCTTGTGCCACCGAAAGATCATGTTTCTGGAAATGGCTGACTCCCCGTAAGCCTGGTTAATCATACCGACAGTTTCGGTAGACGATTTCCCAAGCTTTACCGCAAATTTGATGGAATAACGCTGCTCCAAAAACTTCGGCATCGCGTTCCGTGACGTGGGTCGAGCGTGGAGGTTCGCGTTAACAGAGCTCCTCACTACACCACAGCTCAGAGCCGACTGCCTTTTTCAGCGTCGCTTGCCAACATACCCCCCTCCAATCGCAGCCCGTCAGAGCGGTGCTGGGCGCGCCTGGAGCGGCGGGAAAAAAACAGCACACTTATTTTCCGGACGAACCCTTTATACAGATATTATGCTCCCTATGTTTTGCCAACATTAAATAAGTTTTGAATTTCATGCAATATAATGAGCCGTATCTATTGAGATGCAATTTATATATATATATATTATTAGGTAATCTACCGGTTAAGGTAGGTTTTTGGATGGACATAATTACTAATTAAATAATTTGTGACCCCTAGCAAAACACAACACCCAACTTTACAACAGGTCCCTCTGCAGCTCTGAGTACTTTATTCCTCCATTCATCCCGTCGAACATCCCTATCCGGTTCATTTCTTTCCTGTTTCCTAGGCCTTTTACCATCTTTCACCATACTTTCCCATTTTTCTTCAATAGTACTTAGCTCTTTACCATCCTCCATGATTTCCTCTAACGCCTGTTGGTACTCCTTCCGTTTCAAACCATTTAATGCTTCTACATTCCATTTTCTATCTCGCCGCCCCTGGCTTATCTTTTTGAAACGGACGCTACATTTCATAACAACTAAATTGTGGTCAGAGTCCACATCCGCTCCCGGGAAGCTGTGCGAATTTATCACACTGTTTCTAAACCTGTGTCTCACCAGGATATAATCTAGCTGATACCTCTCTGAGTCACGTGGCATTTTCCTTGTATACCTGTGTCTTTTGTGTTGTCTAAACCAAGTGTTGGTGATGACTAACCCGTCTCCTGGAGAACTCAACTGCTTTCTCGCCGCGGTCATTCCTCGTGCCTAAACCGTAATCCCCGACCTCGTCACCATCTCTTCCTTCGCTTGCCGTCGCGTTACAATCCCCCATCACTATCAAATGTCTCCCTGCAGGAACATACGCGATTATGTCCTCTAACTGATTGTATAATCTCCTCGAATTCCCTTCCTTTTACTGTCTCTTTGGGGGGTTGAGTGTTTTGTGGTGCATTTTCATGTGGTAGTGATGTTTCACATTCTTGCTTGTTGTGTCCTGGCTTGCGTGTTTTAGGATGGCTTTCGTGCTGTATCCTGGGGTGCAGTTTTTTGTTGTTTGGCGGTGTATGTGTTTGCATGAGTATTGGATGGAGGGAGTTTTGCATGAGTGTGTGCGCTGCTGGGGTGTAATTTTCCGTGTTGTTTTTTGCATGTGGTATTTTTCGTTTTTACGGTTGGTGACCTAACACCCCCCGCCACACGCCCTTGCGGCGGCTTGCGGGGTATTATGTAGATGTAGATGTAGATGTATATCCTATCGACCTCTTCTTCCTTATGGTTGCTCCGTGGCATGTATACCTGAATAATAACCAAGTTCGTCGGTCCTGCTTTTATGTCTACTAGTAGTATTCTATCCGTACCTGCTCAATGTTGACTACGGTTCTTCCTACCTCTTCATTTAATACTATGGCAACCCCTCGTTGGCTCTCGTTCCCGCCGCTGTATAATTTTCTATACTTATCACTCCAGTAATCCCCGATATCTTTCCATCTCACCTCGCATAGACCTAAAATATCTATATTTCCCCTTTCCATCTTTCGCTTAACATTTTCCGATTTCCCTGTCCTCATCATTGTCCTAACATTCTACTTTCCTGTTCTAACTAATGTGGGCTTCTTCTCCTGCGTCTTCTGTCCTGCTTCTGCTGGTTTTCTCTCGCAAGGGTTTCGTGGGATGACGACCGCGGAAGCCTTGCCTCTCCCGCTGGCGGGCACGACACACGGCCGATTGGGCCGAGCCCCGTAGTTGTCAGAACTTAAAATCTCTGGATTTTCCATCACATAAATCTTGGGAATGATATTTGAGGTGGTTTCCCGTTGCCTTCCTCAATAGTGTTTTTAACGTGACACCATGACTTACTGGCCTGCTCCACTGGGGTCAGGCGCCATTGCAGCCGCCTCACTAAGGAACAGACGCTGCGTGGACTACCTTTCGTCTGGCTCCTAACCTTCGACCTTCTGGCATGGGTGACCCTACCAGGAGCAATTATGATTACTCCCGCCAGCACAGCTCTAGGGGTCATCGGAACGTACATCCACCACGTCAAGGTTGTAGTCCGGGGAAGGGATACATATATATACATATATATTTATAATTTCTCTAGAATCAGAAAAACAATTACCAAATGAAAAACAAGTTAAAATATACAAATAGGAAGTTATCACCGATTGATCTATGATAAAACTACTCACCGCTAGAAGTGAAAATCTCACGGTCGACGTGAAACAGATGTTTCAGAGTAAATTTTCTTTAAATGAGAATCACCAGCAACAGTTGCCGTAACGCGCGACAATCCTTCCCATGAATATTCTTTATGTCACCTCGTGAGATCGAGATTTCCGGTTGAGGTAATTGGGGGAAATCCAACACTTTGCTTATATTTTGCACCGTTATTTTTTTGAAGCGAGAGGATTTGGCTTTCGATACCTCGGACAAAATGTTCCCCAATTATGCATTGATGACATGAGCAACAGAGGAAGTAGAGAGCGTTCACTAAACTCCATTGCTAGGAAATTCAAATTTTATAAATTTTACAATTCAGCGTAATTGCCTCAAACATCTACTAGCTCGGATGTCCTCCTCATATTTAATATTGATTTTTTCAGTTACTCTTCTGTTTTTTATTGTTTAAAATACTTTTAAAAATTATAAAGAATCTTAAATTGATAGAATTATCAGAAATTATAATAAGAAACTATTAGAAATATACTAATTATTTTAATTATGCATACACGTGAGTAATTAAAAGTCCATCTTTCGAATATGTTCGCCTGCTTCATTATTGCACCTGATGCGTTTTAATGAGATTAAATGCTTGGAAAATTTAATCACTTATCAGTGCATTATAAAGGGACAACCAACGCAATGAAAATTCTTAACACGTACGCTTCCGCACTGAAACTATCTCGGGAAAACAAAGAGCGGTTAATGGATTCCCAATCATGGGGAAGGAATACATAAAAATAGAATGATTAAGTACATTTATAAAGTCAAGAGCTCATGCACTGTTATTTTTGAATACTTAATCGGTTAAGGTCCTATGAAGCACCACTGATATCCCTCCATTTATTATTAAGACACGTGACTCTTTATTATATCGTTCTTTTTGTATTCATTTTGAATTTTGCGATGAATTACTCTGATATTATTGCTAATTAATTTTATTTTTTCCCTATTTCGTATACTGTAGGAAGTATTCGAGAATGATGTGTCGCGGCTAACATTATAAAGCACAAAACTCTTTCACTGGTTTGTGTGTCTCATTGAAATGACCAATCGTCACGCCGTTCAGCGTCGAGTGGCCGTTCTAAACCACAGATCCCCTTGGCAGGTCAAGTGCACTCTGGTGTAATTTGTTGACAAAACCTAGAAATCATACTTGACCGAAACGAAGGTGATAAAATGTTAATAATGCGTTATTTGAAGACGTTTCCAAAATAAATGACTTCACAAAACGTTATAAAGCTTCAAAATTTTCCCGATTGCGGCACATGTCAAAGGCGATGGACGTTTTCTGCGAATACTTCTCGTTTAAAACGATGATTGCTTGGTAAAACCCAAGGCGGGAATGATTTTTCGATTTTAGACTCGGTAAATTTGGCGAGGACACTAAACCGGTTCCTCTGGAGAAAAAAGAAAGACCGCTGATACAGGAACATGCTAGAGAAACAAGGAAATTTTCGCAAGTGGACTTTTAGCCAAAGCGGAGCGCACACACAGAGGATTGGAAGAAAACGATTACGGGGAGTGAAGGGGTGTTGGGGGGGGGGGGAGGGAGAGTAAGAGACGAAGGGGGCGACGGCTTGACAGCATTTTTTGGCTGGGAGAGGGGGGTGTAGGGAGAGGGGAGTGGGGGGGACACTCTTCTCTGACGGTATCACTTCGTCCCCGAGCATATTTCTTTCGCTTTTCAAAGTAATCTCGATAATGTCGGTAGTCAGCAAGCAAGGTGCACGTCGAGAGATTATTTCATATTTCTCCGGCGAAAAAAATTCGAGTCTCTTTGCACGCGTGGTGAACCCGCCGCACATGCATTTATCTAGGCAGGAAAACGAACTCGCAGATAACGGTGTTGCTGTCGAAAGATTGGCACTAGTCTGCGAAGGACCTTCCCCTTCATTTTCGTGCCTGTCCCACCCATCTAGCCTAATCCCCTCCCCTGCCGCCAACCGCAGTCGTCGAGTGTGCAGTCTGCCAACACGCCTCTAATTTCTATTCCTCGCGGAGAAACAACGGCGGTCATCCGAGGCCTCGAAATTTCATAAACGGGAGGGGAAGGCATTTCTCTATCCGTTTCATTTCGTGAGGGTTGGTCTTTTGTTCTCTTCGGGGGCGAGCTCCCAGGGGAGAGCATCTGTCTCACTAGGTGACCTCACGGACACAACAAAGGCTGTTGGTGGAGGGCCACGAGTTCCTTAAGTCAAAAGATCCGGTGTTCAAGTCTCGGTCAAGGAAATATTATTGCGCTTCTGATCTGCTCCATTCCGCCTTCCAAACCTCTCCTGTGTTCGTCCTTTATGTCTACCTAACCCTTTAACTTACATTTATTTCCATGAGAATATACAAACAATTATATGTATATATATATATATATATATATATATATATATATATATATATATATATATATATATATATCCCTCCCCGGACTACAACCTTGACATGGTGGAAGGGCTTGTGCGTTCCGATGACCCCTAGAGCTGTGCTGGCGGGAGTAATCATAATTGCTCTTGGTAGGGCCATCCATGCCAGATAGGTCGAAGGTTAGGAGCCAGACCAAAGGTAATCCACGCAGCGTCCGTTCCTCAGTGAGGCGGCTGCAATGGCGTCTGACACCAGTGGGGCGGCCAGTAAGTGATGGTGTCACGTTAAAAACACTATTGAGGGAGGCAACGGGAAACCACCTCAATTATTATCCTAATGGAAGCTGCAGTACGAGCCAAGACCGAAAAATGCACACCAAGTTCGGTCGTATTTGAACGTTTGCTTACAGTTTTCTTCGATTGAAGGGGCGTGATACATCATGAGTTCTTGCCACAGGGTAGTGCGGTAAATAAGAAATATTGCCTTAAAGTTGTGCACAATTTGCACTAAGCAATATTTCACAAAGGCCCGGATTTGTGGAAGAGCAAAAATTGGTTTTTGCACCATTACAACATCCCCGCTCACACATCGTTACTTGTGCGCGCATGCTCGGCCAAAAGCAATACACCAATGATGCCGCAGCCACCGCATTCCCCAGATCTGCCCCCAGGGACTCTTTTTTGTTCCCGTAACTCAAGATGCCCATGAAAGGACGACACTACGTTACGATTGACGAGATAAAAACTGCATCGAGGAGAATCTGAACAAGATCACAAAAAATGATTTTTTGAAGTCTTTCGAGGATTGGACAAAACGTTGGCACAAGTGTATAATATCTGATTGGGATTACTTTGAAGGGGAAAAAATAGATATTCATTAATAAATAAATAATTTTTGAAAAAACACAAAAGCCGCGATACATACATCAGCCAACCTAACTGATTTTACGAATTCCCCGCCCACTTTCATTCCTATCTCCAGTTCTTCCCATGCCCCTAAGCATTTCCTCTGCATACAGGTTGAACAGCAACGGTGATAATGGGCAACCCTGCCTTACACCTATTCCTAACACTGCCCAATCGGACTCCCCGTTCCCCACTCGTACCTGAGCAGTCTGAGACATGTACGGGTTGCGGATTAGCCTCCTTTCCCTCCAATCTATTCCTATTTTCTTCAATATACTCATTAGTTTTTCCTAATTCCCTCTATCAAAAGCTTTTTTGAAATCTACGAAACAGGCAAGTACCTCCTTGTTGTGTTCTATATTCCTCTCGATTAATAGTCTCATTACTGCAATGGCATCACGTGTACCTCTCCCCTTCCTAAACCCAAACTGATCATCCCCTAAGTACTCATATACCCTACTCTCTATCCTTTTGTTTATGATCCTGAGAACAACTTTAGCTGCGTGTGATATCAAACTAATTGTCCTGCAATCCTCACATGACGTAGCCTTTACCTTTTACGGAATAGGAACTAAAACTCATCTCACAAAGTCTTCCGGCCAGATTTCTTCCTCATAAATGCTACGGATCAGCCCATATAGCCTCTTCCCCCCACCATTTCCTAAGCATTTTAAAAGTTCCGCGGGAATGTTATCCACCCCCGCGGCCTCATTTAGTTTCATCTCCCTTAATGCCCTTTCTATCTCATCGTCTAGTATGCCTGGATCTAATCTACTCGTATGTTCCTCTACGCCATGTTCCTTTTCAATGTCTAACTTTGTTGGTCTAAGCTCTTTGCCATACAATTCTTCTATATATTCCTTCCATCTCTCTTGGATCTTTCCTATGCAATTATTACCTTACCCGCCTTATCTCTAACTGTTAGCATAGATCTCCATTTCTTACTTCCCGATGAAGATTTAACTTTGCTGTACAGCGCACCGATTTCACCCTTCCTCTGCAGACTTTCCATATCCTCACACTGCGTCTTCCACCATGCTTCTTTTGCTTTATTTGTTGCCCACCTCAATTTAATGTATGACTCTTTGTACTTCTTTTTGCCTAACTCAGTGTGTACATTCTTCCATTTTTGCCGCTCATCCATTTTTGTAATCATCTCATCAGTGATCCATGGTTTCCTAGTCCTTTTCGCGTTAACGGTTCCAATAGTGCCTTTTGTGGCTCCTGACAACGCTTCCTTGATACTTTCCCATTTCTCTTCGATATTACCTAGCTCTTTACCATCCTCCATGATTTCCTCTACCACCTGTTGGTACTCCTTCCGTTTCAAACCATGTAATGCTTCTACATTCCATTTTCTAACTCGCCGCCCCTGCATTATCTTTTTGAAACGAACGCTATATTTCATATCAGATAAATTGTGGTCAGAGTCCTCATCAGCTCCCGGGAAGCTTTGCGAAAATGTCACACTGTTTCTAAACCTGTGTCTAACCAGGACATAATCTAGCTGATACCTTTCTGAGTCACCTGTCATTTTCCATGTATACCTGCGTCTTTTGAGGTGTCTAAGCCAAGTGTTGGTGATGACTAACCCCTGTCTCCTGCAGAACTCGACTGATGTCTCCCCGCGGTCATTCCTCGTGCGTAAACGGTAGTCCCCGACCTCGTCACCATCTCTTCCTTCGCCTACCGTCGCATTCTAATCTCCCATCACTATCAAATGTTTCCCTGCATGAACACACGCGATCATGTCCTCTAACTGATCTTACTATATATCCTATCGACCTCTTCTTCCTTATGGTTGCTCGGTGGAATGTATACCTGAATAATAACTAAGTTCGTCGGTTCTGCTTTTATCTCCACTAGTAGTATTCTATCCGTTACCTGCTCTATTTTGACTACGCTTCTTCCTACCACTTCATTTAACACTATGGCAACCCCTCGTTGGGTCTCGTCCCCGCCGCTGTATATCATTCTATAATTATCACTCCAGTAATCCCCGCTATCCTTCCATCTCACCTCATATAGACCTAAAATATCTTTATTTCCCTTTTCCATTTGTCGCTTAATATTCTCGAGTTTACCTGTCCTCATCATTGTCATAAAATTCCACTTTCCTATTCTAACTAATGTGATCTTCTTCTTCTGCGTCTTCTGTCCTGCTGCTGCTTGTTTTCCCTTACAAGGGTTTCGTAGGATGACGACCATGGAAGCCTTGTCTCCCCCGCTGCCGGGCATGACACACGGCCGATTGGGCCGAGCCCCGTGGTTGCCAGGACTCAAAACCTCTGTATTGTCCATCACATAAATCTTGGGAATAATAATTGAGGTGGTTTCCCGTTGCCTTCCTCAATAGTGTTTTTAATGTGACACCATCACTTATTGGCCGCCCCACTGGGGTCAGGCGCCATTGCAGCCGCCTCAGTAAGGAACAGACGCTGCATGGACTACCTTTCGTCTGGCTCCTAACCTTCGACCTATCTGGCATGGGTGACCCTACCAGGAGCAATTATTATTTCTCCCGCCAGCACAGCTCTAGAGGTCATCGGAACGCACAAGCCCTTCCACCACGTCAAGGTTGTAATCCGGGGAGGGATAAGATTTGATATAACCTATAAAATGATACATATTATTTTCACATAAAATGTATACGCTCTAAAATCTTGGATGTTTCTTAATTTTTCTTCATGTGTTGTTGAATCTATTCTTAGCGTTCCATTCCATTTTAGTTCAAGAGCAAAAGGGTGCTCCAATAACAATGGATGACGCCTATCTGCAGTATGTAGCATTCGCAAACCCTTTTGACTCCATGGCTACAGAGGATGTTAGGCGATTAGACTGAGGAGATCTCAAGAGATTGACGAATTCACAAAAAAGCGTGTTAAAAAACAAGAAACGCATGCGAAGAACTGGCCGGCGATTACTGCAGGATATAAGTAAATTGGGCTCAGTAATTAAATGCATCTGAAAATTTTTACTCTCCAATTGAAGAGATAAAAATGAACAATTTTGTCCATTAACAATCATAAAATTAATTGTAATCCTGGATATTAAATGTTAGAGTGAAGGAGAAACATAAAAGTGAAATTTCTATTTCAAAAGACTTATCTGAAGGTCATACGTTGCTGCTTGGGGACAACGCCTAGGCAATTTATTATGACACTACACTCATTTGTTTTTTTTTAAGTTTCACGTCATTGCGTGTTGAAAGCACGGGAGTATGTACATAAACGTCGCTTAGAGTATGGCAGGCCGAATCAAATGAGTTGGCCTCACGCCACACCAATATTGAAACGAAAATATCCTAATTGTGGTGCATGTAACTTTAATACTCAGCGCTCAGTTTTTACATTATATGGCAGGCTTTAGTGATGGTGGCTATAGCGTGAGTTCCTCGGCTATTGGAATCAATTAATTTTTTGTCAGATAAGCTTATAGCGTTGCGAATGTTTTCAACCCCTGGAACATGAAGTTCTGTAAGTATATATTTGGCAATAAATTCCTCCATGAATTCTTTGACCTTGACGATTTATCTATGCTATTGTTTATAGAAGTATCATTTGGAATTCAAGTTGACTTGCAAACTCAAAGACCATCTTTTTGCAGGATTTGCAGAATTGTGTAATCTTATTCTGTGAATTGAAGCTGATGAATGAAAGTTATTCAAAAGTGAGTATTCTAGATAAAAGATTACAACGTGATGATATCTCTCGAAGTAAGTACAACCGAGAGAAAAATAAAATTTTAATTCTACCTACTGGCAATTAATTGTGACTTCCAAAAAGTTGAAATTAACAACATATCTACTCTCTCTATCTTCCCAGCGTATTGCAATAATACGCGGAAAAGGAGAAAGAACACAGTGAAAGAAGGCAGCAATGGACTGAATTATGTGCTCAAAAATACATAATGGGGAGCGTTTATTTTTTAAAAGAGGGACTCAGAGTTTCCTGAGACGGAAGGCTAGATTGCATTCCGCGCGACACGTGGGGACGTACTATACTACATGATTTTAAACTTGTAGGTGGGTGGGCGATTGATAGCTTCACTTAACAGTTTGAATTTCTCATTTTCTACCGCCCCGCTATCTCGGAGCGTAAAAATTAACTGAGCCTTCGCACGCCAAGGGGAGGAAAAAGCAATCTCACCTCTCCCCTCGAAAACGTCCACTCGCGGAAGGACGAGCGGCTCCAAACGAAGACCTGGCCACCCCACCCCTCTTTCCCCGGGGCCGAGTAGCACGCGCGGGCGGGCCGCACAAAGGCCGTCGGTGCACCGCACGGCCCTCTCTTCTCCACACCTCCCTTCCCATCGATGTCGGTGGCCTTGCCCGTGGAATGTCACGTTTCATCCCTCCCATTTCCGCGTGCACTCCCATACGCAAGCAGCCCGCCCCGCCGGGGGAGTGCGGCCCACCGTGGGGAGGGGGGGCACCGGATTCATCGAAGTGAATGAAACTCGCGCGGGGTCACTATTCGGCTGCGACCCGTGAGTTCGGCGAGGGAATTATTTTATGTATTCAAATATTCAGAAATTTCAAACATCCACAATTTCAGGCGATCTACCGCAATCACATTAAAAAAATTGTGATTTGAGGGCTCATGGGAATTAGCATTCGGACAGAGGAATCCGTCCTAATACAAGGTAGGCGCATGACGAAAGACTGGCGTTTCGAACGTGGGTGGCACTTACGTTGCAAGTGTTGCGTTGATTACTGCACAGTTTAAATAAATTATAGTTAAGACTTCAGATGTGAGATCAATGTAATGAAAAAGGCGGTGACAACATTTGATCATGGATTGCATTACATATATCGAGGAAGGCCATCTTGGACAGTTTTTGGCTCAATGACGGCAAACCCAATAATAGAAATAAAAACAATTCTATTTATCGTTTTCCTGAGGGAATTGATCCAGGCATATTGGGATCGAGCAAAATCCTCTCCCTTTCTTTATACATTTGAGCGAAGTCTTAGTTTTCCTGTAAAATGTTCTGCTGTTGCTTGACAGAAATGTAGGTTACTATTTAAATACAAACAGATTGATAAGTAAGGATTGTGATTTATATTTAATTAGGACGGAGTTTAAGTTTGAGTAGAATGGTTTATGTGAGGCGGAATGATTCAACTACGTCAGCACTAGTTGGGGCTGATACCCATTCAAACCCAAAGGCAGCGAAAAACCTTCCGTCCCAATGATACGCAGAAACCAAATTCGCAGGATTGTTCCGATGCCCACGTAACTTATTGGGCATAAAAACCTCATTTCGATCACGGGGTGCGACCTTTATTTTATTAATTGTGCCATGGCAAACGCTTTGTCACGGGGACACGGTCGACAAACAGGGCAACAGTGGATGTAGAAATTCTCATGTGTCGTAGTCATGGTCCGTTGGAAATCAGGACATGAGGTAAGTGGAATTCGACATTTGATGCTGTAGGCGGATATTGAGGACCACAATAACATGTAAGATGAGAAAGGAGGAAGTACACAGAAGACTCAACGAGGAAAATACCATGCGGGTCACCATGAGGAAAAGAAGGAACAGATGGGTTGGGCAAACGTTGGGACATGATGGATTTGGTAAAAAGGTACGGTACAAGATTCGGATGATTACTAAGGGGAATATATATATATATATATATATATATATATATATATATATATATATATATATATATCAGCTTGGGTTTAGGAAGGGGAGAGGTACGCGCGATGCCATTGCAGTAATGAGATGGGAAGAACTGGAGGTAGGAATGAAAGTGGGCGGGGAATTCGTAAAATCAGTTAGGTTTGCTGATGACCAAGCTTTAGATTGTCAGTCAGCCAAGGGGCCGCAAGCATTGCTTAGTTAATTGGAAATTTAGTGCGACACGTATGGGATGAGAATCAATATTAATAAAACAAAGGTTATGCGATTTTCTAGAAAGAAAAAGTCAAAGGTAAACATAAAAATAGGAGGGCAAAAACTAGAGCAGGTAGAACAGTTTACGTATCTCGGAAGAGTTTTAGACCAACACGGTCAAAGTAGTAGGGACGTAAGGAGAAGTATTGCGCTGGGCAAAGAGGCTTTCACAAGGAGGAGGGAGTTGATGACTGGGACGTTGAGTAAGGATATTAAGAAAAGACTCGTAAAAACTTCGATATGGAGCGTAGCAATGTACGGCGCGGAAACGTGTGCATTGAAACAGGAGGGTGGACGTGGACTGGAGGTTTTTGTAATGTGGGTTTGGAGAAGAATGGAGAAGGTGAAATGGACAGAGAAGAAAACAAATAAGGAAGTACTTGGTATTGTGGGCAAAGAGAGGGATTTGTTGGGAGAAATCCTCTGGAGGCAGGAAAAGTGGATGAAGGGGCTGTTGACCGGCAGTGGGATGTTTTCCCAACATTCTCCCCTCCATCACAGACTGTGATAGAGGGGAGAATGTTGGGAAAAAGAGGAAAGGGAAGGAACAGAATAGGGATGTTGCACGGGATGAAGGGAGGAAGAAAGTACTCAGAGATGAAGAGGGACCTGATATAGAGTAGGATGATGGATTTTGTGTTTTTTAGGAGTAATGAAATGTTTATTTGGTAGCTGTGTCCATCCAAAAACCTACCTTAACAGGTAGATTACCTTAAAATATATATATATATATATATATATATATATATATATATATATATATATATATATATATATATATATATATTTACACACACACATATCTACACATATTTATAATACGTTAACTATTTATATATTGGTATTTATTGTAATATATACTGTCTCATGGAATAAAACCTTTACCTGGTGGAAGGGCTTTGTGTATTCCGATGACCCCTAGAGCTCTACTGGCGGGAGCAATGGTAATTGGTGCTCCTTGTGGGGCCACCCATACCAGACGAAAGGTAGAAAGAAGAAGAAAAATTTACTTAGGATAGGAACTTGGAATGTTAGGACGATGTTGAATACAGCAATGTTACAGAATATTAAGTTAGAGATGGAAAGGGGAAGTATAGATATTTCAGGTCTATGCGAGGTGAGATGGAAGGATAACGGGGATTACTGAAGTGATAATTATAGAATTATATACAGCGGCGGGGACGAGAGCCAACGATGGGTTGCCATTATATTGCATAAAAGGGTAGGAAGAAGCGTAGGCAACATAGAGCAAGCAACATATAGAATATTAGTATTGGGAATAAAGGCAGAACCAACGAACTTGGCATTGTTCATGCATACATACATGCCACCGAGCATCCATACGGAGGAAGAGGTCGATAGGATACACGATCATTTAGGGAATAAAATCGTATGTGCTCTTCCAGGAAAATGTTTGATAGTGATGGGGGATTGGAATGTGACGGAAGGCGAAGAAAGAGATGGTGATGAAGTGGGGGTCTACGATTTAGGTACGTCGAATGACCGCGGGGAGAAAGCAATTGAGTTCTTTAGGAGACGGGGGATAGTCGTAGCAAACACTTGGTTTAGACATCAGAAAGGGCGTAGGTATACATGGAATATAGACCTAAAATCTTGCTTGATATTCTCGAGTTTACCTTCCATCTCACTTTGCATAGACTAAAATATCTATATTTCCCCTTTCCATTTCTCGCTTGATATTCTCAAGTTTACCTGTCCTCATCATTGTCCTAACATTCCACGTTCCTATTCTAACTAATGTGGTCTTCTTCTCCTGCGTTTTCTGTCCTGCTGCTGCCGGGTTTCCCTTACAAGGGTTTCGTCGGATTGGCGACCGCGGAAGCCTTGCTTTCTCCGCTGCCGGGCACGACACACGGCCGATTGGGCCGAGCCCCGTAGTTGTCAGAACTTAAAATCTCTGGATTTTCCATCACATAAATCTTGGGAATGATAATTGAGGTGGTATCCCTTCGCCTTCCTCAATAGTGTTTTTAACGTGACACGATCACTTACTGGCCGCCCCACTGGGGTCAGACGCCATTGCAGCCGCTTCACTGAGAAACAGACGCTGCGTGGACTACCTTTCGTCTGGCTCCTAACCTTCGACCTATCTGGTATGGGTGACCCTACCATGAGCAATTATTATTACTCCCGCCAGCACAGCTCTAGGGGTCATCGGAACGCACAAGCCCTTTCACTACGTCAAGGTTATGGTCCACATATATATATATATATATATATATATATATATATATATATATATATATATATATAATTCTCTTTACACTCAACAGTCAGTCCGTCGGTGCTGTCTTTTATCCGAGGACACAACATTTGAAATAACCCTGATTACCTGAATAAATTTTTTTCAAGACAGTTCTCTGTCATCTGACGTGGTTATCCGGACACCCTTACGCAGAAAAATATACTAAATTATACCTACACTCCTAAAATAAGAATATATCCTCATAAGAATAAACATGACACTTAGTTCATTTTAATAACCACTTCCATGACTTTGAGTAGCTAGACATTAATCTTAGAGATTTTTATTTCGTCGTCTTTAATAAAAATACCACCGCCAAAAAACCTACTCTTGTGACGCCCAACTGCAACATTTGAACGTCAAGCAAATCTATCACACATTCTTTAATCCACCAGACGACCTTCTGGATCCTAAATCCCTCGGAATCCATGCAATTGTAAATGTAATTGCAAAACCTTCTGCATCTATGTCACATAATCCCTTCCACAACACCATCAGCTCAAATAACGCCCCTCCCTTCTGACGCCGTCCTCCGTTTCTAATAATATAACTTACCTTCTGCAATGAACACCCTGCCCAGATTTTTATGTTTATTATATTTTACACACTGCTAACATATAAAATACTCAGATCTTGGAACACCCTTATTTGACTTTAGTATTTTCATCCTCTAAATCTGAAGTTTATGCCTCCAGATAAATTTTAGTTTTATTTTGGAAGGAAAATTCAGTGTCCATGTGGACGTCAAAATCAATTGCCCAAAACATGCGCGGTGGCACACAAAACATTTTGATTTAAACTTCCAAAATGAGTTCGAATTTCATAAAATGACTCTTTTTTGCGTTTTCATTCAATTTCACTTCATGCATCCGTAAACAAATTGTTAAAGCTAACAATTTAACGCATCAGTTGCACAGTGTACCCGGTAATAAAATAAAAGGGGAATAATTAGTGATATTAAGTGAATGTTTTGGAAATCTCGAAACTGGAAAGGCTGAAATTGGCCAACGATTCGGCGGCCAGATCGATGTTCCGTTTACGCAGGGCGACGGGCGATTTCTATCACTCGCAGTCATGTCCGCACAGAAATACTCATCCCACCATGTCCCTGCAATAATCATGCCTGAAGCATACCACTATTGCATTGCGACTCGTGGACGATAACAGCTGGGGAAAAGAGAAGTTCGGGGAAGGTGAAGTAGGGCGGTCTAACGGCTAACAAGGTGGCTTTAAGAAGAATAGGAGATAAATGTAGTCGAGTGAAAACTCGGAGTAGGAGATGAAGAAGAAGAATCACACTTGAATGATGGTGAATTTACAAACGCGCTGGCGTGGATCGAGGGAGACGACCGTCGAGGGGAAAATCCAGCGATGGGAACTGGTGAGCGAGGCCCGACGGAAATGCATGGAACAAATAATTACAGATATTGAAAGGGAAAAAACACGGATGCGTGAAGCGTTTAAACTAGAGAGCCATTGGCTGGAGAGGTAAGTGAAACCATTCTCAAGGTTAATGATAGGCGATGACAGGAATTATTAATTTTGAGAGAAAAATTCCTTCTTTATAATGTAATATCCGTTATTGGGCAGTGGGTTTCGAATAAGACATTGGTAAATATTAAGAAAGCATCGATTACAGGTGATCGACACCGCGCTGTGGTCATATTTGGGCTAAATATTCGATATGCTCAAAGAGTGTGTGCATATACATGTAACAGTCATGACTTCGGGGTTACATCTGAAGAGGCTAAGCCTGTCATAATTATTATGTCGAACCTGATTACCCCATAAAACTTAAGAATGTGAAATTGATCGATTTATATCACAAGTTTCATTCTCTGCGAGTAATACTTTTCCTTTGTCTATTAAATACTTTATAATTCATAAAAATTGCATATAAATAGCTTGAGTCCGTCAGAGGATGTATACTTACTCAAATTAATCCTAGAATATTTTTACATTAATAGTGCAATAAGTCGACTTTTAATAGACACCACTCGTCTGTTAAGTATTTCGCAGATATCATTTAAGACTTGAGAAAAAGTTGGAAGATTGAGGATTTTGCGATGGAATCCCAATTGAAGAGAGTGATGGTGGAAAAGCGGCACGCACGCACGCACATTGCACGGGGGAGACATTGGCACGGTGAGTATTCATTGCGGAGGCAGCCAACCGACAATCTCAGAATTGATTAGTGCCGAGGGAGGTCATAAATTTACCCTATTCAAAACAAAACAAACTTCATTTATATATTTTTGAAGGTACGACAGTTTAAACTTCACAAAGAGAGAATATGGTGCGACCGAATGAAAACAAAAATTAAATATCCATACCAAGAAGAGATTCATGCGATTGAAAACATCCCATGCAAGTTATTTGAACGTAAGAGAAGCACTCAATCTGACGAGAAAAGAACGCTTAAGACTAAAAAAGCCCATTAGGCCTCAGCCTTAGAATATGCTGCCACTACATAGACGGGATCCTTACGAAGTTGGATTAATTGCCGATTGCGTGCAGCGTAGAGGAACTAGATTTTGCGAGACGTTGTTATGATAAACTTAGTAGCGTATCCCTTACATTAGAGCATCTTGGCTGGGAATTACTCACGGAGCGAAGGTTAAATTACAGATTACATTTCTTGGATTACATTTTAAGGATATCTCCTTGGCAGTGATTTTGAAAATGTATTACGATTACTCCCGTCGTACTACGGCACGAAATCTCATGTCAATAAAATTACAGAGATTAAGTGTGGAACAGATAAGATGCCATTTTTGCCATGAAGGCGTCAGAATAAAGCTGTCGGACCGCGTCAAGAGGGAAAGGCATTTAAGTGAGTGCTATGCCAACGGAAGGAGCTTTATGCGTGATTCAACGCAAAAAAAGTACTATACTCAAGGGGGATACAGATATTAACACAATCTTTTAACCTTGTTCGCACCATTTCCAATTTCAGGAAACTTTTTTAAACCGTCCAAATGTAATCCCATCCCATCCTTAACCCCATAGTCTTCCCTTCACCTCCTACGTAGAATATGTTTGAATTACTTAGGTTAAAACTTCCACCCGAGTCTATTTTGGTCTATCAGTGATCTCTCGCGCCCCATAATACTGTCATAAATTCTTCCATCGACTCACTGCTGTTCGGCGAAACGATTTGGTGTCTTCTGTGTGCATAACGACCGCCACACTTCCTGTGATCGCGCACCCCCCTCCCTCTCCCATTATCAACCATCCATCGCCCTTTGCTGGACCCGAGAGAGTGAAATAGTGTCGCTCTAAACAAAGCAAACGTTTTTATATGAAATTTAACTAGAGCAGGGGGAAAAAACTAAACTTGATTGCTGGGTCGAGTCGAGGTTTTAGATTTTTTCTCACCGCCGAGAGACCCCCGTATGCTCTGAAACGGGAAGAGGATTTGAAACGAACAAAAAGAAAGATTCATTCGACCCTGCCTGGAATCACTCCTCCAATTAACGATGAGTGAACCAACCAGCAAATTGGTTTCACGCCAATTTTCTCCACGGCGATTGGAAAAATTGGGTTCGACGCCCGACTTAGTACGATGATCTTTTTCACCTAAAATTTTGTTTCCTGATAATGTGAACGATTGCACTTCGGGCTCTGATTGGCGCCGGCCTCCTCCTCTCCCCCCCCCCCCTCATTCCCTTGGTTTATTTTGGAAGGGAATGGACGCGCCTAGCGAGCACGTGGGCATTAATCGTAAATTATGCGAAAGTTAGGGAATAGAGAGATGTGAGGAAGGCGGGGAAGTGAAAATGGAAAAAATACGTCCCTATGTACACATGAACAAGGAGTGTCCGCTGGGAGACGGAATCAGGGGCCGCGAGGGCACCTGCCATTAATCAGATGAAGGTATTCGAAATTACCAGTTTTGATTTTAAGTGTGGACCGGTTACGTAAATACCTTGGACCAAGTCAAAGAACTTCGGGGGACGCCGCGACAGTAACTGTTAACGGGGTCATCCGCTAATATGCTTTACAATTCTGCGATTTCAAAGTTTGAAAATTCATTCGCTTTGGCCGGGATTCGAATCCCTCGATGCCCGACCGAAGGATCCGGGTTTGAATCCCCGTCAAGGCGAATGATTTTTTAAGCTTTGAAAACGTTGCATTTTACATAAATATTGCAATTAATAGTAGGATTCTTGAGAATTTAACCTCAAAACTAAACATTTAGAAGCAATGAATGCATATGGTACTAGAAAGCATGAAGTAAAAAAACGTTGACCAGAGTATTTTTTGTTGAAAATCGAAAATTCATCGTAAACTTTTTAAGACCAAAAATGATTTAAAATTAAAAATTAAACTATGAATTTATAACGAAAATATAAGGCAGACGTTTCTTTGATAAAATGAGGCGAATATGGCCGTCCAACGGAATAAACAAATTCTACGGCCGCCTAGGAATAGTGGCATAAACAATAAGTATAAGACATGTGGTGGATCATTAGCCCTATAGCAATGAGTTTAATTTTCTACGGCTGTGAGAAGCAGACGATAGCAGCAGCAGTGGAAAAAATATTAGAAGTCATAGAAATGTGGTTCTATTAATGCTGAAAACAAAATGGAAGAAAGGATAGCAAGTGGAGACGTGCTTCAAAGAGCCGGGAGAGAGTGAGCCTATGGAAGCAACAGGAAGAAGAGGGGAAATAATTGGTCCCAATCCCAGGGACGATAGTTTTTACTGAACACTCTAATTGAAGGTAAAGAAGAAAGGTAATAATTACATATGATAGAATGCAAAGAATAAATTACAAGAAGCAGGTCATGGAAGATTCCAGTCCAAGGGACAAGGGGAGGGAAGAAATTAAGAGATTGGCAAGGAAGTGGACGTACCGAACTGATGCTGCAAACCAAATCTCGGATTATAAGCCACTGTGAGAATGTAAAGAGGAGTGCACCAGCTCAGGCATTCATACGAGTCATTATTTTACTTGGAGAGTAAAAATAATGTAGATCAAAGTAATTAAAAGTACTTGCATTATGGTAAATGTAATATTCGTACTAGGGTAGGCGAGATCATGTTAATAAAATAATAGGGAGTAGAACAGATAGACTTAAGTATATAACTTTTTCCACGAAAGATAAAGCATCGGTATAACATTGTCCGACCTTGCTAGTGGAGGATAATAATCGGGTAAAATTAGTCTGGTGTGTATTCACCCCCTGCCAAACACCCTAGCGGTACCTTGCAGGGTACTAAAAATATTATTCTTGGTAATCTGCCGGTGAAGGTATATTTTGGATGGGCACAACTACCAAATAAATATTTTGTTTTTCCAAAAGAAAACACAACCCAATATTATGCTCCACAAAAAGCCCCTCTTCATCTCTGTGAACTTCCTTCTTCCCTTCCTCCCGTCCAACATCTCTATCCTATTCCTGCCCTTTCCTCGTTTGCCTTACATTCTCCCCTCTATTACAGTCTTCAACATCCCACTGCCGATCAATATGCCCTTCATCCATTTTTCCTATCTACTCATTATTTATCCCACCAATTACCTCCTTCCCCACCATGCCTAGCACTTCCTCATTTGTTTTCCTTACTTCTTACTTTCCTTGTTACTTCAGGTGTTCCCAAGGAAAGTGTCATGGAACCTCTTTTATTCGTGCTTCACGTAAAGGACATTGAATCTGCAGTTACAAGTAAAATACGTTTATTTGCCGGCGATGCAGTGGTTTATCTTGATATCCGTGTTCCTGAGGACACAGCATATTTACCAGATAACCTTACTGCTATACAACGCTGGTGCAACACTGGGCAATTAGAATTAAACTTTAAAAAGTGCGTTGCCAAATATTTTTGGAAAAAGAGTAATTTCCACCCGAGCGCCTTGTGCATTGGGGACACCGAAATGGAATGCGTGGACTCGACTAAATACCTAGGCGTTATCCTCCCTCACGGTCTCTCCAGGGTGAATCACATACGGGGAATATGTAGAGAAGCTAGGAAAAAATTAGGATTTATTATAAGAGTACTGGGTATATGTGATGAAAAGGTCAAAGAGAAATGTTATCTTTCGCTGATTAGGCCTCATTTGGAATATGCTGGAAGTGTATGGGATCCTCTCGAAGTTGGATTAATTGCCGAATTGGATTGCGTGCAGCGTAAAGGAGCTAGATTTGTAAAACGTTGTTATGATAAACTTGGCAGCGTATGCAAAAGATTAGAGAGCTAGGCTGGGAATCACTCAATGGAGCGATGGTCAAATTACAGATTGGAAGCCCTTGCAGAAATTGAAATGGCTTCTACTTAGCAGTGATGTTGAAAATGTATTAAAGCCCCCATAGTACTACGGGAGGAGAAATCATGTCAGTAAAATGAGAGAAATTAAGTGTAAAATAGATGGATTTAAAATATCATTTTTCGGAAACGACAAGGGGTCAGAATAATATTGTCTTACCGTGATAGTGTCTCGGGTCCAAATTAGTCTGGTGTGTATTAGTCCACCGCCACCCAATCTAGCTTTCTTCTAATAAATCCTAACGTTTTGTCATATTGTTCCCATATTCCCTGTATTTATGTCACCTAGGAGAGATCGTGAGTGAGGGTAAGGCCTAAGTATTTAATCTAGTCTACACATTCCATTTAGGGTGTGTAAAACATTTCCATTATGTTGTGTAATCACCCCATTTCACACACACTGGTGGTGACTCGAAGGGCACTAAATAAATAGCCACTCGAAGATCAAATCAGTCCGACTCATTTTCAGGACAATGGACCGTCCTGAGCAACCGCACGTAAGCAAAGGTACACGAAACCCCCCCCCCCCGGCCCCGGACCTCTCTTCGAATTTCAAATATCGCAAGGCGCTCACCCTTGAAAGTGTGAGATCATGAGTCTTCGCTGATGATTACTCTGGCGCTGTCGGCAGCAGTCCTGAGAACTTTATAAGATCCCCACATAACCTCTCCGATCCGTCAGGAAAAAGAGCTGAGGAAGATATCGTTGCATTCCGATGAAGGAATAACTTCCCCCCCCCCCGAGCCATAAAATTTCGGACTCGCCCCAAAGGAGTACTCGCTGGGAATGGAGCTTTGTTTCACCTTGCCTCCAGACACGTGGGACCGAGGCCTCGAATTTCACGCGCACAGAATTCTTGGCGACCTTGAGGTGACGGAGAATCGTCAGACTTTTCCGAGCGATCGCACCCGTAAATATAAACCCGGCCGATTTTCCTCGCCTTCTCCTCACTCACCAGTATCGCTCCGGGACGAATATTCCCCGCACGAATGTCGGCATCCATCATCCCTCGCCTTTGCAGATTCGCCCTTGCTTTCCGCGCACCCATTCGGGCGTTAACCTACATCCTCGGCCCCAGCGGCCGAGTCGGAAGGTTAAGGAGCGAGTGTCCCTTTTCCTGTCCCCAAAACCGCAAAACAAACATTGCCGATCCATGTCGTGGACTTTCATATCGCAATCCCAACAAACCAACCCGGTAATCAACGTCATTGGTTCGTTGAAACAAAGTGTAATTTCACATAAATACATAGGCGTTATACTTACTCTTCTGGATAAAACATGTAAGGGGACACCTGGACAAGCTAGCGTAAAATTAGGATTTATTGGAAGAGCATTGGGGAAATGTGACGAAAAGGTTAAAAAGAAATGTTATCATTAGCTAGAGAGGCCTCGTTTATGGATATTAATGGACTTCATTCATTTTATTATAAACTAAGTAGCGTATCCAAAATACGTATTAGAGCAGCTAGGCTGAGAATCACTCGATTGAACGAAGGTTCAGTTACAGATTAAATCTCTTGCAAACATTGGAAGGATTCCTCTTTGTCGATGATATTGAATATTTATTATTGGCCCCATCGTACTATGTTTGGAGAGATAATGTCAATAAAATGCGAGTGAGTAAGACTAGAACAGATAGATTTTAGATGTCTTTCTTCCAACTAACGATAAGGGGTCAGAATAACACCATCCCGCCGCACTATAGGGGAAAGTATTTTTCTATTTTCTTCAAAGTAGCTAATTATATTATCATCACCTCAGGTAGCCTTAGTAATGGTCAAATTCCCAGAAACTGCGGGATTTGCCGCGACAGTGACTTTTGTTGGAGTTATCCGCTAGGTTTACATTGCAATGCCACCATTGCAGAGTGTAAACATCATTCGTCTGAGTGTAAAAACCATTCGCCTTGAAGATATCTTCGATTTTTGCCTGTTCCAAAAAATGGATCAAAGAATTTGTATAAAATTTTCTGTGAAAAACGAAATTAAGTGCGCAGACGCATTCCGAATGTTTACTGTGGTATACGGAGAAGCTACCTTGGACGGAAGTAACGTTTATCGGTGGTACAAAATGTTCTCAGAGGGCCGAGGAGATGTGAACGACGAAGAGCGTGCCGGACGCCCGAGCACGTCAACAACTGACGAAAAAATTGATGAAGTGCAGAAAATAGCAATGGCCAATCGTCGTATCACTGTTAGTAAAGTTGTTGAGGACCTAAACATATCGATTGGCTCATGCCATTCCCGTGACCCGTGCCAATGACACGGGTCGCCGTGAAATTCGTACCAAAAATGCTCAATTTCGATCAAAAACATCAACGCATTAACATTGCTAATGAGGCGCAGGACTCTGCTCAGTGTACAAATCATTCGCCTTGAAGACAAACGTTTTTTACACTCTGAAATTATTGAATTAGTTATGGTCCTTCTTGTTACCCAGGGCTCCTTTCCTATGCATAGAGAAGTATATCTAACTTACAGGACCTGTAGATACCGTAGTTCCTACACCTTTAGTTATCATTACCTACATCATTTGAATTATTTCAATTAAAAATATTAAAATTAAAAATCAAGAAAAAATTAATTTTTGATTTTGTAAGGTATGGTGTGCAATCACCCCCTCACACATCCTTGGTGCTTGATGGTTTATAGGATGCCATTTACAAATAGAAATAGGCTTTCGTATGGGCCAGGTGAGAGCCGAGCGGCGTGACTCTGCGGCTAGCCTGGCGCCCTCACAACAAGTAGAGTCGCGGCCTTCCCTAGTCTCGCGATATCGGGGAATATTTATATCTAAATTAAATATCGCGTCACACATCTTCGTGTTGTTACTTGTTTCTTCCTCCGCTCCTTCCCTTGGGGTTATTACTACAGTGTACGTTTTGTTTGCCTTCTTGCTCCCTATTGGAGAGATCTCGCTCATGTACTCATTCCTCTGAATGGAGGCGATTTCAGCAAACGATGGGCCCACTGCAGGTTTCGAACAGGAGAGCTTCAACTCTTCTCGAACTATATGTCTTATTATTTTTACATTTACATAATTGTTTTCGGACTTGGCCTCTAGTTTTCCTAGAGCCCTATTATTACTATTTATTAGTGTCATGAACAAGTCCTCCAATTTCTTGATTTCGACTGTGATTTCGCCTTTTTTTAACGCCGAGATTTTTTCACTGCCCACAAGACGACGTCACTTGCTACACTAAACTGGCTTGCTAAAGAACAGAGGTCTGCCTCTCCATGAAAGGCATCAGTCCCTGCCATTGCTGCGTTTGATTAGCACTGCACTATGTGATGCTCAATCCCATTTATTCCATACCCAATGTTTAAAGATGATTCAAACGCTCGTTGATATGATAATGGGCGCTTCAATTAGACCTGGGGTTCCAATTTACGGAAAAAAACAGTCCGATTTGCCCCAGTATTATATACAATAAATGCAGTGCTATCAAATGTCTGGCACTTCAGGTATACCCTACGTTTTCTGGTTACAGGATGTATGCCACCAATCAAAGAATACAAAGAAAATCTTACCCAACAAGGATGTTCAGAACATTCCTCACATATTCAAGCTTCACCTTTCCACTCGAATTGATACCCAAATAGTCTGCATCTATGTCACAGATTAATGAAGAAAAAAAGTTCACATACAGCAAGAATGTTCACAACAGCATTCACATACCAGAGTTTTACCACACAACTTCAACCGGAATCCGAGAAATCGGGAACTTCCGGTGTGGACCACATGTTCCGGTTTCAGGATATACGGCACCGATTCAAGAAATAATTACACAGAGCACTGATATTCACAACACCATTCCCTCCCCCAAGTTTCACCGCAAAGCTTCACCCGGGTTAGGAAAAATCGGGCACTTCCGGTTTAGATAAGCAGGGAATAGTACATCTGTTCCGTAGTATCAAAGCACACAAGGCACCTGGTCCGGAAGAAATACCTGCTAGAATATTAAAGGAATTAGCTGACGACATTACCCCATTTTTACATATTGTTTTTCTAAAATCGATAGAAGAAGGCTCAGTGCCTCGTGACTGGAAGCTAGCCCATATAACTCCCATCTATAAAGGCGGCGATAGGGATAAACCAACCAATTACCGACCCATTTCTTTAACGTCGATCTCTTGTAAAATATTGGAACACATTATTGTCACTAACATTATGAAATTTCTTGATAGTAGGAAAATACTAATCCACAACCAGCACGGATTTAGGAAAAGCAGATCTTGCGAAACACAACTTGGTCTCTTCATTCACGATATACTTAGATCGGGAGAAAACAACACCCAAGTCGATGCAGTATTCCTGGATTTCAAAAAAGCCTTCGACAAAGTCCCACACAATAAATTGTTACATAAACTTAAATACTATGGGATCAATGAGAAAATAATTAACTGGATTAGAGACTTCTTGTCAAACCGCAAACAAATAGTAGTCATAGATGGGTTGTGCTCATCGGAGAGAGATGTTACTTCGGGCGTCCCCCAGGGAAGTGTAATAGGGCCTCTTCTGTTCTTAATATACATAAATGACTTAAGCACACACGTTAGTAGCAATCTAAGGTTATTTGCTGACGACACGGTGATATACAGGGAAATAAGGAGCCAACTAGATCGCGAGCTACTCTCTAGAGACTTAGACAATATCTCGGAATGGTGCAATAAATGGGGATTAACACTTAATATAGATAAATGTGCAGTTTTGAAATTTTGGAATAAAGGAAGCGAGGATCAGGATATAAACTACAAAATAGAGGGTTCAGTATTGACTACGGCAAATCAAGTTAAATATTTGGGGGTTGTTCTAACACCACGCCTTTCATGGGGAGCACATATCATCTACATCTACATCTACATAATACCCCGCAAGCCGCCGCAAGGGCGTGTGGCGGGGGGTGTTAGGTCACCAACCGTAAAAACGAAAAATACCACATGCAAAAAACAACACGGAAAATTACACCCCAGCAGCGCACACACTCATGCAAAACTCCCTCCATCCAATACTCATGCAAACACATACACCGCAAAACAACAAAAAACTGCACCCCAGGATACAGCACCAAAGCCATCCTACAACACGCAAGCCAGGACACAACAAGCAAGAATGTGAAACATCACTACCACATGAAAATGCACCACAAAACACTCAACCCCCCAAAGAGACAGTAAAAGGAAGGGAATTCGACCCAACGTTGCAGGTAGCAGGAATTTCCCCCCGCCGGGAGGGAAGAGGGACTGAAAGGGAAACTTAAAAACAGATGAACAGAACACGAATGATGTCATGCGGAAAGAATGGGTTATTATAACAAAACACATAAGGTTAGTGGAAGAGCATGCATTTAAATACGACTAATTATTTTTTAGACACTGAGGGTGGCAAGTGGAATTTTTACTATCTATAATCCTACAGTTGCTATCCCGTATTGTCCGTGGGAAGAAGGAGTCCTTGAGTCGGCTAGTCCTGGCATCTATTTCCCGAATTTTATATGCATGATCCAAGCGACCAATGTATGTAGGAGTACGAATAATCTGCGAGACCTCGGTGCTGAAACATGCGGATCTGAATTTATTTAATAATTTCAGTCTTGCATTGAATCGTCTCTCTTCTAATGATTCCCACCCCAAATCCATGAGCATTTCGGTAACGCTTTGCGTTTTATCGTAGGAATTTTTTACAAAACGGGCTGCCCGGCGTTGAACCTTCTCAATTTCCCGAATGAGACCTTTTTCACTCGGGTCCCACACGCTGCATGCGTATTCTAAATGAGGCCTTACAAGAGCGTGGTAACAACGTTCCTTGACCTTTGAGTCACTTTTGCCGACAATGCGTCTAATGAATCCCAATTTTTTATTTGCTTGACCGCAGACTTTACGTATGTGAGTCCCCCAAGTTAAGTCTTTAGTGAATGTGACACCTAGGTATTTTACCGTATATCAGGACAATATGCGGATCAGCTTTAAAGAAACTTGGCTTCATTAAACGGGTGGTGGGGAAATGTAATGAAAAAGTTAAAGAGAGGTGTTATTTTGCTCTAGTTAGACCTCATTTGGAATATGCCGCAAGTATTTGGGATCCGTGGGAGAAAATTTGGCAAAAAGAATTAGATAAAGTCCAGAGAAAATCCGCTAGATTCGTTAAAAATTGTTATGATAAAAACACAAGTGTGACAGGTCTCTTAGGGGATTTAGGCTGGGAACCACTTGAAGTGCGGAGAGAACAAGCGAGGCTTAAAAAGAGACGTTTCAGGCGTGATATGGTGGAATATCATGATTAATTAAAAATAGCAATTTTCCACAAAAATAAAATTTAATGCGACCGGTTTCAATGTTACTACATCATCATCAGGCACCTGATGATGATGTAGTAACATTGAAACCGGTCGCATTAAATTTTATTTTTGTGGAAAATTGCTATTTTTAATTAAGCGAGGCTTAGACTTTTAGAAAGGTTCAGAACAAACGAGTTTAAATATGACACTGAAGGAATTATAATGGCCCCACACTACTTAGGTAGATCAGACCACAAAGATAAACTAAGGGAGATAGATTCCAAGACAGATAGGTACAAATACTCATTCTTTCCCCGAACAATCAGTAATCATAATAGCAAGAAACCGAAGTCACTTTAGAAATATTAAAAACGTTGAATTTACAAGTCGGAACAAAATTAAACACTATAGAGATGTTAGGTATACTTTCAGGTGCATGTGTATGTTAGTTGGTAGTTTGAGTGTTTGCATGTGTGTGGGGTGTAAGTGTTCATGCATGAATGTATGCCATGTTTTTTTTTTTTTTATATATATGATTTTGTCGTTATTGCATGCGGTTTTTTTTTCTTTTTCTTTTCTAAATTATGGGTGGTGTCCTAGCACCCCCCGCCACACGCCCTTGCGGCGGCTTGCGGGGTATTAAGTAGATGTAGATGTAGATGTAGACCACATGTTCCGGTTTTAGAGAGATTCTTAGATTTTCAAAAGGCATTTGATAAGGTCCCACATGGTAAACTCATTCATAAATTAAAGGTCGCGGGTATAAACAAGGGCGCCATAAATTGGGCTAAAGATTTTCTTTCGGAGCGGGAACAGAGGGTAGTCCTTGATGGCGCTAGTTCCGACAGCGTTCGAGTCACGTCGGGGGTACCTCAGGGAAGTGTGATCGGGCCGTTGCTTTTCTTGATTTTTGTTAACGATTTGAACCGCGAAGTGAAAAGTAAAATTAGGATGTTCGCGGATGACACGGTGATCTATCGGGAGATATCTGGGGATGAGGATCGTTTTATTCTAGAGCAGGATTTAGATTGCATTACTAAATGGTGTTCTAACTGGGGATTGACTCTAAATTATAATAAATGTTCAGTGGTAAATTTCTTTAAAAGATCAACGGGATTTGCTTACAAATTAGCTGGAGGTGACCTAGCAGTAGTTGATACGGTAAAATACCTAGGTGTCACATTCACAAAAGACTTAACTTGGGGGACTCACATACGTAAAGTCTGCAGTCAAGCATATAAAAAATTGGGATTCATTCGACGCGTTGTCGGAAAAAGTGACTCGAAGGTCAAGGAACGTTGTTACCACGCTCTTGTAAGGCCTCATTTAGAATACGCATGCAGCGTGTGGGATCCGAGTGAAAAAGGTCTCATCCGGGAAATTGAGAAGGTTCAACGCCGGGCAGCCCGTTTTGTAAAAAATTCCTACGATAAATCGCAAAGCGTCACCGAAATGCTCATGGATTTGGGGTGGGAATCATTGGCTGAAAGACGATTCAATGCAAGATTGAAATTATTAAATAAATTTAGATCCGCATGTTTCAGCACCGAGGTCTCGCAAATTATTCGTACTCCTACATACGAGGGTCATCCGGAAAGTAGTACCCGTTCGTGAAATAAAGACACAAAAGTAAATATTAACAAACATAAAAAATTTTATTTGAAAGAGGATACTTTAAACTACTTCTCAACATAATCTCCAAGCAAATTAAGGCATTTGTCATAACGTGTGACAAGTTTCTGTATTCCTGCTGCATAGTCCTTCGCCGCCAGCTCATTGAGATACGCGAGGGACCCATCTTGCACAAATTTTTGCATAATGCAGATGGTGTTTAACAATTTCATGAACAATTGTTCGAGAAACATTGGGAAAATGCTCACAGATGTCATCAATTGTGACGCGCCGATCGTTCCTCACGAATTCGTCAACTGAGCTCACCAGTTGGTCTGTAATGACAGACGGTCTCTCCGAACGCTCATCGTCGTGTGTGTTCCCCCTCCCCATGTTGAAGTTGCGACACCACCGCCGAACAGACGACTCGTCCATTACATTGTCTCCATACACCTCCTTTAATTGGCGATGAATATCACATGGGCGAACGTTTCTTGCATTGAGGAATTTAATCACTGCCCTCACTTCACAACTGGCGGCGTTCTCAATTTTTTTAAACATTGTAAACAATCACAGAAACAACACAGGCAATGCTAGCGTCACGCAACTTGGCTCAGAGAAGGCAGACAAGCCACTGAAGCTATCTGACCTCGTCCAGCGGCTACTCGCGTCGTCAGCACTTCATGCGGCACGAACGGGTACTACTTTCCGGATGACCCTCTTACATTGGTCGCTTGGATCATGCATATAAAATTCGGGAAATAGATGCCAGAACTAGCCGACTCAAGGACTCCTTCTTCCCACGGACAATACGGGATAGCAACTGCAGGGTTATAGATAGAAAAAATTCCACTTGCCACCCTCAGCGTCTAAAAAATAATTAGTTGTATTTAAATGCATGCTCTTCCACTAACCTTATGTGTTTTGCTATAATAACCCATTCTTTCCGAATGACCTCATTCATGTTCTGTTCATCTGTTTTTAAGTTTCCCTTTCAATCCCTCGTCCCTCTCCGCGGGGGCAAATTCCTGCTACCTGCAACGTTGGGTCGCATTCCCTGCCATTTAGAGACTCTTTGGGGGGAGAGTGTTTCGTGGTGCATTTTCATGTGGTAGTGATGTTTCAATTTCTTGCTTGTTGTGTCCTGGCTTCCGTGTTTTAGGATGTCTTTCGTGCTGCATCCTGGGGTGCAGTTTTTTAGTTGTTTTGCGGTATATGTGTTTGCATGAGTATTGGATGAAGGGATTTTTGCATGAGTGTGTGCGCTGCTGTCGGTGTAATTTTCCGTGTTGTTTTTTTGCATGTGGTATTTTTCTTTTTTACGGTTGGTGACCTAACACCCCCCGCCACACGCCCTTGCGGCGGCTTGCGGGGTATTATGTAGATGTAGATGTAGATGTAGATGTAGAGGGCATTCAGCCGATCGTTACGAGATGCACACACAACACATGTATGAACAGTACCAACAACACAATCAAATATCTCCGTGTTTCTTCCGACGGTTTCCGATAAAATGCCGGAAAACCAAAATTATTTATGTAATTTTCACAGCCTCTAGCCCGCTTTGGGCTTAATGAATCAGCATCGCATGCTCACAGATGGTGAGGAGTAGTGTCGGGAAAAAAATCCGAAGTTTTAATCACATTCGCACGAGAACTTTTCCACATATGACGTTTTAATAACTCCTCCGCGGGAGGTACGGAGCTCAAAACAGGTACGTCCGCTCGGCACCGCGACTTGTCGCGACTTCCCAGGGTGTGAATATACACAAGCCGAATTTTGACACAAATATGACATTACATGGACATGCTGCAAGTATATGGATCCTCACGAAGTTGGGTTGATTGGCCACCTAGATCGCCCGCAGCATAGAGGAGCTAGATTTCTAAAAGATTGCTGTGATAAACTGAGTAGCATACCAAGATTACTAGAGGAACTACGTTGGAAATAATTCACGGGGCGAAGATTAAATTACAGATTAAATCTCTTGCTTAGGAATTGGATGGATTTCTCTCCAGCGATGACGGTGAAAATGTATTATCACCCCCATCGTACTCGGGTAGAAGAGATACTGCTTATATGCTTAGAGAAATTAAATGTAGAATTGATAGGTTTAATGTCATTTTTCCCACGTGCAATAATGGATTAGGATAACTCATTATAACGGATGTATCGTTAGCAATGATGCTGACAATTTATTACTACATGGAAACACATACGGGGAATATGTGAACAAGCTAACAAAAAATGAGGATTTATTAGAAGAGTATTGGGTAAATGTGATGACAAGGTCAAGGAGAAAAGTTGTCTAGCGCTAGTTATGCCTCATTTAGAATAATATGCTGCTAGTAATACATGGGATCCTCACGAAGCTGGATTGATTGCCGAATTGGATCGCGTGCAGCTTAGAGGAGCTATATTTTAAAAAACGTTGTTATGATAAACTTAGCAGCGTATCCAAAATATTATTAGGTGAGCTAGGCTGGGAATCATTCACGGAGTGAAGGTTAAATTACAGATTGAAGCTCTTTCACAAATTGGAAGGAGGTCCCTTTAGCAGTGATGTTGAAAATGTATTATTAACCCCATCGTACCACGGTATGAGAGACCAAGTCAGTAAAATTTGAGATAAGTGTCGAATTGATAGATTTAAGATGCCATTTTTTCCACCGACGATAAGGTCCAGAAGAACATTGTCCGACGGCGGTAGGGTCATACACGGGTCCAAATTAGTCTGGTATGTACGCAACCCCTGCTGCACACTCTAGTGTTGGCCTGGAGTCTATTAAAATGATTAGTTAAAATAATAAACCTAAATATTTGGGTAACTTTTCCACATGTTCCCGGCATGGGTTTCACCCAGGAGAGGACGTGAGTGAATACGACGTCTGGGTAGGAATTGAGTCTACATGTCTTCGGTGTTCCCGATGCAGTAGGCGTTCGGGAGGGAATTGACCTTTTTCCAAAAATTCATCGCTGCACACTTTTGAAAGTTTTATTCTAAATGCCAATGGTTGCAATATCGTTGTGCGTATAGCCATTAAATCATCTACTAAAGCAGATATTCGAAGGAACCGAGATGTTTATTCGCATTATGATATGATTTTTTCCATCAGATACTCTAGAATGGGGAACAACAAACTAAAACACGACATGAAGCTAATTAGAGAGATGTTCTGAGAGAAATTTCAAAAGAGGGTCACTGTAATTGAGGACAGAAGCACCTTGAATTCAATTAGACCAGCCGAAGCTCCATTTGCCAACTTCCAATGCAATGAAAACCCATGCCTCCCATCAGCAATCTAATTTCGCCCTCGAGTTGAGGGATAGAAGCATGGCGGGCACAGGTTCTTCCAGTTCTGCGTTACAGTTCCTCCTCATCCTACTCCCCGAGACATTTTGAAACAATGTCAACTGGTCGAGAGGTGAAAGAGATCCCGAGGCTTACTTTGTAGCTGTAATTCCAATGGATCAAGCGAAACGGTAAATTATCCCCACGCAAAAAAAGAAATGGCGTGCGAGCTATAAATACTGGGTAAGCATCACACGGCGCATCCACATGAGCGAGGCCCCAAGTCCGTTGTCCTGCAGACCCGTCCCGACAGCTTTCAAGATCAAGAATGGTTCACGCCATTCGGGAAGGGCAGTGGCGTCTCGATGCTGGAGGAGGAGTGCGTAGTGGCCACTCGCACCGACGCTCCCGAATTAAATATTTATTGTTGCGGAAATCGGGAGGGAAAGTCGGCGCCTCTCTCATCTGCCGTGGGTACGGAATCCACAGACAAAAGTAGGAATGCGAAAGGGGGTCGAAATGGCTCTCCAACTCAATCTCCCAATTCTCATGTGTTTAACTTCAATGTTGCAGCGCATAGGTTTCAGACATTTTAACGGTTAATTAAATGAAGAATACAATGTATCTTTCCACTGTCCTTTATTCACGTACAACTAGTTTCAACGCCCTGTACCTGATGATGACGCTTGAGCGTTGAAACTAGTTGTACGTGAATCAAGGACAGTGGAAAGATACATTGTATTCTTCATTTAATTAACATGAATTTCCACAAAGTTGAGCCAGGAACAATTGAATATTTAAACGTTTTTTCGTTCTACCCTTCCCTAAAGCATCAAGCGTATTCATGCTGACTTTCACCTATCCGAGTATCCGGTATTTAAGGAGAAGAATTGCGCTAGGCAAAGAGGCTTTCACAAGGAGGAGGGAGTTGATGACGGGGACGTTGAGTAAGGATGTTAAGAAAAGACTCGTAAAAACTTTGATATGGAGCGTAGCTATGTACGGCGCGGAAACGTGGTCATTGAAGCAGGAGGATAGACGTAGATTGGAGGCTTTTGAAATGTGGGTGTGGAGAAGAATGGAGAAGGTGAAATGGACAAAGAAGATAACAAATGAGGAAGTACTTGGTATGGTGGGCGAAGAGACGGGTTTCTTGGGAGCAATCCTATGGAGGCAGGAAAAGTGGATGAGGGGGTATTGACCGGCAGCGGGATGTTGAAGACTGTAATTGAGAGGAGAATGTTAGGCAAACGAGGATGGGGAATATATATATATATATATATATATATATATATATATATATATATATATATATATATATATATAATGGGCTGACACAGTATAACACAAATAGAAAAGAACAGCAACATTTAAAAGAACACTCACACGGTAAATTGTTCGAGCTTTCGGCCCTCTTAGAGGCCTTCTCCTTCTTCATATATATATATATATATAATTATATATATATATATATATATATATATATATATATATATATATATATATACATACCTCCTTCCGATTTATGCAAGAAATGTAATCTGTAATTTAACTTTCGCTCCGAGTGTAATTCCTAGCCTATCTTCTCTAATAAAAATAATATAGAGAATGATAACTACATACAAGAGCATGGACGATGGTATTTTAGCGAGATATACTGTACTTCTCTACACTTGCGAGAGCTGCGGCTAGGAATAAGGGCAGTAACTAAGGTTAGATGAGATATTGACAACATATTAGAACACTAGGAATGATTAAACTAGAAAAATTGTATTTTTCCTCCTTAAGGCGTTCGGATACAGTTCTACCTCAAAGTAAACTGCTAACAAAGCTAGAAGCATGTGAAGATAGATAAGAAAGATATAGTATATGCATGGATAAGAATATCCTGGGTTGAATTGAAGACTTTTTGAATAGTTGGTTACAATGAGTGTTCATAGATGGAGTTAGCTCAAATGCAGTAGAAGTTACTTCAGGTGTTCCTCAGGGAAATGTTATCGGACCGCTGCTATTCCTACTTTACGTTAACACATTGACCCCGTCGTCACTAGTAAGATGCGCAAATTTGCCGACGATGCAGTTTAGAGAGAGATACCTGTGAATTCCGTATTCTAGGAGTCTAGACTTTCTATTAATAGATATAATAAGCGTTAAGCGAATTCAAAAGGTTAGTTTTTATTGGAAGAGTACTTGGTAAATGTGATGAAAAGGTCAAAGAGAAATGTTATTTGTCGCTGGTTAGGCCTCTTTTAAAATGTGGGATCCTCTCGAAGTTGGATTAATCGCCAAATTGGATCGCGTGCAGCGCAGAGGAGCTAGATTTGTAAAACGTGGTTATGACAAACTTAGTAGCGTATTCAACATATTAAAGGATCTATGCTGGGGTTCACTCACAGAGCGAAGGTTAAATTGCCGCTCTTGCATAAATTGGAAGGTCGTCTCTTCAGCAGTGAAGTTGAAAATGCATTATCAACTCCATCGTACTGCGGCAGGAGAGATCATGCCAGTGAAATGAGAGAGATTAAGGGGAGAGAGAGATTTGAGTCGTCATTTTTTCCACAAACGATTAGGAATCGGAGTAAAGTTTTCCGGCGGCGCTAGGGGAGGAGGGCTATTTTGGATAGAAATAAATCTGGTGTGTAACCACCCTCAAGCACACACCCGAGCGGTAACTCGCAGGGTAATATGTAATGCAATAATTTGCGCCATGCCCAAAGCTTTGTGCCCTTAAGTTTCCTCGCATCCTTTCGCCCCCCGCCGTACACTTTTCAGTATACACCCGGTTTTGCAGGATATCCTGCTGCAGGACCTGTGGCAGGGTCATTGTCCACGAGAAAAGTGAAAGAAGAGGTCAGCTAAGGAAAACACAAGCGTCATTTTCTTTATTTTTTACTTATTCTTTTAGTTTCGCGGTCGTGATGAATCGGAGGAGAGAGGCAACGAATTCTGTAAGACTTAATCTGTAAGACTTTTTGTATCTCTAATTTCGCCGAACACGTCCATTCAGCGTGGAGCACTATTGCACTATTTCCGCGCAGCCTCAAGTGAAATCGCATGATCGATGTCTTTGCGATAAGGTTAATCTAGATTCGGGTCTCCGAGTCCTCAGGTGCTCCCATTCCAGGCTATGCAGTTATTATGCAATGAGTTGGGTTTTTTTTGGAAATGTACTCGTGCGTCGTCCGGTTTAGGATTCCACGCTTTCGTGTTGGATCTCGAATGCTAGACAGGCGCTCCATGCGAGCTTTTTCTTACGAGGAATAAAAACGCGTCTCATTCAATTTTCGAATGGTATGCTTTCCGAGTGTGTATTTCACGGAAAACGTGATTCTCCGAGGAGACTTAAAATGCTGACGGAACACTTGCAATATGCATGTGAATCCGTGATGGATGTACGCGTAATGAGCATTGAATGTCAGCTCCGCGTCCAACCTCTGACCGTAGTCATGAGCGTCGCTGAAATGTGGATCGTAGAGATAGGTAGACTAGTAACGAGTATAGTTGTCATGAATACGGTTATAATGATTATACTTGTAAATAATTGTAATGAGTAGAGCTGCAATGAGTGCTGCGCTAATGAGTATTGTTGAGACGATCATTGTGGAAATGAGTAGCTAGTAATTGACTTTTAATTATTATTATTAAGTAATTACAATTGGAGTATTTGATAGACACCCAGATATAAATAATAAATGCGCAGTGCAGGAATTACAGAAGTACGTACAATATCTTCATCCATGAGAGAGGGAGCACCCTATGTAGCAACCAGTTTCCGCCGAATTTCTGTCCGTTCACAGCGGCCAATATCACCCACGTGATCCTGTGCCTGTCCTTGCGACTCTAACAGGAAAATCGGAGGCCCCCGTGGGTTACCCGTCAAACTAGTGGGCAAGAAGATGCTAATCTATTCTAATTGTTACCCCACACTTCACATTAATGTGGAGTCGAGATTTTGAACACATATTTTTGTCCCCACGTTAACGAGAAACTCACCTTAGGATAGACTGTAAACTATATTGGATTACGTTGAGTACAAAATGTATGATAAACGTGAAAAATCATAGAAATAACTACCCACTAAAGGATTTACGACAGTTTTTTATTTTTAACAATAGTCTAAAGGATGAAATTAAATGAATTATACACAAACACATATATATATATATATATACACATATACATACATACATACATATATATATATATATATATATATATACACACATACACATACATACATACATATACATATATATATATATATATATATATATATATATATATATATATATATACACACATACACATACATACATACATATACATATATATATATATATATATATGTGTGTGTGTGTGTGTTTGTGTACGATATTGAACGATAGGGGAACAGTAAAATTGTTTGACCGCGGTAGGGTCATGCTCTAGTTAAATTATTCTGGAGTGTATTCTTTCCCTGCCATACACCCTGGCGGCGACTTGCAGAGTAAATAAAAGTAAAGAAAATAAAATACTAAAAAGTTACATAATTACCTTCTTTTCCTGTCATTAATAAAATATTTGCAAAAAACAAAAAAAATACACGCAGGTGGTGTTACAAATTGTGCTATGGCTGAATAAATACGTTAATGCATAGTAAATACACCTACTTTTGCTCTTGATTTCTCGATTTAGATCCATAAGGAAGGAAACATCCGTTAGGATCGCCAAGCCGAAAAACTTCATGGCGAAACACTGCAACGGTTTTATATTAAAAACACGATTTTCATCATCACATGAGATCTACATCTACATCTACATCTACATCTGATCCATCCGAGGCACACATTTATACGATTCAAATTGCTAATTCTAGATATTATTTTGGGAGCACGTATTCCCAAGAAGGAAGAGCTAAGGCCGCGACTTACCAAAGCCAAATAATTCTCAAGACTTTCAAGAGGGATCACGATGAAATCAGTTGCTGCCGGAAACAATTTACATATCTACTCATATTTTTTCCTTGGAATTCTGTTAGCACGGTCCGAATAACGGTTTATCATCGCCCTGAAACCGTGTCTACTCCAAATATGATGGACCTTATCGCGAATAATCTTCAACGGAAGTGAATTCTGAAATATGTTTTAATCTAAATGAAAAGTAAAAAAGCTTTAGCGCCGTAGTAGTGTGGGTTACCGAATTAGCTTTAAATATACTCTCTATGTAAATCACCGATGCGGCCCATACGTTTTGCGAGCGATGTGTTGATTACGGAGGCCACGCAGTAGCCAGGAACCCACCGTACTCTGTGAACTTATACAGAAATGTATCGATCATTTTTTGGCGGCAAAGAACAGGTTATTCGAGTATGCCTACTTGCAGGATAAGTACAATAGATATTCCGAAATATCTTTTGGTCATTTATTTTCTCCTCGGAAATCATGAGACAGTAACGCAGTGAGTGGGGAGGGGGTGATTGGGGAGGATTATTTTACCCACGGTGGATCAATGCTTTCTCTGCCCTCATGGAAAACAACGCAAAAGTAGCTCTCTGGCACCATGCGTGACCAAAGAGATAAATGTTGGTAGTCTCCGCTCTAAAATTCTCCTTGCGTAACGAACTGCCCTCATTATATTCGGGTGACGATATTGCGGAGGTGATTACAAAGTCTCATTCCTTATCTCTGGAATCTACTTTTGCGCCGCACTGCTTACGAGTGGGAGTCGTTTGCTTCGGCCCCCGCCCAATACGAAAGAACTGCCATCGCGTTCGGACAAATACATTCCCGACACCACCGCCTGTAAATTATCCGCCCTATATTATTCCCCCCTCCTCAACACGCGGAAACTTCTCTCCAACCACCGCTTAAAAATCCTAACTCCACACCGCTGGGCCCCGAATCAGTAGAACACATAAAAAGAAGGCCCTCGCTCGCGGGCGAAACGTGTCCTTGCATCGCTGGCTTGACCGACATTCATTGCAACGAGAGACACGTTAGCCTTAACGTTGCCGTTTCAAGTACTCCACCGAAAGTCAAGGCATTTCGCTCTTATCTAGGTTCTCATTTATACCTATTTTTGTTGATTGTAATAAATAAAATGCGCTGATTAGATAAAAGGCTTCTAAAGTTATCTTCAAAAAAGAGGACGAATCACTCGTCGGATTTCACTGCGATATTTCTTTCCTTGGAATAGCAAACAGTTGACATTTTGCTACAAGGTTTGAGGCGGAGAATTTCCGAAAAAATACCTCAAAGACGTAACACGACAGAGCACTGGCTGTTTGGCGAGAAGAGATCGTTTGACCACTTGGGTAAGGATTGTCGCACAGAAAATTTCAAATATGCTTTGGTGCAATAACACATCTAAATGAATTGAGTGAAATACGATTTCTTCACTCTAAGGTGCGATTTTATTCTGCCTTCGATAGTTTAAAATGGCCTCAAACATCACAACATTTAGGGTACCCAATGTAATTACCGCTGAGAAATAAGAACGACGCTGCGTTCGAACGTAACAGGGAATTAGAAATTCTTAGTTTCACTGGTGTTTTATCACACTACTCATTCATATTGAGCTCATAAGCTGGAAGACATTTAGATAAGTATTTAATCTATTGTGAGTTTTCAAATTTCTTCAAGTAAGCGCAATTCACTTGCTGCCAGTCCCAGGTAAAGAACTTAGGGGTAGGTTTTACTGCTGCAAGTTTCGGGTTAGATTAAGTCTTATAAAACATTGCTCCAATTTCAACCTGTTAACTGATAATTGTCTGAATAAATCCGTACGCATTCCAGATTTCCCTCAAATGTACTAGCTCTAAGCTTTAGTTGGGAACTCCTTTCATTTCTCAGCAATTTCATATCCTCTTCTCAAACATCTGCTTCGCTTCCAGCCGAGGAAAGGTCGTTCAAGTTCCACAAAAAGGAGTTTATTGCTTTGCGGTGTTTTGCCTTAATCTTCCTATTTGATGTAGGCAATCTATACAAGTTTCGGGTCGCAGCATTCTCAAAATGCGATCTCGGGCGACTCTAAGAAATGCGTCCAGCAAAAGGGTCTAGAGGGAAAGCGCTGCTTACATCGCAGGGTGTCACAACGGGCTATCGAACTGCCCGTGCAAATGTTTCTTCGTCTTAGGCATAAGTCGTCGCCTTCGGAGAAAATAATTCCAATGTGATCAAGGACTAAGTATGTAATCATTACGAGGAATTCTAATGTACCTAAACTTGGAGTTGGTGTCTGGATTATCATTACGCCTGCATTACGCCTCCATTATGTCTGCATTATCATAGTGGATGAACTTTTCTTACAAGGTACAGTTTTCAACGCTACCGGGTAGAATTGATTCATTATTACGGACAGGCACTTTGAACATAATTCCACCTTATTTGATTATTTATAACATGCAAGCCACCACTAGGATGTGTGGCAGGGGGTGAATATACACCAGAATACTTTACCCGAGCATGACCTTACCGCGGTCGGACAATGTTATTATGATCCCCTAACGTGGCATCTTAAATCTCTCTGTTCTACACTAAATATCTCTCATTTTACTAACATGATCCCTCCTCCCGTAGAACTATGGGGGTTATAATACATTTTCAACATCACTGCTAAGGAGACGTCCTTCCAATTTATGCAAGGGCTTCCAATCTGTAATTTGACCATCGCTCCATTGAGTGATTCCCAGCCTAGCTCTCTAATCTTTTGCATACGCTGCCAAGTTTATCATAACAACGTTTTACGAATGTAGCTCATTTACGCTGCACGTGATCCGATTCGGCAATTAATCCAACTTCGAGAGGATCCCATACACTTCCAGCATATTCCAAATGAGGCCTAACCAGCGAAAGATAACATTTCTCTTTGACCTTTTCATCACATATACCCAGTACTCTTATAATAAATCCTAATTTTTTCCTAGCTTCTCTACATATTCCCCGTATGTGATTCACCCTGGAGAGATCGTGAGGGAGGATAACGCCTAGGTATTTAGTCGAGTCCAAGCATTCCATTTCGGTGTCCCCAATGCACAAGGCGTTCGGGTGGAAATTACTCTTTTTCCAAAAATTTTTAACAACGCACTTTTTAAAGTTTAATTCTAATTGCCCAGTGTTGCACCAGCGTTGTATAGCAGTAAGGTTATCTGGTAAATATGCTGTGTCCTCAGGAACACGGATATCACGGTAAATCACTGCATCGCCGGCAAATAAACGTATCTTACTTGTAACTAAAGAGCCAATGTCCTTTACGTGAACTAGGAATAAAAGATGTCCGATGACTTTAGGGAACACCTGAAGTAACTTCGACTGCATTTGACCTAGCTCCATGTATCACTGCTCTTGGAACCCGACCATTAAAAAGTCTTTAATCCAACCCCCGATATTTTTATCTGTGCCTTAAGCTTCTGGCTTTGCGAGTAGTTATTAGTTGCGAGTATACTATGAGGTACTTTGTCGAAGGCTTTCTTTAAATCTAGAAAAATTGCGTCCACTCGAACATTGCTCTCTCCCGAAATAAGAATATCATGAACAAGAAGCGCAAGTTTTGTCTACTCTTCGGAAACCGTGCTGAATTTTCATTAATATTAATATTTTCATTAATAACTCCTGATTATCGAGGTGTCCCACTAGCAACTGTATGTTCTACAGCCTTGTACAAAATGGATATGAGGGAAATAGGCCTGTAATTGCTCGATTCCTCCAGGTCTTCGTTTTAAATATTGGTGTCACGTTAGTCGTTTTCCAATCTCTGGGAACCTAATGATGTACCAGCGACTTCTTAAATATGATTTCAAGGAACAGTATTAACTTAAATTAACGAGCAGGTCCGGATCCGTCCAGGAGGGTTTTTTAGGCTTAATATTTTTCAGCAAACCTTCTATTCCATCGAATGAGATTTCTTCAATTTTGACATCGGCTGACCGATCGGATTTGGTAAGCTATCGGGGTATTCTGTGAGATATAAATTAATACGCTGTGATAGAAGGAATTCAATAAGCTAGCCTTTTCCAAACTGCTGGTTACTCTTTCGCCTTAATCATTTTGGGGCGAATTCATGACAGTTGACTTAGATCCCTGCTATTCTCTGATCTATGACCAAAGTGCTTTTTGGTTCTATTTCAGATTTTCCGCTAACCTTTTCCTTTTGATTACACTTTCCGGAATTCATTCTTGGAATTCGCTCTAGGTATCTTATTATCATAAGTGATCTCATTTATTTTGTCGCTAGAGATATCACCCTTAATATTTTTCATCTTGGCGTGACATAGGCTTTGACGCCATGATGTCTTTCTAATATCCACGTTGTACCATCTAGGTTCCGTGTCTTCTTTTATGAATTTACTGGGAATGAACTTTTGCTGACTGCTGAGCGCGTGATCTCAAGGAAGTGATTTCACGTATCCTCATTATTTCGGTGGTTACTATCTTTCTTAAAACTAGCAAATTGATTCTGTCGCACGCGCTTTAGGCCACTATAGTCCCCTTCTTTAATAAGTCAATTTTCCCCTTAGGTTTCTTATTTCGGATCCAATGATGACAAAACTCAGCATTTACTGCCTTATGGTCACTAATTCCTTTTGTAGTTCCTAGAGTTTTTCGGGAATATACGTTTTAACAAATGAAGAATATTATCACCCCTAGTTGGTGAAGTGACAAGTTCATTTAATGAGTTAAACGTAAAAGAATACGATAGCGAATCGCAGATATATTAGCCTAGTTTTAAAACTATTTGTGATTCCGTCATTAGACGGGACATTGAAATCTCCAACGAATGTAACGTCGCGATCATTCTGTTGATATAAAAAAACTTTGATTTGTTAATCTAATTCAAGTATTGAATTGTCTCTGTCGACTGGCGGTCTATAAAATGGGCATACATAAATTCTTTTTGATTTAGGACTTTCAATTGAATACCAAACGATTTCCAAACCATTACCCGGAATTACCTCAGCCCTGCTGACGCAAGAATTTTTATCTGAAATGAAGACACTACCCCCGATTCTATTTGTTCTGCCATTTCTGTAAATAGAAGAGGATTTTGGGAAAATTTCAGCGTCGGAATGTCAGTGGATAACCGGCTTTCGGTCCCAATTATTACATCTGCGCCTCTGCATTGAATAAGGTGATGATATTCTGCGACTTTGTTTTTTAAATTTCGGCAAATTACTACCAATACAGATGCAACGATTTCAGAGTGTAAAAATCATTCGCCTTGACTGGGATCCCAGTCAAGGCGAATGATTTTTACACTCTGAAATCGTTGCATTGAAATGCACATTAGCGGATGACTCCGTTAAAAGTTACTGTTGCGGTATCTCCCGCAGTTTCTTTGGAATTTACCAATACAGATAATTTTTCCTTGATATAACGGTTTTCTGAATTTTTAACGAGGATCGTCTTCTTATTAATATTGAATTCCTTATAAAATAATCCGTCCGATGTTATCCGATTGGTGTTATATGAACTATTGCTAGCACTAAAACTCGCTGATTTATACTTATATCTAAAAAAACCCTGCAGTGGTCGAATATCCTACCCGCTTCACACCTGACGACCTCAGGCGTGGAATGAACACCAGAACGACTCAGGGGTTTCCTGCTCGATTGGATCGCCGGCTGGATGTCGACGAAGGACGCCCTGATTTCCCTGCAGAAAGCAAGTTACCTCTGATTGATGCCTTCCACTCGGCTTCATAAGCGTTTTATTTCCACGACCTAGTTTCGCCGCACAACTTCGTCAATATACGAGAATTGTGTCATAAAGGATCACATTATAATTATTAATTGTGTCATTAGGTTTACGTCAACCACATTTATCTCGGTTAGACCGTTAGACCGATTACTACCTTACTGTTACCTGACTACCTTCCTCCATTCGACCGATGTATTCAGAGATGGGTGTAATGGAGGACGGTAGAGCTCACCCAAAATTAAGCCCGTCGGCGTGTGAAATCCACACATCAGTGTAATTACTATTATCAGGTAATGTACCGGTTAAGGTAGGTTCTTGGATGGACATAATTACTAATTAAATAATTTGTGACCCCTCGCAAAACACAACATCCCACTCTACATCTGGTCCCTACTCATCTCTGAGTACTTTCTTCCTCCCTTTATCCCGTCCAACATCCCTATCCTGTCAATAAATTGAAAAAGAATGATATATTTCCGTTCATTATTTGCCATTAGATCCACAAAATATTTGTAAAGCGAGGTTGAAATGTGGATTTTTTATGTTATGCCAGATATGAGTGTCGTCGTCACCAAAGGTGCAACATTTTCCGCGCCCGATCACTCTCCTCACTCACTGCACAAGAAAAGCCATTTCTAAAATGCCACTTATTTGAGAATACGCAATAAGAGGACGTGATTTGGAACACATTTCTTCATTTAGTCCTTCACTGGCATAGAGAAAAGCTTTAAGACCTGAATGATAAGCGTCGCTGCCAATTTACAATAATCTATGTTCAAATGAATAATATCTTCAAATTTCTACTATGCTTGAAATTGACACACATATACATATATATATATATATATATATATATATATATATATATATACATATATTATTAGGTAATCTACCGGTTAAGGTAGGTATTTGGATGGACAAAATTACTAATTCAACAATTTGTGGCCCCTAGCAAAACACAACATCCTACTCTACATCAGGTCCCGCTTCAGCTCTGAGTACTTTCTGCCTCCCTTCATCCAGTCCAACATCCCTATCCTGTTCCTTCCCTTTCCTCGTTTGCCTAACCTTCTCCCCTCAATTACAGTCTTCAACATCCCGCTACCGGTCAATACCCCCTTCATCCACTTTTCCTGCCTCCATAGGATTGCTCCCAAGAAACCCGTCTCTTCGCCCACCATACCAAGTACTTCCTCATTTGTTTTCTTCTCTGTCCATTTCACCTTCTCCATTCTTCTCCACACCCACATTTCAAAAGCCTCCAGTCTACGTCTATCCTCCTGCTTCAATGACCACGTTTCCGCGCCGTACATAGCTACGCTCCATATTAAAATGTTTTTACGAGTCTCTTCTTAACATCCTTACTCAACGTCCCTCTCATCAACTCCCTCCTCCTTGTGAAAGCCTCTTTGCCTAGCGCAATTCTTCTCCTTACGTCCCTACTACTTTGACCGTGTTGGTCCAAAACACTACCGAGATACGTTAACTGTTCTACCTGCTCTATTTTTTGCCCTCCTATTTTAATGTTTAGCTTAGCCTTTTTCTTTCTAGAAAATCCAGTAATCCCCGGCAAAAAAATGGCACACTTTAGAATTGAACATTACATTTAACTATCCAAATTATTGCAGAATATTCACATCTTTGGAGACAGTTGATAATTTTGTTTCATGCATAAATGAAAGTCTCGAATGAAGAGAAAGTAGCAGGGAAAAATATATACGTGATCCATTTGAATTTTAAGAAACTTGCGATAAGTCCTCGTTCGCCCAATCGAAATATTTACGGGCAGCGAGGTTGTGGAACGAATGAAAAGATAAAAAACTGGATTCTAGACTCTCTCTCCTCTTACGAGAACGGAGACTAGTACTGGGCGACTTTAGTTATTATAAGCCATAAGTAAATTCTGATGTACCCGAGTGAAGCATAGTAGGACCTTAATTATTCATAATGGTGAGATAACTTTAATTGCATACATTTGAAAACAAAAAAGCATGAGGGGTGAAAATAACCCAATTTGCAGATAAATTAGTTTCCACACTCAACGATCGCGAAATATTTTCAGTTAACGTACTCCGAAAGCTGCTATCGAACTGGAGTCTGTAATGAAATACTAACAACCGTAACGCATAACATTTCTTAAAGAATAGAGCGAGTGACCAGAGCTACCACAACGACGACTCCCGACACGCTTAAACGGGCGCGTCAGGTCACATATATATACGCGCGCGCACACACGCACACACACACACAATTCAAACTGTCTTAAACAAGTATGGAAAATAAAAAGTGCAGTAACAGAGATACATTTAACATTTCAGCGGTCATGTCGCCTTCGCCGAACGAAACATTTTGATGCATATGTACACGTATCTACGAGCTCCTATATGTATGCGTACAAGTATATTATAATTATAACATTTGGTACTCTACCGGTTGAGGTAGGTTTCGGATGGACAGGTTATAAAACGATACATTTACTTCCCTCTCCAAACAAAACATGACATCCAACATAACAACCTGACATCCAACGCTACAATAAATCCTTCTCCGGCCCCACATTCTTCCTTCCTCTCTCCATCCGTCCAACATTCCTCGCCTAGTCCGGCCCCTTCCTCGTTCGCCTAGCGCACGTATTGGCCTTGAACATTACATTGGCAATCAAAATGCTCTGCATTAATCTTTTCTTTTTTATTTCTCCCAACAATCCTCTCCCACCATCACTAGAACTTCCTAATTTATTTTCCTTTCAGGTTCATCTGTTTTCATCAGGTTCATCCCTCTCCACACCTACAGGTTGCGTTCCGAAAGTAATGCGATTGAATTCCCCGCACCGCTCCTATTAGTTGGAGTGGGATTGAACCACTTGGAGTGGGCGATAAAGACGCTAAGCTCCGTCGCAAATTCAGTCTTAGTGCTTTCCAAGCTGTGGAAGCGGCAGGACGTCAGTTATTGTGAACCTATGTGCGCCGATCGTGTCATCAAAAAAATGGAATCGACAATCGTGGAATGTCACGCGATTACGTTTTGCGCTAAACTGAAAAATCTCTTGAGGATAATAACAAAATGATTCGTGAGGCTTATGGGCTCCGCTCTCACTATGTACTCACATATTTCGAGGTGGCTAAAGGCCTTTAAGGAGGGCCGGGAAGAGGTTCACGACGAACAACGCCCTGGGCGGCCGTCAAACAGCAAAACCGACAACAATGTGGCTCGTGTTCAATGTCAATTGTTGGACTCTGACCGTCGACTGAGTATCAAGATGGTTGCCAATGAACTGAACTTTTCGTCTATTGTTGTGTTTCGCATTGCTACTGAAGATTTAGCGATGAGGAAGGTGTGCGCCAAGCTCTCGAAGAGTGGACGCTGCGAAATTGGATTGGCAGTGTAGTTATCTACTGTAAGATTGAACAAAAAAATGGGTAGCTTTTGCTTCGATTACCTTAATCAACTTGTGCACGTACAGATGCCTGCCGCAAGGTAAGCTTATTTCAGCCGCCAATATGGTGGCTGAAATAAGCCGACCTTATAATTGTTGATTAGAATTGACAATAACCGTCCCTAATTAACTCTCCTGCAAACGCATGAATTCAGCAAAACGTTTATGCAGAGCAGTCAAGTAAACCGCGTCCCTTTCGTTCCGCTGAACTCCCGTTCTTTTATCTTGAATTAATTTGCACGAGGCCGCTCCAAACATTCCATCGGCGTCGCGAGATCAAAGTGCACCCCGACCGCCACCGGCGATTGCCATCGGTAGGGGCCACGGCTCGATGCGAATGTATTCCCGGACCATCTTCATTTCAACTCTGGGTCCATTTTTAATACATTTTTCGCGTGAACTTTCGCATGGATAATTTTGGAATACGGCCCGTTGGATTAGAGAATAACTTCAAACCCACTTCCCGTAAATAATCTTACGTCATAGGACATTCTCCTTTAGGAAGTTGCCGGGCGCAAATGCATGCATTCTTCCAACAGGCGGAAATTTGACCTCCGATAGTTGGGCAACTTCAGACATGGCTTCATTTGGCGTTCAAAATCTAAATTTATTTATTAAGTGCCAATCGGAAGCCACACACCAGGGCTATAATTTCAACACAACGCAAAGCTCCGTATAGTTGGAGTTGTAACTTTCGCTAATTGTCAATCAACAAGAAGCTTTAAAAGACACTCATTCTCTGAAAAGGAGACTTAATGTGTGTTGGAAGGTTTTTATTTACATCCGAAGATCCTTAACATACATGTAAACAGTGGGGACTTGTCAATTGACTTATAGCTTTGAGTTTAGAAAATTAGAGGGGGGGAATATATATATATATATATATATATATATATATATATATATATATATATATATATATATATTAATATATATATATATATATTAATATATATATATATTTATATATATATTTATATGTTTCTGTATGTATGTGTGTTATTTGTGTATGAAAAGTTATTTATTCAACATATTTGGAGTTCGAATTTTGACTTGAAATTCTAATTCCTATCTATCCCAACAAATGCCCATCCCAAAACAAGTCTTACTGACTTCCATATTGAAGTAAAAATTCAAAGGTAATTATAAAATAAGCTAAGAAGAGCAAGCACAACAAACTGGAAAGTCATTTGTGAAAATTACTATGATTCAAATGGTTTTTTACGTCAAAAACATAACTTTGGTATACTTTGCTTCATTATTTGGTTGCAGGCACAAGTGCCTCGAGTACCCTGATGACTTGACTATTTGACCGATGCGCTCCAAATGCACATTCAACCCTAGAATAATCACCCCTTCCTTCACCATCTCATGAAATATACTTCCCAACTGCGTGGTGAAGATTTTTCTATGAACCGAACCCAGTTATCTATCTTCTTCGGACCCATTCTAATGACATGGTTCAGATAGAAGCGACCCCTCATTACCCATCCTGGTGCTGGGGATGATCGGAGGTGCTCGACCATATAAATCATATTTAACGCAGAGTAATGAACTTTCACTGGATATTTGTTGGCATTCTTACATGGAAATTTAATTCAATCACCTAGCAAGTCATGAATATTGCATAAATCGCTTGTGAGTACCCTGCTGCCCTCGGGACGGACTCTTCCTCCATATATGTACTTATTGCTGTTGCTTCGATGTAATAACTAATACTGTTATTTGCGAGGGAAATTTTGCCGATGTGTACATAGGAGTAATAAGGGGCCTATTACACTTCCCCAAAGAAAAGGAATAATCACATAAATGTACGCTGCCAGTTTTTCGACGTTAGGATTTAAAAAACCTGGTGGTCGTATTAAGACAGTTCCAGACTGACTGTCAAGATCAGCTCGATTCAGAGATTTCCTTGCAAAATATACTAAAAATCAATAAACGCTTTCGAAGAGTATATTCTTCCTAAAAGTTGACGATAGATTTTCTTCCGATGGTGGCAAAGATTCGCGGGTCATTTGAGGAGTTTTAAGAGGGACTGCTGTTATTGAATGTGCGTGCTCAAAGAGACGCGTCTATCGCCGACCGGCGATGAGCTACCTACAGCCATCGCAAGCCTCACTCGCCGAGGCGTCCTCCCATCTACCAAGCCTCCCAGTTGACGTTTGGAAGCGCCCATGCCAGCACGCACTTTTCGAACGCCCACTGTTTTGAATGGGAGTTTTATTTGAAGTGATGAGCAAAGAATAAACCCCCTTGAAGGGGATGATGACCGCATGGGCGCGATAATTCTTCCCTCGCCTATTCGATAGGAAGTGCATGAAATATACAAAGCGAGAAATGAAGAGATGGGATGCCTTATCATATTGATACAAACATCAGGCGAGGGGACACAACAGCGATTCACTTGCACGCCCTGCAATCTCTTCTCAAACATCACTCACGGCATGGTGAGAGTCGCAAATGAAAGAATGCTCACTTGCTCCGATAGGATTTCGTCTACATAAGCTATGTATGAGGGCTTACTCTTTTGTGCATCATACTATCTTCTGAAAGGGCGTTTGTGACCTTGTTTCCTTGGCGACCACCTCGACCTAATGGTGACCCGCGTCATCCCAATCTGTGACTTCGTCCCACCTTGACCGGGGAAGCCCTTTCGGGAAAAGCCGTCCTCGCCATTTCGTCCTGCCCTCCCTCCGCATCCTCGAGGGCCTCCCTCCCTCCCTCTCCGCCCCACCCCCACTCCCAGGCGCCCTACATCTGCGGCCCGCCGGCACACGGGCCGCGACGTGGGCGTGCGCCGTGGGTGTTGGACCGCCAGCCTATAATCATGTAATTTCGGATAATTACGAGATGATGCTCGCGAGAGCAATGGCAGGTGGCAACGGGATCTTTCCGCAGAAACTGTTGTTAATCCTGTTTAGTTATGACCATGGGGGGGGGGAGGGGGGCGGAATAGGGCTTAAATCTATCGATGCCGAAGGACCTCTTTCATCTGGATGGCTCAATCTTCCGATGCAATGCTGTGCATGAACGTTAACCCCGATGATTGAGAGTTCATTTGTGCCCACGCCTCGTACCCCGAGGTCCACTGCTAAGGCGCGCGTGTGCTCGAAAGATGATTAGGGCCCCCAAACCGTGCGTGCATACTTGTGACTTCAAGCAGACATTCGAGTAAATGTTTGCTCTTACATTTACTCATTCATGCGTATGAATATTTACTTGTTCATACGCACAAACATTTGACCCCGAACAGGCATTGCATGCCTATATACGTACATCTAGCGTCGATTGGTGATTCTGACTTAATCATTAACTTTTGGTCTCAAAAAATAAAAATATTCGATTTCACAGGTTCTATCATGCTATGATTGCGTATCTTGCGCGGGAATAATTCAAACTATAATCTGTCCAGGACAGTGCATACATAATATACCTATTAGGTCGGCGGTCAAATCTACCTGTATATTTAGGCGCCCTTATACTGCCCTCGGAGTCGCAAGCAATCTTGGTTGTCCTGTATATACACACACGCGCGCACAAACACACACACACACACACAAACACACACACACACATAAATATATATATATACACACACACACACACACACACACGAGGGTCATCCGGAAAGTAGTACCCGTTCGTGAAATAAAGACACAAAAGTAAATATTAACAAACATAAAAAATTTTATTTGAAAGAGGATACTTTAAACTACTTCTCAACATAATCTCCAAGCAAATTAAGGCATTTGTCATAACGTGTGACAAGTTTCTGTATTCCTGCTGCATAGTCCTTCGCCGCCAGCTCATTGAGATACGCGAGGGACCCATCTTGCACAAATTTTTGCATAATGCAGATGGTGTTTAACAATTTCATGAACAATTGTTCGAGAAACATTGGGAAAATGCTCACAGATGTCATCAATTGTGACGCGCCGATCGTTCCTCACGAATTCGTCAACTGAGCTCACCAGTTGGTCTGTAATGACAGACGGTCTCCCCGAACGCTCATCGTCGTGTGTGTTCCCCCTCCCCATGTTGAAGTTGCGACACCACCGCCGAACAGACGACTCGTCCATTACATTGTCTCCATACACCTCCTTTAATTGGCGATGAATATCACATGGGCGAACGTTTCTTGCATTGAGGAATTTAATCACTGCCCTCACTTCACAACTGGCGGCGTTCTCAATTTTTTTAAACATTGTAAACAATCACAGAAACAACACAGGCAATGCTAGCGTCACGCAACTTGGCTCAGAGAAGGCAGACAAGCCACTGAAGCTATCTGACCTCGTCCAGCGGCTACTCGCGTCGTCAGCACTTCATGCGGCACGAACGGGTACTACTTTCCGGATGACCCTCGTATATATATGTTTGTGTGTATGTGTATAATATATACACATATTTATATATACTTATATATAAATATAATGTGTATATATATATATATATATATATATATATATATATATATATATATATATATATATATATATATATATATATATATATATATATATATATATATATATATATATATATATAAACACTTAGCACTAGTGGACACAGACCACAGACAAAAACACAGAAACACACAAAAAAGAGACTCACTATTTTTCGAATTTTCGGTGGTCGTTGCCACCTTTATCAAGGAAGAGAGGGACATAACTCTGTCCTGTTCTGTCCCTCTCTTCCTTGATAAAGGTGGCAACGACCACCGAAAATTCGAAAATAGTGAGTCTCTTTTTTGTGTGTTTCTGTGTTTTTCTCTGTGTCCACTAGTGCTAAGTGTTATACATTATTATTATTATTACCCCGCCGACCCCGGTGGCGGCGGGGTAGCATCCTCGTCTGCTATTCCAAGGGTCGCGGGTTCGATTCCCGCCTGTGTGAGTTTTCCTCCACCTAGGGCTTGGGTGTTTGTGAATGTGACCATTGTTATCGTTGTTAATAGTTCGATGTAAAGGCCAAAATGTGCTGTTTTCGGACTTATACTGAATAAATAAATAAATAAATAAATTCACGTCCGTGAGACTTTCAAAAAGTATAATATATATATATATATATATATATATATATATATATATATATATATATATATATAAAACCTGGACTAAAACTACTATAAGGTGGACTACAACCTTGACGTGGTGGAAGGGCTTGTGCGTTCCGATGACCCCTAGAGCTGTGCTGGCGGGAGCAATAATTATTGCTCCTGGTAGGGTCACCCTTGCCAGATAGGTCGAAGGTTAGGAGCCAGACGAAAGGTAGTCCACGCAGCGTCTGTTCCTTAGTGAGGCGGCTGCAATGGTGTCTGACCCCAGTGGGGCGGCCAATAAGTGATGGTGTCACGTTAAAAACACTATTTAGGAAGCAACGGGAAACCACCTCAATTATCATTTCAAAGACTTAAATGATGGACAATAGAGAGATTTTGAGTCCTGGCAACTACGGGGCTCGGCCCAATGGGCCGTGTGTCGTGCCCGGCAGCGGGGGAGACAAGGCTACCGCGGTCGTCATCCCACGAAACCCTTGCAAGGGAAAACCAGCAGCATCAGGACAAAAGACGCAGGGGAAGAAGAGCACATTAGTTAGAATAGGAACGTGGAATGCTAGGACGATGATGAGGACAGGGAAATTGGAGAATGTTAAGCGAGAGATGGAAAGAGGAAATATCACCCGCTTAAAATCAAATACATGCCCCAAAAGACAAACACCGCCAAGTTTTCGTTCCTAAATATGGGAATCAAAGAGTAGAACCAGTGCCTGATGAACTCTTTAAGCCTTTACCCAAAAGCATTAAATCATTTAGGCGTGAATGTAAAAGGTATACATGATGGGATTGTTCAATGCAATACGGCAGAAGGTGTATGGCTGTATCACAATATATTGTTTTTTCTTATTTTTTTTATTTTGTAAGTCTACTATATGACTAAATAACACTATGATATGTTTTAAGACTGACTACTGCATAGTTTTTAGTTCTTTTTATATCATGTCATTGCCACTCGGCTTATCGCCTAACAGCAATGTATCCTAAATAAATAAATAATAATTATAGATATTTTAGGTCTATGCGAGGTGAGATGGAAAGATAGTGGGGATTACTGGAGTGATAAGTATAGAATAATATACAGCGCCGGGGACGAGAGCCAACGAGGGGTTGCCATAGTATTAAATGAAGAGGTAGGGAGAAGCGTAGTCAACACAGAGCAGGTACGGATAGAATACTACTAATAGAAATAAAAGCAGGACTGACGAACTTGGTTATTATTCAGGTATACATGCCACGGAGCAACCATAAGGAAGAAGAGGTCGATAGGATATACAATCAGTTAGAGGACATAATCGCGTATGTTCCTGCAGGGAGACATTTGATAGTGATGGGGGATTGTAACGCGACGGCAAGCGAAGGAAGAGATGGTGACGAGGTCGGGGATTACGGTTTAGGCACGAGGAATGACCGCGGCGAGAAAGCAGTTGAGTTCTCCAGGAGACGGGTTAGTCATCACCAACACTTGGTTTAGACAACACAAAAGACACAGGTATACAAGGAAAATGCCACGTGACTCAGAGAGGTATCAGCTAGATTATATCCTGGTTAGACACAGGTTTAGGAACAGTGTGACAAATTCGCACAGCTTCCCGGGAGCGGATGCGGACTCTGAACATTATTTAGTTGTTATGAAATGTAGCGTCCGTTTCAACAAGATAAGGCAGAGGCGGCGAGTTAGAAAATGGAATGTAGAAGTATTGAATGGTTTGAAAAGGAAGGAATACAAACAGGCGGTAGAGGAAATCATGGAGGATGGTAAAGAGCGAAGTACTATCGAAGAAAAATGGGAAAGCATCAAGAAAGGGTTGTCTAAAGCCGCAAAAGGCACTATTAGAACTATTAATGCTAAAAGGACTAGGAAACCATGGATCACGGATGAAATGATTACAAAGATGGATGAGCGGCGAAATTGGAAGAATGTAAATAGAGAATTAGGCAAAATGAAGCACAAAGAATGTAACAATAAATTGAGGCGGGCAACAAATAAAGCAAAAGAAGCATGGTGGAAGACGCAGTGCGAGGATATAAAAAGTCTGCAGAAGAAGGGTGAAATCGGTGCGCTGTACAGCAAAGTTAAATCGTTATCGGGACGTAAGAAAGGATGAGCTATGCTAACAGTCAGAGATAAGGCGGGTAAGGTAATAGTTGACGCAGGAAAGATCCAAGAGAGATGGAAGGAATATATGGAAGAACTGTATAGTAAAGAGCTTAGACCAACAAAGTTAGACATGGAAAAGGAACAAGACGTAGAAGAAGACAGCTTAGGTCCAGGCATACTAGACAATGAGATAGAAAGGACATTAAGGGAGATGAAACTAAATGAGGCTGTGGATAGCATTCCTGTGGAACTACTGAAATGTTTAGGAAAATGTGGGAGGAAGAGTCTATATGGGCTGATGCGTAATATTTATGAGGAAGGAATCTGGCCGGAAAACATTGTGAGATCAGTTGTAGTTCCTGTTCCGAAAAAGTTAAAGGCTACATCATGTGAGGACTATAGGACAATTAGTTTGATATCCCACGCAGCTAAAGTGGTTCTCACAATCATAAACAAAAGGATAGACAGTAGGGCAAATGATTACTTAGGGGATGATCAGTTCGGGTTTAGGAAGGGGAGAGGTACGCGTGATGCCATTGCAGTAATGAGATTATTAATCAAGAGGAATATAGAACACAACCAGGAGGTATTTGACAGTTTTGTAGATTTTGAAAAAGCGTTTGATAGAGTGAATTGGGAAAAACTAATGAGTATATTGCAGAGAATAGGAATAGATTGGAGGGAAAGGAGGCTAATCCGCAACCTGTACATGTCTCAGACTGCTCAGGTGCTGGTGGGGAACGGGGAGTCCGGATGGGCAGTGTTAGGAAGAGGTCTAAGGCAGGGTTTCCCATTATCACCATTGCTGTTCAACCTGTATGCAGAGGAAATGATCAAAAGGCATGGGAAGAACTGGTGGTAGGAATGAAGGTGGGCGCGGAATTCGTAAAATTAGTTAGGTTTGTTGATGACCAAGCTTCAGTTTTTCAGTCAGCCAAGAGGCTGCAAGCATTGCTGAGTGAATTGGAAAATTCAGGGCGACAGGTATGGGATGAAAATCAATATTAATAAAACAAAGGTTATGCGATTCTCTAGAAAGAAAAAGGCTAAGCTCAACATTAAAATAGGAGGGAAAAACTAGAGCAGGTAGAGCAGTTTACATATCTCGGTAATGTTTTGGACCAACACGCTCAAAGTAGTAAGGGCGTAAGGAGAAGAATTGCGCTAGGCAAAGAGGCTTTCACAAGGAGGAGGGAGTTGATGAGAGGGACGTTGAGTAAGAATGTTAAGAAAAGACTCGTAAAAACATTTTAATATGGAGCGTAGCTATGTACGGCGCGGAAACGTGGCCATTGAAGCAGGAGGATAGACGCAGACTGGAGGCTTTTGAAATGTGGCTCAGAAGAAGAATGGAGAAGGTGAAATGGACAGAGAAGAAAACAAACGAGGAAGTACTTGGTATGGTGGGCGAAGAGACGGGTTTCTTGGGAGCAATCCTATGGAGGCATTAAAAGGGGCTGAAGGGGGTATTTATTGGCAGCGGGATGTTGAAGACTGTAATTGAGGGGAGAATGATAGGTAAACGAGGAAAGGGAAGGAACAGGATAGGGATGTTTGACGGGATGAAGGGTGGAAGAAAGTACTCAGAACTGAAGAGGGACCTGATGTAGAGTAGGAGGTTGTGTTTTGCTAGGGGCCACAAATTATTTAATTAGTAATTACGTCCATCCAAAAACCTACCTTAACCGGTAGATTACCTGCTAATAATAATTATATATATATATATATATACAGGTATGTATATATATACATACAGGTGTATATATATATACAGGTATATATATATATATATATATATATATATATATATATATATATATATATATATATATGTGTGATTTCGTCGAAGTAACACGGAAGTGTTGAATAACAAACATTGACAGCGACAAATAATATAAGAACATATAAAAAGATCACTCACACGTTATATCTTGATCATTTCGACGGAATTCAGCTACGTCTTCATCGGAAGAAATAGAAGTAATGATTTCTGGAGGTTACTTCTATATCTTCTGATGAAGACGGAGCTGAATTTCGTTGAAATGATCAAGAAATAATGTATGAGTGATATTTTTATATGTTCTTATATTGTTTGTTGCTGTCAAAGTTTGTTTTATACATATATATATATATATATATATATATATATATATATATATATATTTAAGATGTGCAAATCTGTGCTTAATGTATATCTTTTCCTCTAAATGTATTTATGTGTATGCATATTATTTTATATTTTATGGCTAATATATATGTATATGATTAAAAGTGGCTTGGACAACGGAAAATTGAAGAAGGGACCATTTGGTGCAAATTTTTGCCAAATCTATAAAGTACCCTGAAAGTTACCACTAGACAAAAGTTGCCGCCTATCTCTTCTATCGATACTGCATAGCTATTCTTCTCTTCTATTCCCATTGGACGACCTAATTTGCCGATACGTGTAGTTCCACGAGTGAGTAATAATCTCGGATGACGCAAGTGCTTGGTTCGAGTGAGCAACAGCTTTTAAAAATGTCGTAGTATCGCCTTCGTTGCTCGTGGTTGGAGCACACCTTGTCACCATCGCACTTCTTTTATTCCCGACACGTATTTTGACAAATCTAGCGGATTTTGTTTTGAATCCTATCCAATCCATTAGATCGATGCGCCCCCAGCGCGTTGGAGTCACTTCGCGCACGTCCTCAAGGGTGTCATTCAATTTAAAATTACACATTTCATTCACAGCATCATTCCATTTACCCATTACCCGCTCCGTGTTGTTTCAACTTTAGGCTGTCTAAAGAGGGTACTGAGTGAACTTGATGCTAAAAACTAAGATATTTGTTGATCTATCACTTTTTTCTTCACATAAAATATGCCCACCAGCCCTCGTGGTCCTCACGAGAAGAGAGGCTTGGATTGCGAATTAATTTGGAAGAGGAGGAGCCGCGAAAGAGATATTTAATTAGGCACTGTAAAGGCATTCGTGATGGTTTGAAGTATTTCACGCTTTAAAATGCTGTCGATATAATAAATACGTCTGAGTTTGCATTCAAAGCAATCAATTCCAATGCTGGAAAAATTTTAGAGAAGCTGAATTGACCGAAGAGGGTGAAACACGAAAATCTTGAGTCATGCTTAAAAAAATGTTACGATGATTTAAAAAGAATCGTAGATTTTTGGTGGGATAAAACAAGGACAGGTCGCTAGATGGCCCAAGACGTGAAAGGAAATTAGAGCGACTATCAGTCTGATGGTTAAAATACCGGTAAACCCGCTTTCGTCCATGTGAACCAGGTTTCTTTGCTGAACATATTAAAAACGTGGAATACACGTGATTGGGCCGTCACGCTACGGTGGCATGGCCCACATTGCCACAGGTGTAGTATATTGCAGGGTGTCTTGTAAATCTAGATTCAAGCGTAACCATTTAGGGTAAAACTTACTTCATCAGACAGTCTATCGTAGTTTGTTACCATTCTTCGGATATAATTCCATGCATTATATCCATTTTCGTTATTAAACTATTGGTACTGCTTTCAGGTCGTCTCGCACGCACCCAGAACTCGTTCATGAAACTTAAAAATCCGCAGCCTATTTATATCTCTAGGCAACCCTATTATTTTGTTATGCAAGCAAATTTGTATGAAAATACCGTCGGAAATGGGCATCGATTAAAAAAATGATTTCTTTGCGATAAGAAGGGATAAAATTCAATTATATTGGCGTTCGCAGAAATCGTAGGCCCAGATAGAGGAAATCATACGAAAACATTGCATTCCCCGTTGAATTTTTCTGTTTCAGTTTTCATGGAATCCTAGAGTTAACGGTGTACTTTGACATTTTTTCTCATGTTAACATACCGACAACCTTTGAAAACACACGTCGGATCTGAACGAAATGCATACGTATTCAGAAGACGATCCAGTTAATTTGAGCAACCCTCTGCTCCTATACGTACATCTCTAAAGCCAAATTATATAGTGTTCGTTTTTATTTTTCATCGCATGTTTATACGTACTACCAACGCCAAGGGATAGGAGCTCTACCGCCAAAATTAGTGAAATGATAACAAATGCAAAGGGAGGACCAGATTCGTTAATTTTCCAATGAAATTTCAAAGTCACTGCTGCATCATCCAGTCATCTCGTCGTTGCTATTGCTACGCATTTTATTTTGTTCCATTTTACGTCATTTCGCGCCTATTATTCTTCGCGATTAGCTCTCCATTAGTTCAATTTATAACGACAATCATTCTGCAAATATTCCAGAGTACATTCTGCCCCAGATTATCAATTATTATACTCAATTTTATTTAAGACGCACTTCGACTCCGGCCGCGACTGATGCCCGCGCCCCAAAGTTAAGGAAGAAAGCAGGCCTTGGCGGACTAGAGAGCGCCGCCGCGGGGACCATTGCGGCGGGCGCTCCGCCTCCCCCCCCCCCCACCTTCCCCCTTGCCTTCCCGAGAGATTGTCACTTCCTCCACACCTGTATAAGGCGGCGGCGTCTCTTCCTCTCCGACACCACCATCGTCATCCAGGGCCGTGCGCTATCCCTCCCCCCACCGTTTCCATCCCCCCCCACCCGCGGGACCAGTCCGAGAGGACCGCGGTGGGGGTCCGCGCGCCACCCCGCTTTCCCCAGCCTCCCTCCCCCTCTCCCCCAATCTTCCCGTCAAACGCCCTTCCACTGCTTTGCCCGCACACCCCTTCCCTCCCTCGCTATTTACATGGAGATGGGCACGCGGGCCGTTTTTTTCCCATGGGCTTCTCTATGCCTTGCACCGTCTCCGTCCCCACGCCCCGATCAACCTGAAAAACACGTATGTCCAAGGGGCGGGAAGGGCGACGGGGTGCCCGGGGGGTGCGCCCCCTCTTAATGCCGGGGACCCACCCCTGGAGGGAAGGGAAAAAAAACGTTGGGGACAGGAAAAAAACCGGCGAATCTCCCTCATCATTCTCGAATGATTACGGGGGGGGGGAGGGGACAGAGGAAGAACGGGGTGGAGGGGTTTGAGCAGGGGTCCCGAACGAGTTGTGGCGTGTGGTCCACCCCTTCTAAAATTCCACGCCGTCCACTGCACACGGCGATGTTCGAATGGGTGGGATGGTCAGGAAAAAAATGAGAAAAAAATCCTTTGTTCATGCCACACGGAGGCGGTGTTGAAGACGGTGGACGGCATAAAAAATATCTTTTGTTCGACTGCAACGGCTTGTAATATTGTGAGGGGGAGCGAAGCCGTTTTTTCTCACTCTCTTTTGAGCAGTGAGACCCGTAGCTTTCCTAGATTTTCAAACGGCAAGGCGAACGAAATATCGGAACGCCGCGCTGCCATGAGGTTAGCGTCGCGCGAAGGAAATTTCGGCGGGAAGATTGACCGGCACCTGTCCCGACTACAGCGCATTTAAAAGATGGGAGGGTTTAACTTATAGAGCTGCCGAAAAATGTTGATGGGCATTTCGTTTTTTCAGAGGCGACTCGATGATTCAGTGTGCCTGACAGTGGTTTAGAAAATTTCGGACCGCGAAAACTCACTCGCGAAATATCAGGACCAGTTGCCTGCCAGCTCTCATCATTGTAAAGGTAAGCTAATGTTAGCGTACCAAATTTCCGTCATGCAGAATTTATCTGGAGGTTTCCTAGCCGCATGATCGTCGATCGTCGCCCATTTCATTCTATCTATCGTGAATTATACAACCTCTGCTTATCCACAGCCATAAGAGTCAGATGCAGATGGTGAGTGAACGATGACCATAATGCATGCATGGTACGCCCGACGAATGGGTGCGAATGCAGTCTATTCTCATGCATTAACCTTGAATTCTATTCTGTAATATCGATTATATACCCTAAGATAGTTTTCTGGACTGTTCAATCCTCTCCCGAAATAATTTTGCCGCGAAACATTCATTTTTATCTGATTCCAATTGTATAGATACCAAATATAGCTGCTCTGGCGAATAATTCAGCCTAATAATTTAATGATTATGTAAATGGAAAAGGTAATAAACAATTGACTGCATAATAGTAAATGATGTAAATAAAATGCATTATTATCGCCGTAGTCATTCCTAAGACCGATGTGGATGGTAACGGTTTTTATTTATTTTATTTATTTATTTATTCAGTATGAGTTCGAAAACAGCACATTTTGGCCTTTACATCGAACAATTAACAACGATAACAATAGTCACATTTTACAAACACCCAAGCCCTAGGTGGAAGAAAACTCACCCAGGCGGGAATCGAACCCGCGACCCTTGGAATGGCAGACGAGGACGTTACCCCGCCGCCACCGGGGTCGGCACCGGGGTCGGTCGGTTTTCATCATAATAAAAGGGTGGTCTGAAAACGATAGTCATTGCCTCTACCTTCTATTTTATTTAAGGGATGATTCAACTCCCCCCGCACCACGAGGGCAATTTAGAACCAAAAATATCAGCGTTCTGATATTCGTCCCTGGCGACTGGCTTTCAGCAAAATATTCGCCTTTCCTCCTGAGCTGAAATAATTGTACTGCAGAAATCGAAATGAGAATTTTAGCGAGAACTATTTCCATCTCCTTTTGAGCTTAAGATCCAAGTGGGAACATTTCCACAGCTGGCGACTGGGTTTCTATTTAAAATCAAATTTCCTATTGTCAACGGCGTATAAGAGGCGTTTGTGTTCACAAGAACACAATTGGTTAATTTCCAAAACTATTTGATCATTATTTAATTAGCTATTGTCGTTTTATTTCACAGAGAGCCAACCTGAGTGTGCATCGGCAAACGGAAGGACGCTGAGATTTAATGTTGAAGTCGTTCAAATGGTGCCATTGACGGGAGATGCATTTTGCGCTGTTAGTCTTCGCTTGAATTAGGCGTCACACAATCGTCGCTCAATCGATCCAAATCCAATTCGATCAATTAACACCGCAATACTTGCTAATGCACTTCTCTGTCCTCGACCCTGCACGTGGTTAGCGCTAACTTGTGCTAGAGTTGGCCAACCTCAGCTTTATTGCTTAAGATTCTCATTAATACGTTTACATCGGTGTATTCGTGACCAGGAGATATTGCTAATGGACGAACGAAAGGCTGCGATGTCACACTTGCCGGAACACTTGTGTATAGTGCTCTGATATGCAGTACAAAATTGAATTTTACACGAACATATTCTCGTGTAATATTAATCTAGTGATATTTCAGTAGATTTTCTTTCGTAACATTCTTACGGTTAAGATTGAAACTTATAAGAATGCACTCTACAGCGAAAATACCTCTTGAGTCAAGGTGAGTTTCATAAAGAATAGGTCGTATTCTTATCATAAGGGAAATGAAAATTCTAAAATAAAAGTAAAATGATTTCAGAGATATAAAACCAACAATAATCACGAGATTCTTTGTCTTTTCCCACCCAAAAAGGGAACTTTTTAAAAGAAATGTGCATTGGTAATGGAAATTCCATCTAAATATGACTCATTCTTGCTCATTGTGTCAATGGCGTTTAGCAAAAATGCAATTCTAAATTTTTCAATCATTTTTTTAGCATGAACAATGCCGTGTTTGAATAGGAATCTTGTAGGAGGACGAGTAAAACGCGGCTCGTGCTAAAACATTGAGGAAACCGATTAAATAGAGCAGTTTTTCTAAGTTATGACTTTTTACTCCCCTCATACTTAATACCATTTTGAAAGGCAATGCGATTATTTTCATCCAAATCCTCAATCATATTAATATCTCCCCGTGAAGAAGATCAAGGCTGATCATTAGGATTTGAGAGTCGTGGGTCGTTTGCCATTCAACGCAAAGAGTTAGTTCGATAGGTGAGGGTAGAGCCCGACCAATAGGTACTAAACGCATTTGTTTGGGGTCCTCAAATGAAGACTTGAAAACCAATGCGCTCAAGTGTTACGTGCAAAAGAACTCAATCATGGAATCAAACAGGATCCAAAGAAAATATTTCCAATCAATGAAGGATCACTGTGAACCGACAGAAGGCGTCACTTTGTCATTGGAAAAACTTTGTTGAGTGATATTGGAAACGCGAATTAAAATTTTAGGAATGTAAAAATCATTTGGGTTTGACTCTGACGTAGAAGATACATTCCTATCGCTGTACTAATCTGGCAGACTACACTATAGTGATGAATTAGGGGAAATTGACAGCAGCATAACAGATCGATACGGGAAAACAATAAAGCCAGCACAATTTACTAATTGTCTTGGGTTTATTGTCTTCTTGTTGGGTTATTTTTTTTGGGAACACATCAGCATGAAAAATGGTTTGCGACACCTAAATGCATTAGCGCTGACCGATCAATTCCTGCCATACGCCCTCGTGGTGGCTTGAAGGATAAGAGGCTGGGATCAGTGTAAAACCCGCTAGCCTCGTAAAAGAGTTCTACTACAAGAGAGTTAGCGTCATTGGCATTCAGGAAGAAAAAGGTTGGAATCCTCCTGATCCACGAAGAGACCAGGCAAGACGGACAGACTTATAAAAACATAAAGTTTTAACTTACTGAACTGACTAAAGCACCTGAGTTTTCTCGTGAAAAAGAGGGTATTATTATGGCGCCAAATTATATCTGTACATTGGGCCACTGGGATGAAACAAGAGACACCGTCGCAGTCACAAGACGGAGACAATTTCTTCCCTCACACAATGCGAAAGCATTGCAAAATCAAACCCAAGAGTCCGATAAAATTAAAGTATCTTGAGTGCTAAGATTTGATAAATCTGTCAAGTACTGCAGAAAATGGGATTTAGGGGGTAAAAGGATGCAGGGTGCGGCAGCATAACTTCCTTTTTTGAAAGCGTTTTTGTGGCCGCACCCTTGTATAATACGACGTAGTCAAGCACAATGTTAATGGGATGTATGAAGTATAATAATGTCCGTACACGACTGCATTTGCGTATGCAACTTGCATATTTTCAATTGGATCTAAAAACTAAGTTCATTCTAAATGTACGTCCGGTGCCCTAGCAGACCCCGCCACACTCCCTCGTGGCGCATATCCTGGTCAGATGCAGCTGTAGATTTTAAAGCCATGATTTTCACCAACGCTTAATCATTCTACGGAGCGCATTTTATTTCTTGAGCGAATGTTCCGTTCAAAGCACTCAAGATGGATATTTTTTCTCCGCCTAATATTTTTTAAACTGCAATGGTTGTCGTTGAGTCAAGATAGTGTCCTTCTGAGAGGCCAGATTATTGCGCCTTGGATGAGAACGGTTCAGCCATATTACCAGAACCGTTATCAAGCTTTAGCGAGTATTGCCCTGCTCATGGAAGCAATGCGGCACTTTGGTTAACATCCGAGAAGTTGGCCACTCGTGCAATTTGGGCACAGGCCTAAATTGACCACGCAGGCGCGCAGTCATTTCATGGCGTTGGCAAAAGGTGATTTGGCCACCTGGTGATGTCACACGGGGTTTAGCGGAACCATGGCATTCCAGCGTAGGCGAGTTGTGGTGTGAGTAGTAGTTGCTCAATCGGATGAGGGAGATTGTAAAGTGGAAGGGAGAATGTAAAGTGGAAATGGCAAAATATAAGGAATAATAGGGATGGGTAGGCATACCGAGAGGGTGGGGCGGAATGACACGACAAGAGTCGAAACATTCAAACTTATGTATTTTTAAATTCGCAATTTCACGGATACAAAAAATTCTCAGAGACATCATTTTCACATGTACCCCTTATGGTGTGCAATAAATTGATTTTAAGCACATTGAAAGTTCACGATAACTCTGGAAAAACCACGACGTTAGCTGCTACCTATTAAGGCCAGTGGTATCGATACTTGGTGTGCGTGGCCTGGTCAAGGGTCCTCTCTTGCTGGAGAAGTAATACTGTTCAGGCACTGCCCAGTTCACATGCAAATATGTTTGAGTGACGGAGGTATGAATGGCCAACTTTTTTATTTCAATGTTTCTCCTCTCTCAGCGCACAAATGAGAAAGGACGCTCTTCCTCTGTAGCACTCGTTGTAAATGCAGCTATGGTGCTTAAAACTAATTTTGCACCCTATTGTTGATTTCTAGCATCATACTCCAACTACGGAACACTCATCAAACCATCATTGGTTATCACTATTGCCAAATAACACGACAGTCGGACACCATTTTGATATTTTAGTTCCCTCTCAAGGATATTACTTGATGCACCCTCCTATCACCGTTTCTATCTTCTTTGCTATGGCATAAGACCTCCTCTCTTAGGTTCAGAGATGCATCATTGGTTTCCAGGGAGTGATGCTTTGGCCAAAATATCTTTCGGCATGATTACAATAATACCAATTTCAGAGTTTTCGTGACTTTTTAAAATAATCCATACCTTTATACCAGCGATAAAAAGTAAACTTATGTATCAATTGCTTACAAAATATCTTCAGGGCGCGGACCAGAGGTAGCGTGCCTGCCTGTGAGGCCGCCGGTTCCATTCCCGGCACCGGCGAAAGTTTCTCAGCAGGAAAAATACAATAATCGTATTTCGGAACGAGGCGACGAGGTAAATAGCCTCTACTAAAAAGCTACTCTACACCAATGGTGGAAGTGGTGACGTAGACCGAGTGGGTCGGCCCGGCATCAGCTGCGGGTAAGGTATCGGTAATCGGTCGCAGTACTGCGATGTGGAAAGCTACGGGAAACTATTATTCTCCCTAGAACATTGAGCCTTGCATTCAAATAGAGAAGAATGTACTAGTTGCAGTAAATCTAACCTAAAATTGAAATAATGATGATGATAAAACATGTCTAAATACGTTTAACTCATCAATTTAACCCATGTAAGATTTCAAAATACGTGAGATTTCTAAGTACGTATGCCCTAAATGATTGGAGTATAAATTTGATAATTTTAAATAAATAAAATGGAATTTAAATAGTATAAATTCTTAGTTCGAGGACAAAATAAAATTTTAAGCGGCATATAATTTCTACTAACAACGACACAATAAAATATGAACATCCAAAAATGCCTAGTGTCGCAATTGAAAGATGAACCCTTGAAATGCTCCATTTTCCTCGCCGTCTCACACCTAACCCCTGAGGGGACCCAGGGCAGCGCGATGCTTCCAATATATATTTCATTAATTTGATCCTGATTTTCCAGAGAGAGATTATGTTTTTGACCTTTAGCACCAAAGGCCAATCTGACGGTAACCTATTCCAGATCATTTATTTGAAGGGATGCATCTAAACCACGCAGAAGATTTTTTTTCATCTGTTTTCGGGGAAGCCGCGATAAAGCCGGACGAAAACTTTTTCCTAATGTAGCGAAAGGTTTTCAACCTTTGGGGAGGCGGCCCCGCGACGCCCGGGATTTTCTTACACGAGCGAAAAATCTCGAGAGAGCGGATGTGTGTGCATTTGAAGCGGCGATGGCTGCAAGAAAGCGGCCCTCCCCCGGCCTAAAACTCCGCTCCCTCCCTCCCCCGGCCTAAACCTCCGCTCCTTCCCTCCCCCGGCCTAAACCTCCGCTCCTTTCCTCCCCCGGCCTAAACCTCCGCTCCCTTCCTCCCCCGGCCTAAACCTCCGCTCCTTCCCTCCCCCGGCCTAAACCTCCGCTCCCTCCCTCCCCCGGCCTAAACCTCCGCTCCCTTCCCCGGCCTAAACCTCCGCTCCGTCGGCGCAAGTTCTACAGGGAACGGTCTCTGCCTCTCGGCTGTCAGTCCCTCCGCTCGCTACTCTCCTCCTGCCATACAGATTCGCATCCATGATACACACACACACACACACACACCCACGCACACAAACACATTTAACCACTCTCCATATAAATAACAGAAAAAAGTATATTTCGGTTCGAGCCCTAACATTCGGGTACCTAATTATTTTGAGAAAATTCCGCAGGCACCGGATTCTCGTAATGGGAAGTCAGCGAAGCGTTGCCAGGGTAGCCGGTTGTGGTGCATCGCTTATGTTCTGTGACCAAAAGGGAGCGGAAGAGGGGGAGGGGAGGGGAGGCAGGGTTTAAGGTGGGCGTGGGGGGAGGGGTGAGTGCATCGGAAGAGGAAGAGGGGAGAGGTCAGGGAGGATGGGTGGTCAGGGAGGAGGGCGGGAGGGTGGCTCCATGCGGAGGCGGGAACGGAAGTTTGCAGTGAGTGGGAAGGGAGGGGGAAGCGTAGGAAAGGGATTTTCCCATCCGCTCCCACCCTTCCCTCATGTCCCCCAGGTGGGGTCAGCGTGAAAGGGGTGCGTGGAGGGGGTGTGAGGAAGAGGGAATTTTGGAGGAGTTGATGGTGGGAGGATGAGGTCGTGACAATTGTTTATTGGCCCCGAAACATTTTTTCCCTTTGGAGTGCAGAGACGGGGGACGAGAGGGGAGGCGGACGTGGGGGGCAGGGGGGTTGGCGAGGGGATGGGGGGTGGGCGAATGGGAAAATCGGAAAAATAAATTCGGGAAAAAAACATTAACTTCATTAGCTAATTATTTGAGCTGATAGTTTATTTGCCGAACTCAACTGTCATTACCAGCGTTTTAAATGAGGAATCCATCCGAAATACTACTATTAGCGATTGTAATATGAGTTTCAACCAATTCATTTCGTGTAAATTAATATCGACTCATTTATCGACGATAATAACGAGTAAGCTAAAGCTACATAGCCTTGGGCGGGATGGACGAAAAACATTTTTTAATAATAAAAACTACTCATTACCCTGGGCTCAAATTATGTTGTAATTAAGGGCAGTTATAAGTTTTTCGGCGCTATTCGATTTCGGAGTATCCATATATTTTTTTGAAATCGGCAGGTGGATTGCGACTGAACGGCTTTGGAACGGAGAGACAAAGGAAGTGAATTTTCCAGTCAGGCGGCCAAAAGGATTTTAAATTCTCACGACTCTTTTGCTCATCGGAGCATGCCTTTCAGGGAGTTTCATCTGTGCACGGATCCCAAAGAAATGGACGCATGTGTAAGCGCAGGAAACGACATTTCAAAATCCAGAAACAGGCTGGCCTCAGAAGCCGCACGCCAGAGCGACGACCACGGGGCAACTCTTCCCATTCGCGATTAATAATGGCCGCAGTCCTAGAACCTTACAGATCGGATCTCATAGGGAGCTAAGTTGTCTGATTCGCAAAAATCGGTAGTGTTTGTAAACTATTGAGGGACTATTTTGGGAGTTGTTCACGGAGGGAAGGTTACGTCACAGGTTGTCTCTTGAAATAATTGAGAACATATCACTTCAGCAATGATATAGGAAATAAATGATGATACCCCATGTGCCGAGGTCGAAAAGATTACTTCAATGAAACAAGAGAGATCGAGGGCAAAGCGAATGATCTATGATGCTATTTTACTGAAGCTGCTGACGATAAAGGATCAGAATATGCGATAACGAACGCAATAGAGGAAAATTTATTTTTTTTTGATTCGACGTCATCTAGTTACGTTAAAAAAGTCATCAACAGAGATGTGAAAAAAGGGGCACAATGAGGCCCTGATTATAAAAAATTGGATTACTGTTTGGTGTCAGAAGTGATGTATGCAATAAAATATGCAAAAATACAAGTATGTAACATCTGTAAAAAATGAAAAGTGCAGTAATTCCTATTCTGACCAACAACATCCGCGCACCATATACTAACAGGTTTGTAGGAGTGAGAATAAGAGTGATGAACTAAGAACAAACAGCTGGGAATCAAACTATCACCGTACCTGACACGTGTAAATTACTTTTGAAACATCTCCTGAAGGAATGTAAGGTTCTTCACACAAAGAGCAGGGTAATATCAGTATGAAATGTTTGTGATAAGTGGTATTTCGCTGACACTCACCTTAAATACGTGTCGACTGCTTGTGACCCTGTTTCGGGACGTAATGAAGAAATAAAACAGGATACAGACACAGCTGCTCGTTTCGTGAAGAATTTTATGAGTGAACAAAAAGCGGCAAAGTTTGTGAGTGCATATATATATAAAATATATATATATATATATATATATATATATATATATATATATATATATATAATATGTATATATATACATATATAATAATGGGACGGCACAATAGAACACAAATAGAATAGCAACATTTAAAAGGACACTCACACGGTAAATTGTTCGAGCTTTCGGCCCTCTCAGAGGCCTTCTTCAAGTGAGACTCTATATATATATATCTATATCTATATCTATATATATATCTATATCTATATCTATATCTATATCTATATCTATATCTATATCTATATCTATATCTATATCTATATCTATATCTATATCTATATCTATATCTATATCTATATCTATATCTATATCTATATCTATATCTATATCTATATCTATATCTATATCTATATCTATATCTATATCTATATCTATATCTATATCTATATCTATATCTATATCTATATCTATATCTATATCTATATCTATATCTATATCTATATCTATATCTATATCTATATCTATATCTATATCTATATATATATTTATATGTATATATATGTATGTAATTTCAAAAGAAGGAGCGAGATGGCGTTGAACAACAAAAATATTAAAAAACACATAAAAAAAGACACGCATTCCAAAATTTACCAGATTCCAGATTGCCAGATTCATATGAGTTTCCATTAAAGGAGTGCATGTGCGAGTGAGTGCAAAAATTACCCTGAGAAGCTTCGAAGGGGACCAATGGACACAAAGAACCCGGCGAATCTTCAGAAAGGAAATTGTAATGACGTTAAGTAAGGGAGACGTCCTCCTTAGCTATCAATGTTGAAGCCACCCTTGGAACACACCGCAAATATTTGGGACCCGTCGTTGAAGGAGTCGATTTAGGAGATTGAGAAGGTGCATAGAAGGGCTGCTGCGTTTGCGAAGAAACGTCCCGATAAGAAAGTGAACGTAACGCGGTTGGCAGTAGAGCTAAGATGGGAGCCCCTCGAAGGACGAAGGGAGAAGGTGAGACTGAGGCGCTTAGAAAGGTACAGGACACCCTCTGTTTAACTTATTACGTCGAGGAAATCATCAAGGCTCTTCATTTTATCGACAGAATGCACCCTTCGGGCAATGGAGACAACCTGAAGCAGCAATTGATGCAGGAGCCCCATGTTTCTGCCTGCGGTCCACGATCACAATACAGTTAACGCCAAACCCGAGAGTGAAACAATGAACTGGAGCACATGCCCATTCAGTTGCTAAAGGCTTGTGATCTTACACCCCCTGCCACATGCCTACTAGGCGACTTGCTCAACCGCTTGGACCAGATGCCGCGTAGATCCATAAATAATGTATGCGTGTGTATTGATCATGCCCAGTGAATCGATCATAATTGCTCCGTAATTTGTAGATGGCTTGATTATTGCTTGACTTGGCCTGAAAATAATTAATGTTAAGGGCCCCTACCTTCCTGACCTTGGAAGGGCAGAAAGGATCTTGGGATGGGTGACATTTAGACAAATCAATGTCGGGTTGGATGCTCAGCGCGCATCGAAGCTGCGAATTTTAAAATCGCGACGAGAAAGACGCGCCCATCTTGACACCCAGCGACATGCGACGGCTACCTTTACTGTGACGCCTTCGTCATCTACCGACTTAATATCGTAGGTACCTGAACATGGAAACTACTGTAATGGCACGCAGTCCTACCGTTTATAATCAATCTCGGTCAATTCTCGGACCTTTATTATTTACTATTTTTATGAAAGAATTAGCTACCATAATAACTCATAGTAAACATCACTTTTATGCTGACGATCTACAGATATACCTTGAGTCCTACCCCTCTGAATTTAACCATGCCATTGACTTGGTCAACAAGGATATCCAACTCATCTGTGAATGGCTGACTGAAAATCGGCTAAATCTAAATCCCATAAAGACCAAATCGATAATCTTTGGAAGCACCGCCAATGTACATATGCTGCTCGCAAGTGATCTCCCTAAAATAAGTGTTTTAAATATTCAAATTGACCACACAAATACAGTGAAAAGCCTAGGAGTTTATTTAAGCAGCACCTTAACCTGGCGCGAGCAAGTAAATGCCATTTCTAATAAAGTTCACAAAACTCTTTACACAATGAAGCATTTCAGACACCTAATCCTTATAACGTTACGCCAGAAGCTTGTTCAAACGTTAGTATTACCACATCTCGACTATTGCTAAGTTGTCTACGCTGATGTGAATAAGGAGCTAAGTACAAAATTACAAAGGCTCCAAAATTCTTGTCTACGATTCATCTTTACTATGCGTTTTAATGAACGTGTAACTCCTTACTATAAAATGTTGAATTGGCTAAAACTCGAACAGAGGAGAATGCTTCAAAAGGCCCCACAGTTATTTAAAGTTCTGAATTCAAAAACCCCTTCATATTTATATGAAAATTTTATATTCAATTCATTTACGACAAAGAGATCAACCCGCATTTCAAAAACATTCCATTTTCCCAAATACCGCACGGCTATATATGAAAAGTCATTCAGTATTTCATCCAGTAAACTATGGAACTGCTTGCCTAATAAAGTAAAATTATCCAGGAACACATCCCAATTCAACAGGAACATGTTTGGATATCTGTCTACCACACTACCAAAATGACCTTATTACTGTTCTATCAGGCTAAATATTTACGCTATGGTAATTATAACTATTGTTATATATATATATATATATATATATATATATATATATATATATATATATGTAGTGTACTATATGTTTCGTTCAACTGATGCTAAATTGCGTTTTGTGACTGGTTTAATTACCTTATCCTATGCATTATGTAAACCTGTTTCACTCCATAGGTTTCAAAACCTCATGCAACATGTATTATGCTCCAAGGGACTTTGCTCCCAGAGTAATAAAAATTGTTTATTATTATTATTATAGGTTTGCGTGAAAACGGCCAAGATTTTTTACTCTCACCTCAAGACTTCGGCTACTCAGATGACGGTGATGGAGTGCCAATGGGTATCAATAAATCCACGACTATTCGCAGGTATTCCGAGGCATGTCTACATCTCTATTTCCATTATACTCAACAGATTCAAGCGAGATATGGTGAAAGTTCGTCATCATGAGAAACAAATTTGTACTTTTCCACAGATTTATTGTAACGTACGATTTCAGTTCATTGTGACAAAACCTTGTACCTGAAGATGGTTCGATGAACTGAAACTCCTTGTACGTTACAGTAAATCTGTGGAAAGTGCAAATTTGTTTCTCTATTTCGATGTCGAAATCAAGTCTACATCGTGTCATTTTTGAGTGAGGACATCGAAATTTCCGAACGGCACGGAGTCCCGAGGGAGAGACGAAATATCCCGGCCTTCACGTGGAAATATCCGCGATCAGATGACCGCCTAGGGGAGAAGGAAGGCGAGTGAATCTCTGCGAAGAGAACGCGCGAGTTTCGAACGCGTCGGGTTGGCAATATTGCGAAGCGTAGACAGAAATAAAGAGAAAAAAATGGAGACGGCCAAAGTGCACTTCCCTAGCAACGCAACAATATTTGGAGGCGGCGGCTGCGAGTTTGAGGGCCTTGTGGTGGATAAGTGGATGGAGGCAGTTGGACCGGTTTAGTCCCCCGAAATTTTTCCAAAGAGAGAGAGGTCATTGGCATTTCTGCGGTGCGCCTCCGGGGTGATTGGGGAATTCAAACGCTCCATCGTCGTGAAGAGAGGAGGGAGCCTTAAGGGTTGTAATTGCCGGGGTTAAATTCTTTTCCCTTCTCCATCTCGCGGGTTTCTAGGAGATTTTCAAGTAGGCACGGATTCGACCCTCGCCGTGGATGCGAGCGCTCTGAATGGAAGAATGAAATTTGGAAAACAAGAGCTCGGTCGTATTCCGGACGACGTGGAAGATTCGCAAACGGATTTTTGTTGATATACTGCCCACTCGGAGGGGAAAGATACCGTGGTTGCGGCCAGAACAGCCGACATTTCCTTTCCATTCGGAACTACGCTGCGATCGATAGAATCGAATCGAGGATGCTTCGTTCGGCAAAGGGGAATTAATCCTTTCGTGGGGAGGACTCTCTTTTTATTCGCCTGATAACATTCTCATTGGTCGGGTTCGCCTCTCCATTTTCCTTCAACCGGTTTCCATTTCGTGAGCCGCGAAAATATTTACGCTCTCTAGGAGTACGCAAGATCAAAAATAAACAGCGAACGGCGTGGCGCAATTCGCGTCGCCATTGTCATCTACCGGGCCGTGGAAATCTTTTCCGCGACCCGGCAGACATAAGAGTCGAGCGGGGATGTTGTCGAAGCGATCAAGAGGAACGGCCCTCGCTCGGATTGCCGAGCCCGAATTCGGTGGCGGCCACGAGGACGCCCAATGAGGGCTTGTCGGCAAATTTGCAGCGGCGTCCACTTCGCCAGCGTGGCTAGACGTGCCGGGATTCGCAAAACGGGGAGGATGGAGGAAGGGGGGGGATAAAGATCCACTCGCGGTTGCAAATGCCAATAGTATTTTTCCAAGATCAACTCATAGTTTCCTTGGATAACATTTACGGTGTTCTCTTTCGGGGTAGACATAATCATAAAAAGGCATAAAGGTTTTTTAAAGACATTTAAAGGAACTTAGTTGCTTTTACTAATTTCCTCCATGCTGTTTTAGTCCTTGCCTTCCCCTTTGGCTGTTGCCATAACTCATACCATTTTTCCAAACACATCCCTTTGTTTCTGAGACTCCAAATATTCCTCGTCTAGAGGGCCGTCACTTCAACCATATCCACCCCTGAATTTCTAAACCTGAATATTCATTTAAACACTCAATCTTCACGATTTCATTCTCCCAACTGACTTAATTGGCGTTTAATGTTTCAATGATCATGAAATTGCGACATAAAAAAAATCCGTCGGCATTTATAACGTCCAATACTTTTCTGCGCTCAGTGACTAAAAAAGGTTCTACTGGAAGGTCCCGGGTAGTCTCCTTAGTCAATATGAGAAAGATCAGCTTTCTGGAGATGTCCAACTCATTTTGAAGACTCTACTTTGCCATGAAAGACAAGGCCATGCTATCTAGATCAGAGAGATAGATTGAAACCCGGAGTTGTTTATGATGTTCTCCCGAGAACACTGAGCGAAAGAAACAGCTGCGACCCACATCGATACACTAAGCAATAAATGGCGCGATTAGGTAGTATAGACTTACAGATTTTAGTTTTTGTGCCCTTGCTTATTTTCTTTCATATAACTACGGGCTCTCGCCTATGCCACGTCACCTGTCACATCTCTTTGAGCGATCGTTATTCCTCCATTTATCACACAAGAATGTCTTTAGCCAAAGAGAGTTTGCTTCTTTTCTTGAATAATGTATTTACTGATAGTGACCGGTCTTTGTCCGTGTACTTGATGCTATTAACATTTCATTTACTTAAAATGAAGAAATATTTCGTAACTTTTAGTCTGCCATGCACGTAACCGCGACACTTGATGTAGTGTGCGTGCCTGATTTGGATGCACAACCCGTCACGAGCCTTGCCGATGATTTGCAAGGCGTCGCATAGAGGTAGATTCTATCGGTAAGGGGAAAGTATTTCGCAAAACACTCCGGGAGTGCTGGGGCGATGGTGGGAGGCATGGACGTTGGAGAAACTGGGAACCTCTCCTCTTACTACACTGCGGAAAATAAAATGGCCGACCTCTCGGAATTTCGGAATCTCGCGAACGAATGGAGGGGAGGGGTTTTCATTCCTCGGAAAAACCCCTTCGCGCTTTTGTCGCCTCGAAAATGGGCACTCATTCACCAGCAGCTCTAAGGTGAGCGGTGGAAGTGTTTTGGGGCCGTCGCCAGTTGATTCCCTCATTCTACCGAGACAATTTTCATCGAGTGATTAAACATACGTATCTTCGTCTCGAAGATAGGAATCTCGAAGAAAGTTTTAAAGAAGATGCGAACTATTGGTTATGATCTTTGAAACGACAACACTGTTTTTTGACTGCTAAAATATTCACTACCCAGTAAATAAAGTCCATAAATACCTAGAAAACCACAATCACTTGACCAAATTGCCCGGCAGGCGCTGGGAACGTCAACGGGGTAGCGTTATGGAAACTGTGGTCCATGAAAAAATACTGAGGAAATAATTGCACGAAAAGGTTAGGGAGAGAGTCATTATTTCGCTAACCCTCACCTTGAATACGCGTTGAGTGTAATCAGAATAAAACGGGATTGAAAGAAAATCGGTTCGTTCCTCGAAGAACAGTTATGGACGAAAAGAAGCGTCACATTGGTATTCGATAGCCTCGCTTGGGAGTTACGGGATTACGTGAAAGACTTAAAATTCTAGATATTTAATAAACCCTGGAGTTTAAATCTAACGCAGAAGTAATAATTTAAGAGCATCTTTACATTTGTAGGTGAGAATTTGTGGGAAAATAATTGCCCGATCGATCATGTGTAAGAAATTATTTCACCTTCGCATAATTTGTGATTCGAGGATTTGCAGGATAAGGCAGCTGTAGCTAATGCATCGCTTGCCGAATTAAAACTCAGTCGAGAGTAAATTTAATGGATATTAATAGACGAACCTAATGAAAACTTCGTCAATTCACGACCAAGCCGTAGCCTTGAGCGCTAGCGGGTTCAAATATGAGGTGCGAAATGTGGGCAGCATTGAAATTCGTCTAGGTGTCCCTTTTTTCGCGGGAATGGTTGCCATGATCGCGGAAAGCAAGTGGCGATGCTGGAGAATGATGAAGACAAGATGGACGGATTGAATAATTAAAGAAGACCTGCCACGGAGGGTGGAAGAGGAAAGAAGACAAACGAACACTCCCAGAAGAGAGAAGGGATGACCTTGTTGGAGGCAACTTGTGGCTAGATGGCGACATGAATGGTCGGAACGGGAAAAGTGAATGCTGGCAGAGTCACAGAGATACTTGAAATAGAAATTTATGAGGATAATGTCAATAAATATTTTACTGAATCACATACGGGTTTTAACGTTAATTTTTCATGGCTGCTGTGAATTAACCCCTTGCCACGCGCCCTAGCAAGGTAGCATGCAGTTGTATTCATCAACAATTTCTCTCTTGTATGACAACCCATTCCGCACACCTTCGTGGCGGTTTGCAGGTTAAGATGTAACTGTAGATGTAGAAATGAAGATCTTAGGCGATATGATGATCATTTGGAGAGCTATACCCGATCAGTAATAGGATTAAGGATCGATGATGATGCTTCTGGGAGTGGATATGAAAATATTTATAAACACACATTGTCCCTCTCTTCATTACGAATGTGATCAGCTGACTGCACCCGTGTTTGTGGATTGTGATGTGAGCATGAAGCTCTGGTGCATGAATACCTTTGTGCTGTACTTTTTGATGCATTAATCGCAGTTGCTTCTGCATCCAACATTCGCTTAGGCAGCAAGTAGTGAGAGGTTTGAGGAACGAGGGCTCAAACGGGTTTTCGGAGTCCACCGGGCGTATTTGTGCACGAGAACTGGGACCTTAAGAATACCTGATGACGTCCTACGCGACAAAGTCTCTATGACGACTGCGAATTCGAATATAACTCCCAACAAATGTTCCAAAGCTTCTCAGGCATACTTATATTCCAGGAGGGATGGCAAGTCTAAGAATAAGTCCTTAATTTAAGGGAAGTTGAGCGATAATTTTATTTCCTTTGGGAAATGATGGATATATTAGGAAAATGTCACCTTGTCAACCATTTTCAGCCAGGATATGTATGGATATCACCCTTTAGGAACGTGCGATTCAAAAGTGAAAGGCTCAGGACGAATGAATACCCTGGAAGTTCAAAGACGTGGGCGTAGTTTCCGCTTTCAGTTCGTAGGGCCTGAACAAAAGGCGCTCGAGGAGCGAAATCGGTCCGAAGACTTCGCTTTTCGGACATTGAGAAGGAAATGAAGTTCCCCGGAGGGTGTGTGGCCCGGAGTGCACTGCACTCGGGGTGGAATCAGAATCAATCTCCATTTCCGCGCATTCCACATCGCCATCGAAAAAGAAGTGAGGAGAACCCGTCTGGGGGGGGGGGGGGGTGAAACATTGAGATACGCAGAAATGGGTGCGATGAATACATCTTCTCCTTCGTCCGTGGCGAAAAGAAACTCTGCCGTATAAGTTGTTTGCAGCGTATAGCAGACGATTTGGGCGGGGGTGGTAACAGTTAGAGGTGGGCCTCGGAGCGACATCAAAAGACATTTGCCTCAATTGTTCACCCGAGTCGGGAGAGAGGGGGGGATGCACTTTGAGGGGTCGGTTGGTGGGGGGTGGAGATGAAGGGGACGTGAAGATGGCGAATTAGCATTGGGTTCATGAGGAGTTTCTACTCATCTCTAAAACTTCCCTTTTTAATGTCCGCCATCTGGCGCAGGCATGGGATCATCGGATTCCTTCACGCGATAGCTCAAAACAAACACTTTTTTCTTTTCCTCTATCTCCCCCTCTCCTCTCTCTCCCCTTTGCAAGTTTCCCACCGTCTCACAAGATGTTTTCCTTCCCTTCTCCTACGTTTCCCTCTCCGAAGGAACCGGACCCCAGTGGACATCATCATCCCTCGCGCTCTTCAAAAAAAGGGCCAATCCGAACGAGCCGGCGGACCCCCGTTAAACACCCACGCCTCCCCTTTGCCCCCTCGACCCCCAACAAATAAACGGCAGAGAGACAGCGCCACAGTCGAGAGGGCGTCATCCGCGGACCCTTCCGTCGGGAAACCTCTCAGCGCGCATCGAATGTGATCTTGATTCCGCTAATTGGGGCGTCAATCGTCTCGCCTTCCTACCACCCCCACCCATATTTTTCTCATCCCGGCATTTTGTCTTTTTTTGTCCTCACTCCTCGCCCCATGTGCGCACGGCCTTTACGCCGGTGGTTCAGGTCGGATTGTGGATGCCGAAATTCAAAACATATGGTCAGAGAAATCTTCGACGTCCATGCCGGAGTGAAAACTGAATTTAACAAGTTCTAATCTCTCGGTGACCATCAAATGAAGACTTTTGAAATTTAGTTTCATAGCGTACCGAAACTATGGCCGGACAGTCAAACGTTTGCTCAAAAATCAACTACTTTGTGCGCTTATTTTAATAACTGCAGGGTGATCATTAAGTTAAACATTATATTTCACGGTGTCGCCTATCACTTTTCCTCATATGGATTTGATTATATTTTTCTTAAAATCTGCGTGGCTTTCTGGTATTTCTCATGGCACTGCTCCATTTTTTTCTTGATTATATTACTAGACGGCGCTACGAGGCACTCGACATTAATAAACCACCGTATTAATGCGCCGGCATCCATTGAAGGCCTAAACAGTTGTCACATTGCCGTTCTTAACTCTTTCCGAACGAATCAAATTTTAATTTCGACAGGACACGGCGATTTGGAAACAACTTATCAACGAATGCGTTGATGCGAAATGTGAAATTCTCCCCACGCCAAGATAAATGGCCGTGCAGTGCGGGACACTGGCTTCTCTCGGAAAAGAGCCGAGATTAGAATGTGATTCTCGCATTTCTCTAGCCTCGAGTGCAGAAAAAACATGACAATAATTAACAGCGGAGTCACGCGTCGACCCGTGATCAAGGGGCTAAATCCCCTAACCCCACTCAACCCCCCCGGCGAGTCCCAAGGGCCAACCGTCCGCCCCCACCGCGTGAGTGTGTGTGTGCGTGCGTTCCTTCCTCCGGCCGAAGTTGCAGCGGGGGCCCACCCGCCGAAATCCTCGCGACGACGGCCGAGGCCGCCGATGTCGTGTACGCTTGGCCTTCGGATCCCGTCTGCGGCTTTCCATCATCAGTCCGCCCGGGGGATGGGGCGGGGAGGGAGGGAAGGATGGAGGGAGGGGAGGAGGGCACAGAGAACTTGTGTATGCAAGGACCTCTGGACTGGTCTCCGAGAGGGAGCGAGGACACAGATCTTCGGCGGTGCTCGTCGAGGAGTTCGGGTGCAGAGAGAGAGGAGGGGCCGGGAAGTTTGCGAAAAGGGGAGAGGGGGGGAGGGCGAACGATTCGGACGCGGCTGTGGTGGAAGGGGGAGGGAGAGAAGATTTTTCGAGAGTCGTTTCGAGGCAGAGAAAGGTCTTCGGGGAAAAGAGAGGCATAACCTTATTCGCGCGTGGCAGCAGGAGGAAATGGCATCCTCCACAAAAGTATATGAATCTTATTCCCTCCCCCCCCCATTGCTTCCTCCTCCCCCCCCCGCGAGAGAAGAACAAGAAGGACGATCGCGAAAGAAGAAGAAAGCGTGAGAGGAACGAGGAAGACAGATACGGGAGTTATTCCGCGAGTTTTTCAAGCGTGGTTTTGGCGGGGGGCGAGGAAGAAGAGAGGGGGAGTGGATTTGGAGGCGATTCTCGGCCCTTCCCCACCTTCGAGGGGAGAGATATTTATACCTTTTTTTCGCGCGAATTCCCCGGAGTGGGGAGGCCGGAGGAAGGGGAGGCCGGAGGAAGGGGAGGCCGGAGGAAGGGGAGGGGAGGATAGGTGGGTGAAGGAGATTGGGGAGGGGGAATAACTGTAAAAAACAAAAGGTGTCGCCCTGACTGTTATTCCTTCCCTGCCCGCTTCTGCAACGGGGGTGGGAGAGAGGGGAGAGGGGGGAGAAAGGGAGGAGAGGGGAAGAGGAGGACCGACGGCGGGACGGGACGGAATGACCGCCGGTCACCTCAAAAAAAAAGAAGCGTTAACCGCGCCAAGTTTAGGCGACTAGAGAGAATGTGGGCGCGTGACGTGGCAGGCTAAACGCCATCTTCGCTCTTCCTTCTCCCCTCCGGCCGCCGCCAAAATCCCTCTCCCTCCCTCCCCCCCCGGCCCACCCCCTCTACCTCCCACAACCAACCCTTCCCTCCGAAAAAACGAATCTGCGCCCCCCTCCGTCTCCCTCCCCGAGACTCTTCATCCGCCCTCGGTGCCCGCAACCTTGCGTTCTTCCCCCGGCCCCACCTTCCCTCGCCTCATTCTACTTCTCCATAGCCTCCCTCTCTCCCCCGGCTTGTCCTCGCCCCGCCCGGCAACCCTACCCTCTAAGAACCTCTCTCTCTCAACCCTCACCCCAATGGCCGCCGCCGCCCCCGAACTCTTGAGAGAAGGAGCGAACATTAGGCAGGCAGGGGGAGAAGAGATGGTGGTCCTCCCTTCCGCGACAACGCCCGCTGCTGCCGCTAGGATGCGCCACAGGGGGAGCACTCTGTCGGATCATTACGAAACTACGAAGAGAGAGAGAAAGAGGAAATGGCGAAAGAAATGGTCGCGGCGGCGGTGCGCCGTGGTGGTGGTGGCCTGCTTACTTTGCTGTGTGCTGAGGAGGGCGAGGGGGGTTACTTTTTAAGGGGGCGCAGGGGATGTGCGTGGGAAGGGTAAACGTGGCTGAGGAGGGGGTGGGTGTGGTGTGGTGGGGGAAGGAAGAGGAGGTCGCGAGTTTTGCCACGAGATTTGTTCGGGGATGATGGAGGGAGAGCAGGACGGCGCTTCGGTGGAGCTGCTTTACGAGGGAAGGCGTCGTCGGGGTTTTTCGTCCGGAGAGAGGGGTTTTAAGGAGAGTTTTCGAGCGTCCAGTAACGCTAAATGCCCCTTCATGCTCTCCCTCTATCTCTCCAGGTTTCCCTCGTTCCATCGGCCATCCTTTCTAAACCCCTTCGCCCTCTTCCTCGCCGTTCTCTTTCCTTTATCCTCTCGGCGCCGGAGTAATCCGGCAAGGTCGGTGGGGCCGCGAGTCCTCTCCCGCGCCCCCTCCCTCCCATTCCCGACCCCTCCTCCCCAACCTCCGACGGAAAGGAAGAGGGCACCTTCCTCCATCTCTCGCCATGAGGGCAACGGGGGCGGGTGCGCGAGGTTTCCCTCTTGCCTGCGCTTCGAATCCCGCCGAGGCCTCTCTCCGTTCTCCTGATACCCTCATAGTCAGTCCAGGGGAGAGGGTCGTGGCAGAGGCCTCCGCTTCTCTCCCACGACCCTCTCTTTTTCTCAGCTGCCACCACCCCGTTTGCCAAAGCCACACTCGAGACGGTAGGGGGAGTGGGAGTGAAGGGGAAAACATTAGAATAAATGAGCATCTTTTTACTTGCACAATAATATTTAAAAAAATGTATATATTTATTTATACCCTGCTTATACTGCTACCCTACTTATGTGTGAATTTCACGCACCGTCGGGCTGAGTACTGGGTGAACTCTACCGTCACCCGCCAAAACGACCCCCTTCGATTTGATTACTGTGTTTATGGTTTTTTATTTATAAATCGAGCAGTTTGCCAGCCTAAAAACGTTATGTGTGTAGAACACCATATATCTACATTCAAACACGAAAACCCGCCAAACGGCGAACAAATACTCATTTATATAGAAACAGATATAAGGAAAAGGGATAGGAACACACATAAAGGACGAACACAGGAGAGGTGGGGAAGGCGGAATCCAGCAGATCACGAATGTAAAAATATTTCCTTGACCGGGATTTGAATTCCGGATATTTCTATATATGTATATATATGTATATATATGTGTATATATATATATATATATATACTTTATGTATATAAAGTATTTTATATATATATATATATATATATATATATATATAAAAATACCTGATACCCAACGGAGTTGATTTGATAGGTGATGGCAGAGTTCACCCAATACTAAGCCCAGCGGCGAATGTAATTCACGCATCAGTATAGCGGGGGGGGGAGAGCCTTTCATTGTGCCGCCTATTGTTTCCCAGGAATTTTTAGCGCTCAAAAATCACCCTCGTCGGGTGAAGTTTAGGATGGCCGGAGGGCCTGGGTTCGATTCCTGGACCTCAGGTCAGTAGTGTTGTTGTTGTTGTTTGTTATTTTGACACTACTATCTGTTTGAGGAGAAATATTATCGTCTACTCTGAGTACTATTTACTATTCTAAGGAATACTCCTTGTCCCATCGAAGCGTCGACCAATGTCCGAGTCCTCTCTCTTTTCTCTTGCGCCCAACATTCAGTTATAGACTTATTCATATGACTTAATATTTCTCTGTACATGTGAATTTGCTCATGCGATGGAGTCGTCGTATGGAATCGCGAAAAACGGGAAGTGATTGGACGGACGAGGAGAGACTCCCGACGAAGGGCGCGGGAGAGAGAGAGGTAAAGTTTAAACTTCAAGAGAGGGAGTGGGGAAAGGAGTCGTCTCGAGACGCTCACGAAACTGCAGTTATCTCTCCCCTGATGCTCTCTCTCCCTCCCTTGCCCTTTCCTCCCCTCCCCCCTCCATCTCTCTACTCCGCCCTACACTCACTCTCCCTTTCTGCTTTGACCCCCACCCCGCCCCACACCCCCCGCCACGCGACCCACGAGGAGAGGGAACCAACCCTCCCCCCCCCTCTTCTCGCACACATTTTCGCAGGGACTAACCCCTCTCTCCTTTTCGCATTATTATTATTTTCTCCCTCCATCCCTTTCTCCCGCCCCTCTCCCCCGAAACGCACCCTCCCTCCGTCCCCCGACACCTTCACTCCCCTCGCTCTCTATCCGGCCCCCGTGCACGGCGCACTGCCGTAAAATCCCGGGTTGGATTGCAAAAGCCTGAAGGGGAGCGGGCGGGGAGGAATATTCGGGAGTGCCTCGCAAATATGGCCGCCGTGACGCTAACTCTCATTGCGACTCGTATCAATAACGCCCTCCCTCGTTTTCACTTTCGGCATTGCGCGGCCTTCCCACCCCCTCCCTCCGCACCCCTTCCCTTCAACCCTTCCCTCCCGTCCACCCCTCGGCCCTCCTCCCCTGGCCCATGCCCCACTACTATCTGCGCCCCTCATCTGCCGCTGTTACTCGGGTCCCCAACCCTCCCACCCTCCCTCGCTATCCCTTTCGCTTTTTATCGCCTATCGCAAAGTCCCTCCCCTTCTCTTCCTCCTCCCCCCATTCTCCTACCCCCCCTTCTCCCACCACCCCCTTCACCCCCCCACCCATCGGTTTTTGTTTTAGAGCTCTCCTCCCGTCCGCCATAAAGGCAAGTCTCATTTTTGCGCGGCAATGTCTCTTCCCATTCCTCCTCTCTCTTCCCCTCCTTTTCCTATTTTATTATTTTCTCTCGTTCCCCTCCAACACGCATCCCCCGTCCTTCTTCCACCTCCTCCCTCCCGCTTGTACCTTTCACCCTTCCACTCCCTTCCATTTCCACCCCCCCTCCAAACTCCTCGGATTCGAAAACGTTTAAGTCCGCCATCTGCACGAATTACGCGGAGTCGAAGGAGGGAAAGGGAGAGAGAAATGTGCACGGTCTCTCTCTCGCGCCATCTTTAATTTCCTCCCTCCCCCTCAATCCCCCACCCCCTCGGCCGAAAACAACGCCAAAAGAGAGAGGAAAAAAGGAAAATGAATAACGCAAAACCCGGCCGCTCGTCCCTCGACTGTGAGCGAGTAAAGTTGTTGCCGCGGGCTTCGCTCGCTGCGAGTTCCTGCCCCGCCGATGTCTGGGTCGAGGGGGGGAAGTTAGAAGGGGGGGCGGGGAAGGGGGGATGTGGGAAGGAAAGAGCCCTTGCCGACGACGCCGTCGACGTAGTGTTTGGCCTGACTATTTTCCCAATTGCTTTCATCCATGACATTGCCGAGGAGGAACCCTCTCCCGATCCTCTTCTTCATCCACCTTCTCGTACTCATCGAAGCAGCCCTCCCTTGTCTCTCTTCATCTTCCGCTCCCCCCGCTTCTCCTTTCCCGCGTGCGCGTACGGATACGCGCGGGTGTCCACACACGTACAAATAAGCATATACATAATTATATATATATGTATATATATATATATATATATATATATATATATATATATATATATATATATATATATATGTATATATATATATAATTATTATTATTATTATTAGGTAATCTACCGGTTAAGGTAGGTTTTTGGATGGACATGATTACTAATTAAATAATTTGTGACCCCTAGCAAAACACAACATCCTACTTTACATCAGGTCCCTCTTCATCTCTGAGTACTTTCTTCCTCCCTTCATCCCGTCAAACATCCCTATCCTGTTCCTTACCTTTCCTCGTTTGCCTAACATTCTCCCCTCAATCACAGTCTTCAACATCCCGCTGCCTGTCAATACCCCCTTCAGCCACTTTTCCTGCCTCCATAGGATTGCTCCCAACAAACCCCTTTCTTCGCCCACCATACCAAGTACTTCCTCGTTTGTTTTCTTCTCTGTCCATTTCACCTTCTCCATTCTTCTCCAAACCCACATTTCAAAAGCCTCCAGTCTACGTCTATCCTCCTGCTTCAATAGCCACGTTTCCGCACCGTACAAGCTACGCTCCATATCAAAGTTTTTACAAGTCTTTTCTTAACATCCTTACTCAGCGTCCCTGTCATCAACTCCCTCCTCCTTGTGAAAGCCTCTTTGCCTAGCGCAATACTTCTCCTTACGTCCTTACCACTTTGACCGTGTTGGTCCATAACACTACAGAGCTAAGTAAACTGTTCTACTTGCTCTAGTTTTTGCCTTCCTGTTTTAATGTTAAGCTTCGCCTTTTTCTTTCTAGAAAATCGCATAACCTTTGTTTTATTAATATTGATTCTCATCCCACACCTGTCGCACTGAATTTCCAATTCATTCAGCAATGCTTGCAGGCCCTTGGCTGACTGACAAACTAAAGCTTGGTCATCAGCAAACCTAACTGATTTTACGAATTCCCCGCCCACTTTCATTCCAACCTCCAGTTCTTCCCATGCCTCTTTGATCATTTCCTCTGCATACAGGTTGAAGAGCAACGGAGATAATGGACAACCCTGCCTTACACCTCTTCCTAACACTGCCCATTCGGACTCCCCGTTCCCCACCTGCACCTGAGCAGTCTGAGACATGTAAAGGTTGCGGATTAGCCTCCTTTCCCGCCAATCTATTCCTATTTTCTACAATATACTCATTAGTTTTCCCCAGTTCACTCTATCAAAAACTTTTTCGAAATCTACGAAATAGGCAAATACCTCCTATATTCCTCTAGATTAATAATCTCATTACTGCAATGGGATCGCGCATTACTCTCCCCTTCCTAAACCCAAACTGATCATCCCCTAAGTAATCATTTGCCCTACTCTCTACCCTTTTGTTTATGATCCTAAGAGGAACTTAAGCTGCGTGGGATATCAAACTTTTTGTCCTATAGTCCTCACATGATGTAGCCTTTACCTTTTTCGGAATAGGAACTAAAACTGATCTAACAAAGTCGTCCGGCCAGATTCCATCCTCATAAATACTACGGATCAGCCCATATAGTCTCTTCCTCCCACATTTTCCTAAGCATTTTAAAAGTTCCGCGGGAATGTTATCCACCCCCACGGCCTTATTCAGTTTCATCTCCCTTAATGCCCTTTCTATCTGATCGTCTAGTATGCCTGGACCTAAGCTGTCCTCATCTACGTCATTTTCTTTTTCAATGTCTAACTTTGTTGGTCTAAGCTCTTTACTATACAGTTCTTCTATATATTCCTTCCATCTCTCTTGGACCTTTCCTGTGCAATTAATACCTTACCCGCCTTATCTCTAACAGTTAGCATAGATCTCCATTTCTTACTTCCCGATAAAGATTTAACTTTGCTGTACAGCGCACCGATTTCATCCTTCCTCTGCAGACTTTCCATATCCTCGCACTGCGTCTTCCACCAAGCTTCCTTTGCTTTATTTGTTGCCCGCTTCAATTTATTGTTCAATTATTTGTACTTCATTTTGCCTAACTCTGTATTGACATTCTTCCATTTTCGCCGCTCATCCATCTTTGTAATCATCTCATCCGTGATCCATGATTTCCTAGTCTTTTTAGCGTTAACGGTTCCAATAGTGTCTATTGCGGCTTTAGACAACCCTTTCTTGATCCTCTCCCATTTTTCTTCGATAGTACTAAGCTCTTTACCATCCTCCATGATTTCCTCTTCCGCCTGTTTGTATTCCTTCCTTTTCAACCCTTTTAATGCTTCTACATTCTATTTTCTAACTCGCCGCCCCTGCATTATCTTTTTGAAACGGACGCTACATTTAATAACAACTAAATTGTGGTCAGAGTCCGCATCCGCTCCCGGGAAGCTGTACGAATTTACCACACTGTTCCTAAACCTGTGTCTAACCAGAATATAATCTAGCTGATACCTTTCTGAGTCACCTTGCATTTTCCAAGTATACCTGCGTCATTTGTGGTGTCTAAACCAAGTGTTGGTGATGACTAACCCCTGTGTCCTGCAGAACTCAACTGCTTTCTCCCCGCGGTCATTCCTCGTGCGTAAACCGTATTCCCCCACCTCGTCACCATCTCTTCCTTCCCCTACCGTCGCATTCCAATCCCCCATCACTATCAAATGTTTCCCTCCGGGAACACACGCGATTATGTCCTCTAACTGATCGTATATCTTATCGACCTCTTCTTCCTGATGGTTGCTCGGCGGCATGTATACCTGATTAATAATCAAGTTCGTCGGTTCTGCTTTTATCTCTACTAGTAATATACTATCCGTTACCTGCTCTATGTTGACTACGCTTCTTCCTACCTCTTCATTTAATACTATGGCCACCCCTCGTTGGCTCTCGTCCCCGCCGCTGTATAATATTCTATACTTATCACTCCAGTAATCCCCACTATCTTTCCATCTCACCTCGCATAGACTCAAAATATCTTTATTTCTCCTTGTCATCTCTCGTACACCTCTTCCTAACACTGCCCATCCGGACTCCCCGTTTCCCACCAGCACTTTAGCAGTCTGAGACATGTACAGGTTGCGAATTAGCCTCCTTTCCCTCCAATCTACTATATATATATATATATATATATATATATATATATATATATATATATATATATATATATATATATTTATATATATATATACATATATATAATGGGCTGACACAATTTAACACAAATAGAATAGAATAGCAACATTTATTAAAAGGACACTCACACGGTAAATTGTTCGAGCTTTCGGCCCTCTCAGAGGCCTTCTTCAAGAGAGACACTGTTGGGTTGCTCAAGAGAGACATTGTGGCGCTTTATTTTATATATATATATATATATATATATATATATGTACAATATATATATATATATATATATATATATATATATAAACACAGATGTAGATTGTTAGAATATAGAGACACAAAGAAAGGACACTCACAATTTGTTATTTGACAGCACGGCTGTCGTCTTCAGAATCAGTTTCTGAAGACGACAGCCGTGCTGTCGAAACGTCAAATAACAAATTGTGAGTGTCCTTTCTATGTGTCTCTATATTCTAAAAATCTACATCTGTGTTTTTATATATTTTTGCGTCGCCGAATAGCGTTCCATTTCGAAGATATTATATATATATATATATATATATATATATATAAATAATATTATTAGGTAATATCCCGGTTAAGGTAGGTTTTTCGATGGACACAGCTACTAAATAAATATTTTGTGACTCCTAACAAAACACAAATCCAGCATCCTACTCTAAATCAGGTCCCTCTTCATCTCCGAGTATTTTCTTCCTCCCTTCATCCCGTCCTACATCCCTATACTGTTCCTGCCCTTTCCTCGTTTGCCTAACATCCTCCCCTCTATTACTCTTCAACGTCCCACTGCCGGTCAATACCCTCTTCATCCACTATATATACATACATACATACATACATACATACATACGAGGGTCATCCGGAAAGTAGTACCCGTTCGTGAAATAAAGACACAAAAGTAAATATTAACAAACATAAAAAAATTTATTTGAAAGAGGATACTTTAAACTACTTCTCAACATAATCTCCAAGCAAATTAAGGCATTTGTCATAACGTGTGACAAGTTTCTGTATTCCTGCTGCATAGTCCTTCGCCGCCAGCTCATTGAGATACGCGAGGGACCCATCTTGCACAAATTTTTGCATAATGCAGATGGTGTTTAACAATTTCATGAACAATTGTTCGAGAAACATTGGGAAAATGCTCACAGATGTCATCAATTGTGACGCGCCGATCGTTCCTCACGAATTCGTCAACTGAGCTCACCAGTTGGTCTGTAATGACAGACGGTCTCTCCGAACGCTCATCGTCGTGTGTGTTCCCCCTCCCCATGTTGAAGTTGCGACACCACCGCCGAACAGACGACTCGTCCATTACATTGTCTCCATACACCTCCTTTAATTGGCGATGAATATCACATGGGCGAACGTTTCTTGCATTGAGGAATTTAATCACTGCCCTCACTTCACAACTGGCGGCGTTCTCAATTTTTTTAAACATTGTAAACAATCACAGAAACAACACAGGCAATGCTAGCGTCACGCAACTTGGCTCAGAGAAGGCAGACAAGCCACTGAAGCTATCTGACCTCGTCCAGCAGCTACTCGCGTCGTCAGCACTTCATGCGGGACGAACGGGTACTACTTTCCGGATGACCCTCGTACATATATATATATATGTATATATTATGTATATATTTATATTTACATATTTATATATGACGTTAGCACTAGCCAACAAAGACAGAAACCTAGAACCACACAAAATAGAAAGGAAACTCACTAGTTTTCGAATTTTCGTTGGTACAAGCCACCTTTCCTTAGGAAGGAACTCAAGGAAGGAGTCTGGATGTCGGGTCGGGATGAAAATTCGCCGGTTGCTCTTATCAGCCGGAGAATCCTTGTCCAGTGGCGGTAATTAACATTCTTAAAAATCGAGACGGTAATGGTTGTTTGTTTTTACCGTAGAATAGTCGCTGAACGATCGCGGATGTTGGAGTCGCAGTGGCACGCCCGGTCCCGGGTAGGAGGAATGCCGATTGACCCCTATTAGTGTCTAGCGCGAGGGTTCCAATTATATACTGTCATGGTGCGAATCTAGGAACCTCCGTTTTTTTATTGGTGGTGAATTTGGGCATTTAATGCAGATCTGTGGGTGGATCGATTTTCTCAAACAAGTGAACATTTCGTATTCATAATGGCTATGAGGCACTGGGAGTCCGAGGAATTAATTCCATCCTGACTGAATGGCCGACTGATGGATTGATTGCGTCCTCGGGTTGAAATCCTGGCCGTATCCCACTGCTACATTCAATTCAACGTGCGACATATTCGCCCATTGCTATGTAAAGCTTGGAGTTTAATCTCCGTTTTTCGGTCGGGATGAGGATAGACACCGAATCGAATAAACCAAGAAAATGTCTCATCCGCATTGTTCCGTGTGCTAATGGTACAATTATTTTTAAAGTCGGACGACAGTAAACAGACAGACCTCTAAGTAAACAAATCCTGCGGCAGACGTGCTTCATCAGTTAGCCAAAATTATTGGTTTCTCAATTTGGTAGGGATTTAAAAATGGTGTGTCTAAGGCGTTGGAATGATAGTTACCCCACGTGATCTCCCAACTTCGGCGCCACTGATTTCACCACTCTCATAAAATCATGCAATCGTTTTGATCAGGGGCGCCATGGTTTTAACTCGTCAGCGGATATTATTGTGAATTGCATTCAATTGTACCTTCACATTTGACTCACGTTGAAGTGAGATTCAAGGCCGCTCTTTATATGGTAAACTGGAAAAAAGATCTTCTGAGACTTTGGCTGTCCAAGTACGCATATAACATTTTTTTAAAAATTACCCTGTTTCTTCGTTCTAATGGTGACTTTTTGTTTTGTACAGCTGTTGGGGGAAAGCGGCAGCTAATATTTTTGTTACGATTGGCAAACTAAGTGGTCGCTGAGACCTAGTCAGTAAGTGATTCAATTCCCGATCAATGAGACTTTCCTCTTGGAATCTTCACACTTTCCCTTTAATCATGTTTCATGTGTGTCGACCATATATATATATATATATATATATATATATATATATATATATATATATACAGGTATATATATCTTCTTTTACTGAATTTTTTCCAAGTAATACCCGGTAGCAATTGTTAGATTTTCTGCTCCATTGTGTTTCCCTAAAGAAGAGGATTTATATATTAAGTATATTATATATATTTATTCATTATGTTTGAGTCATTTCAGAGTCTTAACACGTGTTTTGAAGTAATATAATTCAATTATCAATTTATTGACAAACTGATGTCACAAGAATTGGCACTTGTATTTAAGCCCTTCTTTCTGAAGGACCCGCATCATATTTTTATTTTCATTCTGTAGACATGCCCTCACGGCTCCCAACCACGCTCTAAATTTGTACTTCCAAGGGTGTGTTCACCTGTATTGAGTTCACCTCAGGGTTGTGAGCGTAAAATGAGATCGTGACGTATAAGGAACCACCTTTTCTTTGACCAGCACTTCACGTAATATGAGTGGGAAGTTGCTTAATTCTTCGACCGGTTTTTCTTATTTACAAAATGAAGGCCACTCTTAATTCGTATTTCTGTGAATTTGAGTCTCTTCGATTCCATTTCGACGCTGAGGTGACTCCTTTCCATCTCCGAGGTCTCGATTCTCGATTCCGAAGTGTGGACAAATTATCACTGGAATGAAATACGTCTCCCTGAGACAGGAAAGGCGGAATTAATACTGCTTCAATTTCCTTCATCAAGTATATTTTTAACTGCGAGAATATCGTTGTCCGTTATAAAGCCAATGGGAGGTCAAAGTACAATAACTTTTCAAACGGTGTACTCTTCAACATGAATTAATTTATCCATGCATGCAACAATAATATCATCAAAAATTATAATCACGGTTCTAAACGCAGGAAACTCAATATTTTGCTGAATTTTAAATATTTAAATACTATATGACTGCTGGTAAAAAAACATATCAAACAAATTGGGATACAATAATTAAATGCTAGTGAAAAGGTTTTTTTCATCAGTATTAATAGCTCAAGAAACATTGATAAAGCAAAAAGATACCGGGAGAGCATAACGAACAGTATAATAGCGTGCATCTGAGAGTTGAGGTTTCCACAGATTATATAGTATAATCATTCACATGAGGCATTATTACATGGATTAGCCGGGAGTGTAAATAAATAAATCGACATTTACTTGGAGTTTCACTCCCATTAAGAGGAGAGTGATCAGGGGGATGACTGGCGGTGTCTAGTGGACGTGGTGGTCCAGGGGTATAGCGTTCGACTACTGTTCGGAGGGCCCGGTTCGCTTCCCGGGCAAGCCTCTCAGGACACTCTCAGATCCACCGAAATGATTTAATTATTCGATTACCAGAACTCTCTGGGAAAACACAGGCGGCACAAGGAAAGGCCCTTACTACCTTTCCTACCCTGCTTATGTGTTAATTTCACACCCGCATTGGGCTAAGTACTGGGTGAACTCTACCATCGCCCATGCCAAACCGACCTCCTGCTTGGTCCATGTGTTTGTGGCTCAGTGGAAGCAATCCCGGGAGGTTAATAGTGTGATATATCAGGACTGCATCTGCTGACCATGCATTGCGACCATTTCCCCAATTTTTTCTCAGGGGTGAGAGCATTTTAGAAAAATAATTCTCAGACAAAAGACTCCAAATCTATTAGCATGACGGTTTCTTTGTAAGTCGAACCGTCGAACGCAGTTGTAAGCGGAATGATTATTTTATTGATGCGTATCTCGGCGTGGAATTTGCGCTTTCCGTTCGTGCACCGCGTGAATTTTCGCTCAAAGTGGGGGCATTTGCAATAGAAGTCACGGTGGGGAATGCACGCACCGCAGCACGAACGCCCCCTCATCAGTATTTTCTTTACGAAGCCGTAAAAAGGTGAGTTACTACTTTCACGAGAGCGCACACTTTTAGATTCCTTTGCCCATCCCACCCCTTCCTCTCCCTGGCGACGAAGCCGCCATCTTCCTCGTCGACTCTACGCTGTCGTCGAGAAGAAATAATACAGGAGGAAAAGAAATACTGCTTATCCCTTCCCCTTAAGGGAGGATACCCCTTCCCTCTCCTCCCCCTTTGAATCAATCTCCTCCGTGTATTCTCATCCTCTCCAGATTGCACATCTCTCCGTTTGGCTAACCACCTCCCCCCTCCCTCCTAACCCCCCCCCCGCGCCCCTCGACATCTTCCGCCATTTTATGCCTCGTCGCTACGCGTTTTGACCGCCGAGCTAGGCGTTCCACTCGATTTGCGGGGCCGGATTTTGACCGAGTGGGAACGAGCGCCCGGACTGGAAGTTTTTCGCCACCGCGGCGGTGGGATGTGGGCCACGCTTCATGTCCAGCCGCGATAAAAAAATAGGTGACCCATTGTGCTCGTGAGCCACCGAAATATCAGACCAATCACCCGATATCGAGCGAAACGTCCTTGTGTAGGCTTTCCTTCGTGTTTGGTATTCATCGGGCACTGCCCTCGGCCATTGTTAAGTTTTTGCAAAACGGTTTGAGTATCCACATTTCAAATGCCGTAATATTTGGGCTGTGATCTACCAAACCAACATTCGAGTCAAGGTAAGAGTAAGCTAATTAACTTTCTGGAATTGCGACATGATACTAGAAAACAATACTTAACAAATAACATTTCGTGTTATTACATGCTTTATTTTATTACCTCGGTGATTTCGATGTAACGTATAACTTATTTTCAAGAAGTATTTCAATGACTTACGTTTAATTGTCAAATCACTTAAAAACGGCGTCAAATCACTTAAAAATTATTTTGCGTCGAAAGCGGACAAAGAATTTCAGTTGAACGTGCAATACGACACTGTGTATTATTTCAACCTTGTGGGTGATTACTCTCGTGTGGCATGAATTGAAGAGTTGAGTAACTTCCTGATGTATTGCAGCTGCAAAATAAGAGTTGAATGACCAAATATTGTTTTCAGCTATGAGAATGAGCGTTATACATACGTATTCAAACAAGTAAAATACATGCCCCATTTTAAAAGCGGCTTGTTTCAATACTTAATCCTGGGATTAAAATGATTCAATGAAAAGGAACGTCTGCAATATTCCTAATGAGAAGCGATATGGAATAAGATAAGAGCACATTCGCCCGCAGACGATGACAAAATGCAGAGAAAAAATATTAAAAGCAAGCAGGATAATTAACAATCATTTCTTATTTTAAATGATGGCCAAGTTTAAAAATCATGTGGTAGGATTGGCTCCATTGTACCAGTGACGTCTTAGCCCTCTGTTGCCCCGGAGAGTAACATTTCCAGGGCAGCGCTGCCGGATAATGAGGGCCCCTGAAGTATTCGGAGATTGGGACGAGGGGACGGAATTCGTCCCCGGCCACGCAGGATTCTTGACGGTGGGAAATCATTTGTGTTGGCGGCGGGAGGGGGATTGGGCGGGTGGACGAAAGAAGCCAGGGCTGACACGGCCATGAGATCCCGCGCAGGGGGAAGATGATGCTATAAGTGGGCGAAGGGGCTCGCATGCAGTGGAGAATAGTAAGATGAACCATTTCACGGATTGGAGGTAAGACGACCCCTGCTGGGGGAAAGAATAATGTTAGTGACGAAAGGGGACTGAGAAAGTTGCCACCATTTTGTTTTGCCATACTTAAGACTAAGGATAAATTTTCAAAATGATTCGCACGATACGGCAAATAGGAAAAAAGGTATAACTATTTCCCGTCCCCGTTCGCAGCGCGAAATGTCTTTCGTCTTTAGGGAATGTCTTCCGACAGCTAATATCCTAGCGACGCATTTATCCATCCGATCGACGAGAGTCAACTTCACTTAAGAACGATTTTCTAGTTGGCTGGTGTACTCTGCTCAACCCTTGATTGGATAAAAACCATTCCTGAAATGACTAATGAAGCCCGCCGATCGATGGAGACGTATTTTCCGATTACGACTTTGGATCGGATTTAATTCCCTTAATAGCGGCTCTCGATAATTCTGCTCGACGACAGTGAATTTTAAATGTAATGAGCTTTAATCGAAATCCCGTTCAAACTCATAAACAAATGCGCCGAAATGTTGTTTTTTCTGCATGTTACCGGCAGAAGGGCTTAATTTGGTGCAGCTTACAGCAAAATTATTAGGATTACCACTCCATGCAGTCACATAATTATTTTTATATATTACATTCAAACACGAAAACCCGCCAAACGGCGAACAAATACTCATCCACATAGAAAGAGATATAAGGAAAAGGGATAGGGACACATAAAAAGAAGGAACACAGTAGAGGTGGGGAAGGCGGAACCAGGCAAATCACAAGTGTAAAAATATTTCCTAGACCGGGACTTGAACTCCGGATCTTCCCACTTGTCGGGCGGATGCTCTTAACCATTCCTCTACTATCCTTCTCTCTTGTGTGTTGTCTATTTCCCCTTTGATGAATAAAACAGCCCCCTAACGCCATCTCTTGGTCAAAGAATCGGGGCACTTGGTTGCATAAAGCATCGCAAATCTCAGCGTAAATTACGTTTCCTGGATAGTTCAAGTGGTTAAGGGCATCCGCCCGGCAAGTGGATATATATATATATATATATACACACACACACACACACACACATATATATATATATATATATATATATATATATATATATATGTGTATGTATATATATATATATATATATATATATATATATATATATATATATATATATATATATATATATATACACACACATATATATATATATGGATGGACACAACTAACAAACAAACATTTTATTACTCCTAACAAAACACAAAATCCATCATCCTACTCTATATCAGGTCCCTCTTCATCTCTGAGTACTTTCTTCCTCCCTTCATCCCGTCAAACATCCCTAATCTGTTCCTTCCCTTTCCTCTTTTGCCCAACATTCTCCCCTCTATCACAGTCTTCAACATCCCACTGCTGGTCAACACCCCCTTCATTCACTTTTCCTACCTGCATAGGATTTCTCCCAACAAACCTGTCTCTTCCCCCACCATACCAAGTACCTCCTCATTTGTTTTCCTCTCGGTCCATTACACCTTCTCCATTCTTCTCCACACCCACATTTCAAAAGCCTCCAATCTACGTCTATCCTCCTGCTTCAATGACCACGTTTCCACGCCGTACATAGCTACGCTCCATATCAAAGTTTTTACCAGTCTTTTCTCAACGTCCTTACTCAACGTCCCCGTCATCAACTCCCTCCTCCTTGTGAAAGCCTCTTTGCCTAGCGCAATTCTTCTCCTTAAATACCGGATACTCGGATAGGTTAACGTCGGCATGAATACGCTTAATGCTTTAGGGAAGTGTAGAAAGAAAAAACGTTTAAATATTCAATTGTTCCTGGCTCAACTTTGTGGAAATTCATGTTAATTAAATGAAGAATACAATGTATCTTTCCACTGTCCTTGATTCACGTACAACTAGTTTCAACGCTCAAGCGTCATCATCAGGTACAGGGCCTTAGAGCAAAAACTAGAGCAGGTTCTACCTGCTATAGTTTTTGCCTTCCTATTTTAATGTTAAGCTTAGCCTTTTTCTTTCTAGAAAATCGCATAACCATTGTTTTATTAATATTGATTCTCATCCCATACCTGTCGCACTGAATTTCCAATTCACTCAGTAATGCTTGCAGCCCCTTGGCTGACTGACAAACTAAAGCTTGATCATCAGCAAACCTAACTGATTTTACAAATTCTCCGCCCACTTTCATTCCAACCTCCAGTTCTTCCCATGCCTCTTTGATCATTACCTCCGCATACAGGTTGAACAGCAACGGTGATAATGAGGAACCCTGCCTTACACCTCTTCCTAGCACTGCTCATCCAGACTCCCTGTTCCCCACTCGCACCTAAGCAGTCCGAGACATGTACAGGTTGCGGATTAGCCTCCTTTCCCTCCCATCTATTCCTATTTTCTGCAATATAGTATACTCATTAGTTATTCCCAATTCACTCTATCAAACGCTTTTTCGAAATCTACGAAACAGGCAAATACCTCCTGGTTGTGTTCTATATTCCTCTCGATAAATAATCTCATTACTGCAATGGAATCAGGCGTACCTCTCCCCTTCCTAAACCCAAACTGATCATCCCCTAAGTAATCATTTGCTCTACTCTCTTTCCTTTTGTTTATTATCCTGAGAATAACTTTAGTTGCGTGGGATATCAAACTTATTGTGCTGTAGTCCTCACATGATGTAGCTTTTACCTTTTTCGGAATAGGAACTAAAACTAATATCACGAAGTCTTCCGGCCAGATACCTTCCTCATAAATACTGCGAATCAGCCCATACAGCCTCTTCCTCCCACATTTCCCTAAACATTTCAATAGTTCCGCGGGAATGTTATCCACCCCCACGGCCTCATTTAGTTTCATCTCCCTTAATGCCCTTTCTATCTCATCGTCTAGTATGCCTGGATCTAATCTATCTTCCTCTACGTCATGTTCCTTTTCAATGTCTAACTTTGTTGGTCTAAGCTCTTTGCCATATAGTTCTTCTATATATTCCTTCCATCTCTCTTGGATCTTTCCTGTGCAATTATTACCTTACCCGCCTTATCTCTAACAGTTAGCATAGATCTCCATTTCTTACTTCCCGATGAAGATTTAACTTTGCTCCACAGCGCACCGATTTCCCCCTTCCTCTGCAGACTTTCCATATCCTCGCACTGCGTCTTCTACCATGCTTTTTGTGCTTTATTTGTCGCCCGTCTCAATTTATTGTTCAATTCTTTGTACTTCATTTTGTCTAATTATGTATTTACATTCTTCCATTTTCTCCCCTCATCCATCTTTGTAATCATCTCATCCGTGATCCATGGTTTCCTGGTCCTTTTAGCGTTAACGGTTCCAATAGTGTCTTTTGCGGCTTTAGACAACCCTTCCTTGAAACCTTCCCATTTTTCTTCGATAGTACTAAGCCCTTTACCATCCTCCATGATTTCCTCTACCGCCTGTTCATATTCCGTCAGAGTCCGCATCCGCTCCCGGGAAGCTGTGCGAATTTATCACACTGTTCCTAAACCTGTGTCTAACCAGAATATAAACTAGCTGATACCTTTCTGGGTCACCTTGCATTTTATATGTATACCTGCGTCATTTGTGGTGTCTAAATCAAGTGTTGGTGATGACTAACCCCTGTCTCCTGCAGAACTCAACCGCTTTCTCCCCGCGGGCAACCCTCGTGCCTAAACCGTAGTCCCCGACCTCATCACCATCTCTTCCTTCGCCTACCGTCGCATTCCAATCCCCCATCACTATCAAATGTTTCCCTGCAGGAACACACGCGATTATGTCCTCTAACTGATTGTATATCCTATCGACCTCTTCTTCCTTATGATTGCTCGGTGGCATGTATACCTGAATAATAATTAAGTTTGTCGGTTCTGCTTTTATTTCTACTTGTAGTATTTATCCGTTACCTGCTCTATGTCGACTACACTTTTTCCTACCTCTTTATTTAATACTATGGCACCCCTCGTTGGCTCTCGTCCCCGCCGCTGTATATTATTCTATAATTATCACTCTAATGATCCCCGCTATCCTTCCATCTCACCTCGCAGAGACCTAAAATATCTTTATTTCCCCTTTCCATTTGTCGCTTAATAGTCTCGAGTTTACCTGTCCTCATCATTGTCCTAAAATTCCACGTTCCTATTCTAACTAATGTGCTCTTCTTCCCCTGCGTCTTTTGTCCTGATGCTGCTGGTTTTCCCTTGCAAGGGTTTCGTGGGATGACGACCGCGGAAGCCTTGCCTCCCCCGCTGCCGGGCACGACACAGGGCCCATTGGGCCGAGCCCCGTAGTTACCAGGACTCAAAATCTCTGTATTGTCCATCATATTTTTCTTGGGAATGATATTTGAGGCGGTTTCCCGTTGTCTTCCTCAATAGTTTAACACCATCACTTACTGGCCGCCCCACTGGGGTCAGGCGCCAATGCAGCCGCCTCTCTGAGGAACAGACGCTGCGTGGACTACCTTTCGTCTGGCTCCTAACCTTCGACCCATGGGTGACTCTACCAGGAGCAATTATTATTACTCCCGCCAGCACAGCTCTAGGAGTCATCAGAACACACAAGCCCTTCCACCACGTCAAGGTTGTAGTCCATATATATATATATATATATATATATATATATATATATATATATATATATATATATATATATATATATATATATATATATATATGCACGTCTTTCCAAAAGAAAAAAAATGCCCTTATTAATGTAGGTAGGTGACAATTAACATTAATAACGATATTAATGCAGGATTTCATTTATTATTTCTTCAAAATGATTCAATTTTATTAAATACATCGCTATTCACCTCCGTTACATTAATTTATTCAATTAAAAATAAATAATTTCACTCAAAATTAGCGATAAGAAATCGACTTATTACGTTTTCCCTGGAATGTTACATATTTATTTCCGATGTTTTAATGAGCTCAACTTAAATATATTTTTGTCACCGATTATGGACCCGCCACCAGTTCCCTCATTTCACTTTGGATGCGGCCTAAAGAGTGACCACTCTGCGCACGGAAGTCCCGAGACAAGGAGAGGGAGGGCCTCTTTCGCCTGCGTTGCCGGATTTCGGGAGGTCCGGCTGCAACCCTTGAGGCGACGAAGAGTTTTCCGGCCAGCCCGCTTCATCGCTCCTTTCGTCTTTGTCCTCCATCCTCGGCGTCTCGCCCGTCCATCCACACCCCATCCACTCCCACAAACCATTTACCATTAAATCTCCCTCGGCCATTTCATCTTCTCTCTCTCTCTTGGGATGTAAGTTCTTCGAGTCCCAATTGCATTTGCAATGTTCATTAAGCGTAGAGATCAAGCGAAAGCGTTCCACTTGTCGGCCTCTACGTTTATGAATAGAGGACGCAGCATTCTCTTAGTTCGCATACGCGCCGCATATATAGGTGCGTCTCAGGCGCGACCCAACATCGATATCAATCACCTTTACGAAGATGGCCCGGGGGGTGGGGAACTGATATCGTCAAACCATGTCAAATTAAATGATAGATGGATTGACAAATGCCGACGCACCTCAAAGGTTGGGTGATGAGATGAGGCAGCGGAGGTCAACTGAAGGAAGGAGAAGGAAACTAATGCGGTGCATCCTACTGCAGGATAGTTTACCGAAGATCACGACTGAAGAACTTCCTTTTGGTGGATGGCGGAGTGCCGCGTGCATGTGGAAGTAGTGGAGTAGGATTAGAAAGGCTGGTGAGGTGCCACCCCCTGCCACACGCCCTTGTGGCAAGTATGCAAAGTGGGCGGGGAATTCGTAAAATCAGTTAGGTTTGCTGACGACCAAGCTTTCGTTTGTCAGTCAGCCAAGGGGTTGCAAGCATTGCTGAGTGAATTGGATATTCAGTGCGACAGGTATGGGATGAGAATCAATATTAATAAAACAAAGGTTTCCATTACTAAAAAGAAAGAAAGACTCGTACTTTTCCACAGATTTTACTATATTTTAAAATCTGTGGAAAAGTACGAGTCTTTCTTTCTTTTTAGTAATGGATATTAAATACCTCCACGAAGTGAAGCCTGAAACAATAGAATATATAAAACAAAGGTTATGCGATTTTCTAGAAAGAAAAAGGCTAAGCTTAACATTAAAATATGAGGGAAAAAACTAGAGCAGGTAGAACAGTTTACGTATCTCGGAAGTGTTTTGGACCGACACGGTCAAAGTAGTAGGGACGTAAGGAGAAGAATTGCGCTAGGCAAAGAGGCTTTTAAAAGGAGGATGGAGCTGATGAGAGGGGCGTCGAGTAAGAATGTTAAGAAAAGACTCGTAAAACATTTTAATATGGAGCATAGCTATGTACGGCGCGGAAACGTGGTCATTGAAGCAAGAGGATGGACTTAGACTGGAGGCTTTTAAAATGTGGGTGTGGAGAAGAATGGAGAAGGTGAAATGGACAGAGGAGAAAACAAATGAGGAAGTACTTGGTATGGTGGGCGAAGAGAGGGGTTTGTTGGGAGAAATCCTATGGAGGCAGGAAAAGTGGATGAAGGGGGTGTTGACCGGCAGTGGGATGTTGAAGACTGTGATAGAGGGGAGAATGTTAGGCAAACGAGGAAAGGGAAGGAACAGGATAGGGATGTTGGACGGGATGAAGGGAGGAAGAAAGTACTCAGAACTGAAGAGGGACCTGCATCCAGCTTCTCTCTTCCATACAGAGGGAGTTTTGTTTTCTTCTTGTTGATGTTCATGTTATATTCCCCCAGTAATTGATCCATAATACTTAGAGTTGCTTGAAGGTCCTTTCACGTTTCTGCTACTACTGCGATATCATCTGCAAACCGGAGCATGTTGATTTCTTCTCCATTTACCTCGACTCCGTTGATACCCAATTGTTGTGTTAATTCTATTGCCTCTTCCAGGTATACATTGAATATTGCTGGAGGTTGCATCCCTGTCTTACTCCTTAGTTTATTTTAGCTCCTATTTTTCTTCCATTTTTCGTTTGCATCGTTGTAACCCGATTCTTGAAGAGGTTATGGTTAATTCTTCTGTCGTTGTAGTCCAATCTAAGCGCTACCGGTATCTTGAACATCTTGTTCCATTCGACTTTGTCGAATGCCTCCTCCAAATCCACGAATGCCACATAGAATGGCTTATTTACGTATCTCATTTTTTTGGCCAGAACTATTTAAGCTGAGAATATCCTCTCTTGCTCCTTGGTTTTTCCTGAATCTCTATTTTTTTTCTCAGAAGTTTCCTTCTATCCTTCCTTCTATTATTCGGCTAATTATCCGAGCAAGGATTTTTGATGCTTAAGTCGCCACGCTCAATGTTCTGTGTTCTTCGCATTTATCTGTTTTCGGTTTCTTCGGTATTGCAATCTTTATACTTTCCTCGAAGTCTATTGGTATCTTTCCGCTGTCGTAGCTATCTTTGATTATTTCATAGAGGGCATCCTTCGCTTTGACTCCTAGTGCCTTGATTATTTCTCCGTTAATTTTGTCAACTCCCGGTGCCTTGTTCTTTCTCAGGTCTGTCACGGTTCTCTCGAATTTGCTTCTTAATATCTGCGGACCCCGATCGTCTTTACCTATCATACTTTTATCTTTAATTAAGCCATCTTCTAGTGGTTTGGGAGCTTTATAGAGTACTTCAAAGTATTCTTTCTATTTATTCCCTATGTCGTCATCATCTATTAATATTTTCCATTGGCGGCTCGGATGTTTTGTGATTTTGTTTTTCTTTCCCCTAAATGCCTCTTCACTAATTTATAACCTATCTCGCTATTTCCCTTTTTCATGTCGTCATTGATTACCTCACAGGAGCTTTCCATCCATTCTTCCTTTGCCTTCTTGCACTCTCGTATGACCCGGTCCCGCAGCTGTTTATAGAGGTCTTTTCCATTCTCATTTCTTGGATTCTTGTATTTTCTTCTTTCGTCGATGAGACCTCTTATTTGAGCTATCATCAATGGCTTCTTAGATATTTTCGCCTAACTCATAAGGAGCTCATCTGCAGCTTTGGCAATTATATTCTTCATTTCTTTCCATCCACCGTCAGCACTGGTATTTTCATTATCTCCTTCTACTTCCCTTCCGATCGCCGCGCTGAATTTTTATCTTGCGCTCTTTTCTTCCAGTATCGTAGTGTTCCATCTGGGATGTTGTGTGTCTTCCTTCATCTTATTGCAGTCTACTGTCCATTAGCACCAGGTTGTGATCGCTATTTATATCTGCGCCGGGGTAACTCTTACACTTCTTAACTTTGTTCTTATATCTCTTTCTGACAAGGATGTAGTCAATTTGGTAGAGTGCTTTGTCTCCAGGCATCTTCCATGTGTATCTTCTTCTCGGATGTCGATCAAATATGGTATTTACCACTACCATGTTTTTCTCGTTGCAGAATTCTATAAGTGTCTCTCCCGCGGCGTTTCATTTTCCCAATCCGAAGTATCCCACGCTACTTCCTTCTACCCCCTCGCCGACCACAGCGTTCCAATCTCCCATTACTATGAGGTTTTCCTCTCCTTTTACTATTTCTAGAACTTCTTCCAGTCGTTCGTATACTTCTTCTATTTCCTCTTCTGGATGGCTGGATGTTGGCATATCACTGCACTGCACTTCACTATCACTGCGTCTGTAAGCTCTCCCTCTAACCTTATCATCGGAATCCCCTCACTGTATTGCCGGCACGATTTGACTCTTCTTGCCCACTTCTTCTTGCATATGATGTCCACTCCTGCAATTCTCCGTTCGTCTCCTAAGTGTATCACCCTGTATTCGCCGCTCCGGAAGTCGTCGGCCCCGGCCCACTTAATCTCGCTCACCCCTAGGATGTCAAGTCCCAACCTGTCCATCTCCATCATGGCATTTTCCAACTTCCCGCACCCTCCCAATGATCTCACGTTCCATATTCCTATCCTACATGTATCCACCTTGACTGATGCTCTCCTCCCAGTAGTCCCACCAGGAGATCCGATTGGGGGACTAGTTTACCTCCGGAATATTTTTCCGGGAGGAAAGCCACCACGTAATAACTTGAATGCAAGGCTACATCTCCTATGGAGTATGATGTGGCTGCTTCCCTTTGCCTTCCACATCGTAGTACTGCGCCAGATACCGTGAGCTTCACTCTCGTCCGCAGCTGTGGCAGCTGATGCCGGGCCGACCCACTCGGTCTGCGCCACCAGTGCCTAATGGTTAAACTGCTGCCTTTCACCATGGGTTCAGGGGTCTATGTTCCTCATTGCCTAGTTCCGAAATTCCATTATTGTAGGATCTCAGTTTTTCCCGGCGTATTGTATTCAGGAAGTTCTCTCGGGTTTCCCACCGGGTCAGCGTGGTGTGCCGAGGCATTTCTTCAGGTATGTGGACGATACCTTCATCATATGGCCGCACGGACCGGACACCATCACCAACTTCCTTGGCCACATGAATAGCATTCATCCCAGCATCCAGTTCACCATGGAGATTGAGAGCAACGGTCGGCTGCCCTTCCTGGATATCCTAATTGAAAGGAAAGCGGACGGGAGCTTAGGCCACAAGGTGTATAGGAAGCCTACCCACACCAATCTCTATTTGAACGGGAAAAGCCACCATCACCCTGCCCAAAAACGAGGGGTTATGTCAACGCTCATCCACCCGGCAAAATGCGTGTCAGACCAGGAAGGTTTGGAGGCAGAAGTTCATCACCTGAAAAATACTTTCCTTCAGAATGGATACACAAGCCGGGAGGTCAATTTGGCCCTTAAAAGGGCCTTCACCAGAAACGACCGTCAGAGAGAGGAAAGAGAAAAACCCGTTGCCAGGGTCAGCATCCCCTTTGTTTCCACGGTATCCCATAAGATCTCCAGGATACTAAGGAAACATAAAGTGGAAACCATCCACAAGCCACAAGGAAAATTGAAGAACTTCCTTGGCACGGCAAAAGACGAACGGGGTTTGAAGGCGCCGGGGGTATACCGGATCCCGTGTGAGTGCGGCCAGGTATACATCGGGGAGACTGGCCGCACAATTGAAAAGCGACTAACGGAGCATGAGCGATGCATCAGACTCCATTACCCTGAGAAGTCTGCAGTCGCCGAACACAGCATCACGCATGGTCATCGGATTGACTGGGGGAGCACCAAAAGACTTTGTCACACGAACGGCTACTGGGACCGAGTGGCGAAGGAAGCCGTGGAAATCCGACTGGAAGGACAGAATACCTTCAACAGGGACACTGGCTTCCAGATCAGCAGCACGTGGAGACCTGTGCTGAGAAAAATTGAAAGTACGAGACGTCACCGGGGCGGCTCGGCACTTGGGAACACATCGGACCAATCGGAGGACACCTGACCCTACGACAGGGTATAAATACATGGCGAATTCATTGCTCTGCACTTCACCCTGAAGACGATGGCAGAGTTAGCCGTCGAAACGTCGGTGCACACCACGCTGACCCGGTGGGAAACCCGAGAGAACTTCCTGAATCCATTATTGTATTTTTCCTGTTAATGTGTAGTTCCCTCGTTGCATCAAAAACCATCAACAATTATTTGTCTTTATTTTGTTATTTTTAAATTTGCGTTCCTTCCGTGGATGGGTTCACCAATGGATATTTCCAGTACCTCGACAGTAAATCCCGTTTAAATAACTTATATTTATGAACCACATACTTCTTCACGGTAAATATGACAATGTTCTTGTTATCATTTGGTGTCGTACAGATCACGGTCTATAGGATAAAACACACGATGTACAAGTAATATTCATCCTATCCTGTTTCCCCCTCGCTCGTTACACGTGGTGTCTTGTGGTAGGGCGAGTGGGAGAGGGCGACCGCACGAGGAAATATAAAACAAGGAAGAATGAGGATTGAGTAAAGCATTCGGTAGATTTCAGTTCCTCGATGGGGTACAACCGGTTACACCACGCCTTCCATGCCATCTTCGGACTCCGGCTCATACTCTCTATGCGATTAAACATGGCGCAGAGCAAAGTTCTCCTGCGATCTACGAGTTTTTTGTCGATCATTTATTTGCGAATTCACGAGATAGAGCCTGCAATCAGTAATTCCTCGGGAAGATGTTACATAGCCTGATCACTACCGCATCGCATTTTACATCTCCGATGAGAGAGGGGGGGGGGTGATCAAAGTCAAGGTGGAAACAATGCCAATTTCAACAATGCGGTCTTGCTCTCCACACGAATGGGCAGACGGAACATTATCATCAAATTGAGGGAAATGACCTTCAGTATTTATCCCAGCCAACTGTTTATCCATCGGGTGGGGAGGTTTTCGAGGCATAACGGACCTCATTTGTGAGCTTGGCTTAAGGTTGGACACCTCACATACTCAAGAGAGTAAGTGGGATTTCATATCTTTACTTCCCTGGAAATCAAAATTCTAGAGTCTTAGCTGGAAGTGACCGGCGATTGGAACTCGGAACACGCCGATCGCTAATCGTTCGCTCTTTCGAATAGTCTACCACGCCGACGAATGCATACCGTCAGAGACAATGCGTACAAATTCCAAAGTTTTATATTAATTGGTGTGGTACCAATATGTGTTCATTTCCAAAGTGGCGAGAGTGGCTACATTTTTATTTTGATGGTGTCTCGTTTACCTCACCATATACCGAGATCAAACAAACTAGACTTCCCTCTTTTCCCCGGCCTGAAACTGAAGAGAGCAATTGGGGAGGGAGGGCTTTCAATGCGGGTAAATGGGATCGCTGGGGGGAAGGTCGCTACGGGTGGAGACGTCTCCCCTCCAAAAGTGAAGCCTTTCCATCTATTTTATTTGTAAGCGCCTTCGCCACGCAAAAGTTCATGAAAGCTCCCCTTGCGTCTGCACGAAACCACTCGATTCCCATGCGACGGAAATTTAATTTAATTACGGAAATTCTATATTTAGCTATCTGATAGAAATCTGTCGAGTCGCTTGACTTTGCATCGCAATTCGTCGACGGAAAGGCGCGCACGCGCGTGTACCCGCAGACTCAGCTCTAGTCTAAGATCTAGGAAAGGGAGGATGTTATTCTTTTCGGTTTCAACCGTGAAATTGATGGAAGGGAAAAGACTATTGAGATTGTTCACAAAGTTCACACTTAGCCGTATCAAATACAGAGAAGATGTCGTCAACATATCGTAAATAAACCGCGGGGAAGTAGCTGAATTTTTCTTTAAAAGTGCACTCAAAGTGAGACATGAAAACATTCGCCAAGAAGGGAGAAAGTGAGTTGCACATAGCAGTTCCAAACTCTAGTCTGTAAAATTTAGGGATAGAGCGTCTATTTCCCCCTCCCCCTCCCTACATAACCTATCTTTTCAAACTCCTCTACCATCAGCCTCGTCCATTGGCTCTTGTCTTTTTCACCACCCCCCCCTCCCCCACACATGTTACACTATATATTCTTCGGATTGCCCTTACCCTTTCTCACTTCGACTTGTGTTGTCGTGACGATTACCCTTCAGTACGCCGAAGAGGGCTACTTTGTGGCCCAAATACGCGTATTCGTATTCACCTTTCTTATCCTCTCCTTTTTTACCTTTTACCCCTTCTTGACTTGTGGCGCTAGCCAACTAATTTCATTTGTACTTTGTTTAGAAAGGTAAACTGTTTACGGCTATTGGAGTTTTACATTCATTCAAGCTCTCAATTGTTTTGAATTTTAACGCACAATAGATACAAAGGGAGTTGTTCGTGAATATTATGTTAATTCCATAGGTACGACTTCCATTCCAGTCCTTCACAGAGAGGATATTTGTAAGCTTATTCCATAAAGAGTTGCCACGCCTTCGTCCATGCAAATTTTCAACTAAACCGCTGTTGCAAAGAAACGAAATCCTGGAAAATGCAAGCAGCAGGAGGATTTCCCGTATATATATTTACTAATCCGCCTTTCGATCGATTAGTTGTTTCATCACATTAGATATATTATCATGTAATAAGCTGATATTTCGCTGACCACTTCTTGGTGTTGTCAGGAGAACACGAGCGGGGTGCAGTTTCCCGATCATATTCCGTCTCATGCCATGCGCAGTGATTACGGCTGATGTCGGCGATTAGAGATTAGACAATGCGCCGGATTCGTTCGTTCGTTCGGCCGGAGCGGTTTCCTCGGCACTCCCTCCCGCTTCGGTGCGATGCATTTTTCTCGTTTGGGTGCCTCCGACTCACGCACAATTGACGCCGCATATTTCTGGCCTCGAGGAAGGGGTGCTTGAGACGATGGAATCTTGTGAATGGGAATTAGTTCGAATTAAGGTCCTTTTGCATTTGTTGAAAAAGGACGACAGGGAATCCTAATGTTTTCCTTTTACAAAAAAAATATTCCAAAAGTAAGTATCATGTCCGTTTTTGAAAAATATAATATTTTTTAGGCCACCTCAGAAAAACGCTACGCACACTCTATGATTCCATCTGCCCGACTGGGATGCTTCTCGTATTTGAGTATTCGCAACATATTTAGGTTCAGGCGTTTTCGCGTGGATGAGTAGCACGAGCATTTGCCATCTCATTTTAAATTTGCATTAATAGCATGGTCATGGGTGTGTTTAGCTGTCGCCCCTCTTGGTGCGGATACAAAAAGAGGCGATGAAAATCGTGGATAAATGGTGGACGTGATGTTTTAAAGACATGCTGATTGACAGCAATAAACGAACGAGACCAGATCACAAGAACGCCCGAAAAAATAACTCTATCATTTCAAAATCCAGGAATGGTCATTGATAAAGCCTGATTAACCTAAAGATATACCAAGGAAACCAACGCATAAAGGATTCTATGATATGACCGTAACTATCACAATAATAAAAGAGAACGTGATTTCATTTTTCTCCAATCGGCGGCAGTGACTACTCCAATGAGACAAATTTATTAGAATCATATTTTCATTCTGACGAATGATCACACGTGACATGAGGGCATTCGTGTCAGTGAGGTATAATCCAGCGTAACTAGATCTTTAAAAACACCTTCAGCGCTCGCTATTGAACATAAACCGGGATCGTGCAGTGACTAACGTACTTGCTTCCCACCGAAAGGGCCCAGGTTCGAATCCTAGAGACGGCAGATATTTATCAGTGGAATCCCGATTCCTATTTGAGGCGTGGAGGGTACTTTGAGTGACTACGCCGTCCGTCGGATGGGGCTGTAAACTGTGACTGAGTAGCCGACGCCGGGTTTCTCCCCACCCTTCCCGCTTTCTCATCCATCCCCAATGGTGCAAATGACCTCAGCTGTCGGTCGCCTCCTCCCCTTGCAACTGCTTCTATTAAACATAAGCGTACATGAAAATTCATATTTTAACTGTTAAGCGGTGCGAGGAAGTGCGCGAGGGTCTTGCGCTACGAGACACCGAATCACGCCCTACTACCCAAGCGGTGGCGAAATTCCATTTTACTTTCTACATTCAAGAACCCTAAACCGAATTTCTCAGAGGACGAATATATTCACGTATTTTTCATTTTTCCTTCAATTGGACACTGAAAAGAATACTGGATTGCCACCAGAATAAAGGCATAAATGAACCAGTAAAGAGTAAATAAGGGTAATTAAGAGAGTAAATATGGATACGGCTTTACTTACGGTTGGATATCTCAATATTACTGAAAAAATATCGTAGATGAAGAAAAATAGTGTCATTGAAAGAGTGAATGATTTGCCTCAGTAGTTCAAATCGTTTTATATAAAAATGAAAATATAATTAAATGCGAATTTTTCGCATTTAGGAGAGAAAGATTAGTGATATGAGGGTTCCAGTAATTTTTCCATTTGGTCTGACACATCATGAGTCTCCACCTCGTTTCAGCTCGCCTAATTCTATTTCTTCGAAGGTCAATTTCTCTCATTCCGCCGCAGTGTTCTAACCTGCACTTACGATTCCAATTCTAAATGTCTAATTTTTTCGGCGTCGGGAGGAAAACCCAGCGTCAACCTTCACGCACATTATTTCGTCAAAATTGATTTGAGGCTTCCGGGTCCGGATTAGGCCCGAGGGAGGCGTCCAGGGGCAGCGAGAGTTAACAATCACAGCAGTGGATTGATCACACTCCTAGGTACTCTGCTCGTCCTAGAAGCTTTTTCACTGGCCGGTAAAATTAAATCTAGCAAGCAACGATCTGTCGCTACGAATCAAACCGCCATCGAACCAAGACAAGGAAGTCGAAAACACAAACCCGGAATTTTTGTGCGACTCATCTATGAAACATATTGGCGTCACGTCACTTCGTTATTCATCCCAACAGGTTTTACGTTCCGCGTTTGCAAAAAAATAGATGCCCTCGAAATTTTTCGCCTCTTACATTGATAATTGCTCATTCATATGGCGTTCATCCAAAGTAATTTAATTTGGCAAAACGTTACCTACGCACTTAAAGCAACAAGGATAATTTCTTCTATTGAAAAATCTAAAAGCTTTCTTTTTTTCGGTTTATTATCGGCACCTTCGGGTAATTTTAGTGGAGTGCGACTGATATCCACGTAGTCACGCCACTTCTTTAGGAGACGAGAGACACTTCGGCTTCAACGAAGACTGCTTTCAGCCAGGGAAGTAATCCACATCAACTTTTCAGTGTCGAGGGGCGTGATACGGCGTATGTTGGCCGCGAAAATTGGGAGATAAGAATGAGTCAAGTTTCATTACGCAGCAATTGAAAGAGATAAACTGGAAAGAACAAGGCTGCACCAAAGTGGTACCAGTAATTACCAGTCTTGTAAGTACCAGTCTTGTAAGTACCAGTCTTGTAAGTACAGTCTTGATCGGAAACAGAGATTGGGCGACTCGGAAAATCCTTGGGACTGGACTTCCAGGAGCTCCTTGGAGCGTGTTCGGCGTTTCATACACACAAATGGCGATTGGTGTTTCATTTCATTAGTGCCACAGTTTCCTCGTCGGTGAATTGTCGTTTAATCTATTTCTCATATACTATTATGGCGTTTTCAGTCGGCTCCAGGGCCTTGCGCTCCAAGTAACTGAATGCATGTAAAGACTAGCTTTGGACAGAGATGGGAGGAAGGCTTTCCGTTTACTTATTCTTTCACATTAATATCTTCTCTGGGCTTTGAGAATAAGTGGAAATTACCGTGCTCAAAGAAATATGTTGCAAGCAAGGAAGCCGTTCATGAAAGCGTTTAAACGGAGCATGACAGTCTACGGACCAGAAATATGGAGAATTAGAAAAGAGGAATAGCAAAGAATGGAAGCAGCTATTAAACGTGGTGCTGGTGGAGAATGCTGAGAATTAAAGAAACGCATTAAGTGAGGGACGAGAAAGTATATGGGAAAAGAGAAGAGAAAAGGATCACATGGAGAACTCTCCGGCCAAGAAGAGCTAGATAGACCGAACAACTTTGAGACGCATTTGATTGGTGAGAACATAATAGATTGGAAAATTGAAGGACGAAGGTGAAGACATGGGAAAAGAGAAGGACGTAATAACAGAAAAGTTAATAGTCGAACGAATTACGAATTCCTAGCACCCAATAGAGAAAGATGGAGGACTGCAGTAGAGCACTCTTAGGATTGGAATTCTGATAAAGATATTCAGTTTTGTGGAAACGGGTAAAAACATCAAATTTAATTTCAGTCTCTACCAGAGATGGAAATTTTAACTCAACGATAATGTTGAGGGAAATATCAAATCTCAGCTTATAAAACACGACTGATTTATTTGTGCCGCGTATTTCGGCCTGTCAATAGTAACTCCAATTCTGCATACATATGTGTGTATATATATATACACATATATATATATATATATGTGTATATATATATGTATGTATATATATATATGTGTATGTATATATATGTATATGTATATGTATATATATATATATATATATATAGGTATATATATATAATATATATATATATATATATATATATATATATATATATATATATATATATATATATATATATATATATATACATATACATACACACACATATGTAAAACCATAAACACAGTAATCAACCCGAAGACGGCGTGTGAAATTCACACATCAGGGTATGGGGGCCAGTTCCTTTCCCTGTGCCGGTTATGGTTTCCCAGGAAGACCTGGTACCCGAAAAATCACATAGCTTGGGTGGAGCTGCAGGTGCCCAGAGTGCCTTGCCCGAGAATCGAACCTGGGACCCTCCGGTCAGTTAGTCCAACGCTCTACCCCCTGGATTACCGCGACCCACACACACACACCCATATATATATATATATATATATATATATATATATATATATATATATATATATATATATATATACATATATATACATATATATGTCTATTGTGTCTATCTGCGTCTAAACTATTTCTTAGTGCATAATAGTCGGCAAAGTTATAAAAATATGATAAAAGTAAAGAATCCTGTGTCAGGAGGCTGCTCTACCTCGTAATAAAAAAATCGTAGGTCGACTCTTGTAATGCCAGCGTGAAGAAGGTTGGTCGTGAAAGATTTACCCTGGTAATACTTTCGCGAGTGGCAAGCTCCATTGTACTACATGTGAATAATACTTTCCTGCGTTATTTAAAAGCTCAGACACTATTCAGGCGCGCCAAGGATTTTCACTTTGTGCAATTTGGCCTCAGGAATAAATGAAACAGGGACCACTTTAGTCTGAGGATGTTGGGAAGTCGCTCGTAATATTGCCAATTATCTATTCAACAGTCGCTAATAAACGTTTCGATTCCATCCCAAATCGATTCAACCAGAATACATACCAACGTCAAATCACATGAAACGTCACTAAATCTCTGTGTCTAGGCCATACCATTATTGAGCGCAGAAAGTTGCATTATTTCCAAGCAACACATTTTTCAGATACTGCATAATATACTGGTTTATGGTGACACGTATGAAAAATTCCATTATATTTAATGGCGAATTAAAATTTTCTGTTTGGTTCTCCGCTCTCATGAGATAAGAATTGGCCGAAACAAAAAATATCTACAACTATCTTGTCGCACGAGACAAAAATAGAACTCACTGTGCGTAACTCCACTTCGTCCTCGCCTTTTGACGAAATAACATTGAAAACAAGTCACTCGCGTCGTATCTATGAAAAAGATATTACCTCGTTTAAGGAAAGGGAAAAGAAATTATGCTGGCAAAGTAATTAGATTTCCGTGAAGAAGTGCGCCGTGGTCAAGGGATGTTTGAAAAATGTGCCTTTGGTTATCTTATTGCTCGTAAATTATTTTGGAGTTGATAATGGAACACTGGGCAGTTTGACCCTCGCAGCCTTCTAAAAATGTCCCCATTTCTGCAAAATTAAGAAAAAGATGCATAGCATATGATCAGAAATTCAAATAGCACATGCACATGAATCATTTCATCCACATCCCTACCAAAATCACTCGAATTCCTGTCGGAAAAACTAACAGTTGCACCAAGAGAATCTCTGCTCGCGGAATACGTTTGAGAATCTTTTTGGCAGACTTAAATATGTGCAAATATGTGAAGAAGGAATCTGGCTGGAAGACTTCGTGAGATCAGTGTTAGCTCCTACTCCAACAAAGGTAAGGGCTACATCATCTGAGGACTACAGAGCGATAAGATTGATATCCCACTTGGCTAAAGTTGTTCTCAGGATCATCAACAAAAGGATAGAGAGTAGGGCAAATGATTACTGAGGAGATGATGAGTTTTGGTTTAGGAAATGGAGAGGTACGCGTGATGCCATTGCAGCAATGAGATCACAAATAGAGAGGAATATAGAATACAATTACGTATTTACCTGTTTCCCAGATTTTAAAAATGTGTTTGATAGAGCTAATTGGGAAAAACTAAAGAGTACCTTGCAGAAAATAGGAATATACTGGAGAGACAGGAGGATAATCCGTAACCTGTACATGTCTTAGACTGATCAGGTGGGAGTGGGGAACGGAGAGTTCGGATTGGCAGTGTCAGGAAGAGGTTTGAGGCAGGGTGGTCCATTATCACCGTTGCTGTTCAACGTATGTGTGGAGGAAACGATTACAAGAATAATGGGAAGAAATTGAGGCAGGAATGAAAGTCGGAGGGGAATTCATAAAATCAGTTAGGTTTGCTGACGACCAAGCTTTCGTTTGTCAGTCAGCCAAGGGGTTGCAAGCATTGCTTAGTGAATTGGAAATTCAGTGGGACAGGTATGGGATGAGAATCAATATTAATAGAACAAAGGTTATGCAATTTTCGAGAGAGAAGTACGTTTAGCTACATATTAAAATAAGAGGGAACGAAGTAGAGCAGGTAGAATTGTTTAACGTATGTCGGAAGTGTTTTGGATCAACATGGTCAGAGTAGTGGGGACGTAAGGAGAAGAATATCCTTGGCAAAGAGGCTTTCGCAAGGAGAAGGGGGTTGGAATTGGTCTTAGCAATTACCTAAATGCCCGAAACTTGGCAATACATGTTTAAGCAAAATAAAATCTCTTCAGGAATATATGTTCGGGGAAATGAACACTCGTGCGAATCCGCTGCTGTGGACTTAATGCTCACGGGGACGACACTTCTAAGGCCCGGTGCGGAGTCTTCCCGAGGCAATTAAGACAATGATTCTTTTAAGGCGTTTTCCCTAAGGGCTAGGTGGGTGCTAAAGATTTTAGAACTACATTTAATAATTGAGAATATCAAGGTTCTCCAAACCGAATCCGGATCGCGTCTCGATCTATTTTTATCAAACAAGGAACAATACAAATTGAAAACGTATCTCATCTGTATATTTTAACTCGACGAAAACTCATTTTAACCATCGGATCAGGGATCATTAGCAGACTAAAGCTAACGAGCCTACTATCACTACAGGTTAACTTTTTTTATTGTTTGTTCTACTCAGGTCTTACTGAGGCTATGAGGGACAGTTTCCACGGAATCGTGGTCATTAGGTTGTGTTTAGACTTCATTGTCTCGCGGCTGAATTTCCGTGGGAATGGCTCACGCTTGCAAGCGAAAACCAATCATCTAATTGGCTCATAGTTTTCTAGATGATACTTATGTGAAAATCTCCATTGGGATGCATTTTAACTCTATCCTACGGTTTATTATTATAATGATAATGTATTTTTCAGCTTAAATAAGAGAAAATAACTTTTGGCACAAAAATACAATTATTTTGAATTATTCAAAACTTTGGATCAGACAAATGTGAGAATTTTTCAATGGCGTTCTTATACCACGTATTTTGGAAAAAAACTGAAGTAAATAAACGCAACGTGAATTATCCTCGGGAAGTCCATCTATGGTTAATATGATAATAATCTCTTAACGAACAATATTTAAGTAAATTAGGGGTGCTTCCCTGGGCGACTCTTATTCGACATGTTCAACTCAATGTGAGATCATAATACGCGGTTGATGAACATGTCCCCCTGGTCCTAAGCAATTGAAAGTATCCAATTTTATTTAAAGCTACCATTCTTCAATTCAAGAAAAACGAACTTCTATTTCAATGCAACGTTAGGTCATTCATCATAATTAAGGTTGAAAAATTAATTTGTTGCCTCGTGCCATTTGATGGTATTCAAATGAATGAAAGGGAAACCATGCATGGAAAGAGGACGAAGATTGATTGAGGTACTCAAACCTTCGCGTACATGCATACGCTTGTACAATACCTAATCCCGAATCAGTGCTCTTAATACCGGAAAATCACTCCAAATCACCGTGATGAGCACATTACAAGAAAACTCTCTTTGTCGAGTTTATCGGGGCTTTCGGACAAGGATACATCCTCTCCTGAAGCAATCTTAAGCAAAAATGGACTAATTCTATCTTTCTATCCAAAATGACACATTTTAAGTTTTTTTGGCATGCAAAACTTAAACGATCCGCGTGAACTTTGTGCAGAAAGAAAAGATAAGAAGATAAGAACTGAGAACTTATATGAGCGAAATTTTAAAGAATCATATAATTCACTTAGCTGCAATCCTTTCTTCGTTCTGAGCATTTAGTTCAAGGATAGGCAAGTTAGATAGAGGAAAATATGCATCATTTTGCTCCTTATCAGTTTTCGCTTAATCTTCTTTGTATAACCTTGTAGTCAGTGATAACACCCCATCTCATGAAACTTTGAAATTTGATGCAGTTAAAAAAAACAACTCTTGCCATTCATGCAAGGATAATTAACTGAAATAGCGAGTTAAAAAATCATTCCAGATATTCTTATATGAACTCTGTAAAAACATACTCATGTTACAATTAATCGGTGGCGTCGCATTTTTATCGCCATGATTATCAACAGGATATATAACTACGAATCGTACGAAGTGCTATTTGCGCCACAAATGCTCCGATATTTAGGAAAGAACCTGAAAATTATGGCGTTGATACATGGCATATTATCACCCATCAATCAAGCCAAAATATCCTTCTGGCATTTGAGCCTATAATTAAGAGTTTTTGTTATTTTTAGCGTAGATGGTTCTTAGATATTCAACGCGAGTTTAATGGCAGGAGAAGTAGCAATGACTCGCGGTTGTCTTGTTTCCCCTTGTCGCTACACACCAACGCATATACACTTGAAACCAACTTTTGATTGCTCGATTAGCAAGGACATGGAAGGCCATCTTAAAATTGAAGGATTGGTAACTGACGCACTTTAAAGCTTACCGTTTCAGTTTTAATTACTTCCTAGCAACAGAAAACACATTAGATTTAAAATTATTGACTGAATTCCATTCCTAACTATCCCATCTAAAAATACAACGAGAATATTTCGGGAAAGAAAGCTGATACATTTGAACTTCAAACTTACTTGACCATTAGTCAATATAGTTCAACGAAAAAAATAAAAAATAGCTCGGAAAATAGGCAGAGTGGAACTGAAAGGGATTCAAGTCATATAAGCTTATCTTGATATAAACGTAAATTGAAAGTATTTCCTGAGCCGGTATGCGAATTGATGAATAGTAATATCCAAAAAACCTAGGTCTATATTGCAGTGCACTTTGGAACGCATATTTGGTTATTCGCTTTTCCTATTTTAGTATCAAAATGCTAACATTCGAATACAGAAAATAGCACAGGATATTTTATATGAAAATTACATTTTCATGGGCCGAAATGCTTTGCAAAGTTTTTCTGGTGACTTATACGTAATAAATTTAACGAGCAATATTTTTCAGTTTTTCATTTGATACTCAGGAATTAATATTTCTTTCGATGCACCCTAATGAATGTCAATCCAGGAGCAAAAAGGGCATTAAATGAGTTACGGAAATTATTGAGAAGCAAAATACAAAAATAGGGTAAGTTAAAAGAAAGGAATTCAGAGATTCCCAAAGAAGTTCCTGGAGAACTTGGAGGAAAAAGGAAAGGTTAGCTGAATGAGATTTGTAAAAAAATGTAAAGAGAGTTGAACGAAAATACCAACTCCTCAATCAATCAATACTTAAAAGCATAAAATACCTTGAGACTCCGTTGACGGGCAAATCTCTGGTCGTTTCATAACTAAGAAACTTGACTTTGTGATGGAAATCAAACGTACACAATCGAAAGGAGTTTATCTACTTAAATTCCATATAATCGTATCATTCAAAATAACTAATCCTTATTGTTTTATATGCGAAGAGCACGCGAGGATAGAGTAAGTATTAATCCAAATAAAATACATAATAATTGTATAGCCTCCTGCTTTTTTTAGACGGAACGGGATCAAATACGGAGGATTTTTCTGAAAAACTCTGAAAAAACCTAAACTATTCGAATTTTTAGTGGAACGGGTTTTTCCATAAAAAAACGCTGATGACAAGAGGAATGAAATTCCCTCGCCTGTCTAGATTGTACAAATTTCGCATGAAATAGAGCTTATTAAACTTTGCGCTTTAGGCTATGAAAGTGACTTTAGTGGCTGAGGGCTGAGGTAGGAAATAAATATTGGGAAAATATTGATTCTAAATTCAAGCGTCAGCATGTGAGCAACAAACAGTATGCAATAACATATATAATATATATATGTATATTACATATATATATATATATATAATGCCAATATATATATATATATATATATATATATATATATATATATATATAATGCCAATATATATATATATATATATATATATATATATATAATGCCAATATATATATATATATATATATATATATATATAATGCCAATATATATATATATATATATATATATATATATATATATATATATATATATATATTGGCATTGGATGGCAGTGGTTGTTTTTCAAACAACCACTGCCATCTCTAGGTCAGACTGGGTAATTCTGGGGCCGCCCTTGTCCTGAAATTAGCTATCAGTTTGGTCGTATTAGGTATTATACATAGTAGTGTATTCCAAAGAAACTGCGGGAGATGCCGCAACAGTAACTTTTAACGGAGTCATCCGCTAATGTGCATTTTAATGCAACAATTTCAGTCAAGGCGAATGATTTTTACACTCTGAAATTGTTGCATTAAAATAGTAGTGTATTGATGAAATGGCCAATTTGTGAAACTGCGTTTGCCACGTTGTGCTCGGCTCCATGTTGATGCTCACTGGGCAGTGGGCACCTTCATCAATGATCATCATTTAGGGGTTTATTTTTTTACAGATAAATATTATCTTTGAGTTGAGCAATTCTAATTGTATAGTTAAAACATTGTATGTAGTAAAATTCAATCCTATGCAGTTTCATTTTATTTATTTATTATATATAATCCTCCCCGGACTACAACCTTGACGTGGTGGAAGGGCTTCTGCGTTCCGATGACCCATAGAGCTGTGCTGGCAGGACTAATAATAATTGCTCCTGATAGGTCGAAGGTTAGGAGCCAGACGAAAGGTAGTCCACGCAACGTCTGTTCCTCAGTGAGGCGGCTGCAATGACGTCTGACCCCAGAGGGGTGGCCAATAAGTGATGGTGTCACGGTAAAAACACCATTGAGGAAGGCAACGGGAAACCACCTCAATTATCATTCCCAAGATTAAAATGATGGACAACACAGAGATTTTGAGTTATTTGAGGCATGTATACCTGAATAATAACTTTGTATACCTGAATGTGTACCTGAAAAAAATACATGCCACCGAGCAACCATACGGAAGAAGAGGTCGATAGGATATACGATCAGTTAGAGGACATAATCGCGTGTTCCCGCACGGAAACATTTCATTGTGATGGGGGATTGGAATGCGACGGTATGTGAAGGAAGAGATGGTAACGAGGTCGGGGACTACGGTTTAGGCACGAGGAATGACCGCGGGGAGAAAGCAGCTGAGTTCTGGAGGAGACAGGGGTTAGTCATCACCAACACTTGGTTTAGACACCACAAAAGACGCAGGTATGCATGGAAAATGCCAGGTGACTCAGAAAGGTATCAGCTAGATTATATCCTGGTTAGACACAGGTTTAGGAACAGTGTGATAAATTCGCACAGCTTCCCGGGAGCGGATGCGGACTCTGGCCACAATTTAGTTGTTATGAAATGTAGCGTCCGTTTCAAAAAGCTAAGGCAGGGGCGGCGAGTAGGAAAATGGAATGTAGAAGCATTAAATGGATTAAAAAGGAAGCAGTACCAACAGGCTGTAGAGGAAAATATGGAAGATGGTAAAGAGCTAAGTACGGTAGAAGAAAAATGGGAAAGTATCAAGGAAGGGTTGTCTAAAGCCGCAAAAAGCACTGTTGGAACCGTTAACGCAAAAAGGATTAGGAAACCATGGATCACGGAGATGATTTCCAAGATGGACGAGAGGAGGAAATGGAAGAAAGTACACACGGAGTTAGGCAAAATGAAGTACAAAGAGTTAAACAATAAATTGAGGCGGGCGACAAATAAAGCAAAAGAAGCATGGTGGAAGACGCAGTGTGAGGATATGGAAAGTTTGCAGAGGAAGGTTGATATTGGTGAAATTTTGCAATTGGTGTACATCAACGTTAAATCTTTATCGGAAAGTAAGAAAGGAAGATCTATGCTAAGAGTTAGAGATAAGGCGGGTACGATAATAGTTGACACAGGAAGTATCCAAGAGAGATGGAAGGAATATATAGAACTATTTAGTAAAGAACTTAGACCAACAAAGTTAGACATAGGAAAGGAACATGACGTAGAGGAAGATAGCTTAGGTCCAGGCATACTCGACGATAAGATAGAAAGGGCATTAAGGGAGATGAAACTAAATAGGGCCGTGGGGGTGGATAACGTTCCCGCGGAACTATTGAAATGTTTAGGAAAATGTGGGAGGAAGAGGCTATATGGGCTGATCCGTAGTATCTATGAGGAAGGGATCTGGCCGGAAGACTTTGTAAGGTCAGTGTTAGTTCCTATTCCGAAAAAGTAAAGGCTACATCATGCGAGGACTACAGGACAATAAGTTTGATATCCCACGCAGCTAAAGTTGTTCTCAGGATCATAAACAAAAGGATAGAGAGTAGGGCAAATGATTACTTAGGGGATGATCAGTTTGGGTTTAGGAAGGGAAGAGGTACGCGTGATGCCATTGCAGTAATGAGATTATTAATCGAGAGGAATATAGAGCACAACCAGGAGGTATTTGCCTGTTTCGTAGATTTCGAAAAAGCGTTTGATAGAGTTAATTGGGAAAAACTAATGAGTATATTGCAGAAAATAGGAATAGATTGGAGGGAAAGGAGGCTAATCCGCAACCTGTACATGTCTCAGACTGCTCAGGTGCGGGTGGGAAACGGGGAGTCCGGATGAGCAGTGTTAGGAAGAGGTGTGAGGCAGGGTTCCTCATTATCACCGTTGCTGTTCAACCTATATGCAAAGGAAATGATTAAAGGGCATGGGAAGAACTGGAGGTAGGAATGAAGGTGGGCGGGGAATTCGTAAAATTAGTTAGGTTTGCTGATGATAAAGCTTTAGTTTGTCAGTCAGCCAAGGGGTTGCAAGCATTGCTGAGTGAATTGGATATTCAGTGCGACAGGTATGGGATGAGAATCAATATAAATAAAACAAAGGTTATGCGATTTTCTAGAAAGAAAAAGGCTAAGCTTAACATTAAAATATGAGGGAAAAAACTAGAGCAGGTAGAACAGTTTACGTATCTCGGAAGTGTTTTGGACCAACACGGTCAACGTGGTAGGGACATAAGCAGAAGAATTGCGCTAGGCAAAGAGGCTTTCACAGGGAGGAGGGAGTTGATGACGGGGACGTTGCGTAAGGATATTAAGAAAAGACTCGTAAAAACATTTTAATATGGAGTGTAGCTATGTACGGTGCGGAAACGTGGCCATTGAAGCAGGAGGATAGACGTAGACTGGAGGCTTTTGAAATGTGGGTTTGGAGAAGAATGGAGAAGGTGAAATGGACAGAGAAGAAAACAAATGAGGAAGTACTTGGTATGGTGGGCGAAGAGAGGGGTTTGTTGGGAGCAATCCTATGAAGGCAGGAAAAGTGAATGAAGGGGATATTGACCGGCAGCGGGATGTTGAAGACTGTAATTAGGGGTGAATGTTGGGCAAACGAGGAAAGGGAAGGAGCAGGATAGGGATGTTGGACGGGATGAAGGGAGGAAGAAAGTACTCAGGGATGAAGAGGGGTCTGATGTAGAGTAGGATGCTGGATTTTTTATTTTGTTCGGATGCACAAAACGTTTTATTTAGTAGCAGTGTCCTTCCAAAAACTTACCTTAACTTAACTTAACCGGTAGATTACCTTATAATAATAATTATATATATATATATATATATATATATATATATATATATATATATATATATATATATATATATATACTAAAGGAAACAGACCAAGAGCTGATGTCTCGAAATCATAGTTTTCACAGGAATTGATTGCTCTCTTTGTCAGAGCATCCCTTCCATCTCCTTCCTCAACAAACCTTCGGAAGTACGTGCTAAATAAATATGAAGTCAGAATGCAATGTGAACCACGACATTTTGCTCTTATGTGCACGGGACTCGGCAAATATCTCTTATTCGGTGCACAGGGTTTTAAACGACAGAGCATTCAAAACGTGACCGTGACTAATAAAAAGCCTCAATTATCGGCTCGGTGCACTCATAAAGAACTTAATTTTCTGTAATTATATCCTAGGATTTGCATGCTTCAAAAATTAAATGGTGCATTGAAAATATCCTCTTATTTAACGCCAAGAAGAGGATTTGCATCATCCGAAGCTTTCACTAAACGGAGGGAGTTGATGACCGCGGCAAAGTTGACGAAACATTCAAAGATAAGTAAGTGGGTCGTGGTTTTGTGCGGCGCGGAAACTTGGTTATTGAAGCAACGTGATTCGGCGGTGATAGAGGCTTTGGAGAAATAGGGGTGAAGAATGAAGAAGGATGAAACGGACAGAGAGTAAAAGAAACGAGAAAGTGTATTGTTGGAGAGAGGAAACAAAGGAAACAATAAAGATAGACGCAAAGAAGTTTGATTGGGAATGGAATGTCGAAGACTATGACAAAGGAGATATCATTTTGCAAGGAAGAGAATTTGGCGAGGAAGAGGATTCTTTTGACGTCACCCATGCCTCGAAACCGCATACAGTAATAAATGTATTGTGAAAATAAACAAAGTTTTCTCATTCAATGAAAGTAAAAGCTAATTTGGAATTGAATGAAGGGATATAGAATGTATGAAGAGTTGAGCTACTTAGAGGAACTTGTAATTTCTGGAGTGCCACAGGGAGGTGTCGTGGGACCCCGCTCATCTTGATTTACCATCTTAGTTCCTAAGTTGTAGGCAAACTTTTTTTACTTGCAGATGACACAGATTCACCGAGTATGAGGGCACCAGTAGATTTTGGGTTCCTCTCTAGTGATTTAGACCATATGCCAGAGTGGCGTAAGGAGAATGGGTTGGAATAAGACATTAGAAATGTAAATGGCTGGGGTTATGGAACTTAAGAACCAATGGAAAAAGACGTATATAGAACAATATATTGGATTGAATAAAGCAAATCAGAGCAGGTCAAATACTTCGATGTAATTTCACACGCAGTAGCATTATAGAATATTTGATGGGGTCACTCGCCAAAAGAATTTAGTTAGTCCACATTTGAAACATGCGGCAAGAATTTGACGTCGATGGGAGAAAACGTAATTCAAGTAATTGGAAAAGATTAAAAAGAGAAAAAACTACTAGAGTAGTAACGAATATCTACGAGAGGAGAGTATGTGTGGTCGGTATGCTGGAGGAAAGAGATGGGAAACCCTTGATTATCGAAGAGGTGGCAAAGTAGGCTTTTGGACAGGTGCGGGACATCAGAGGTTGCCTGCAAAACTGAGGGAATTATCATGGCCCCTTACTGACCTTGGTATATTTGAGCCCCGAGCTAAATACTTGGAACCTGGCAAATACGTATATGGTATTAGACACCGGGATCTGAACATACGAGCAGTCGTTATTGGCTTGTACGATTCACAGTTATAATAAAATCGAACTCTAGCGCTCGTCCAAATTATCTTAAGAACCAAAGTTTAATTATTTACTCAAGCCAAGCCATCATTGTTTGATGTATACTGGCATGTATGTGTGTGTGTGTGTACATGGCTGGGGCCCTAACACTCAGTGCCACACGCCCTTGAGGAGGCTTGCGGGTAATTGCGTAAATATAGACAAAGAAGAAGGCTTAACAGTGGAGTACGATAATAGGTTGGGTCTTGTTAGGCGAGGCTTATGAATTTCGCGCTCCCTGTGTCCATCCAAAGCCTGCTTTAAGTGGTAAATTACCAAATGATTTAATTTCCAACCAGTTCATTATTTAGCAGAGAATTCGTGGAGGAGTGTTAATAAAATATCCATTGATTTTTCTCCGAGTGACGAATTTGAAGAGTAATCAAAGATCTCGTCACAGTAATTACGGAAAACAGTTTAGAAACATGAAAATATCGAAAAATATCCTCGGTTGCGCTCTTCACCTGTTCTTCAGATTCTCCCAGAAGTTGGGCCCTTTTGAGTGTGTGAGTGTGTGTTTCTTGAGTGCAGGTGTGTGTGATTGGTCTGTACCAGTCACAAAGCGTGTGCTTGAGAATATCCTGGAATCTTTAACGGGGTCTACTCTACAGCCTCGTGAAGGATTCAATCTCAAACTGAAATTCTTCAACAGGGTCTCACAGCCTCGTGAAGGATTTCAGTCAGGATAGTGTGCGTGTGGCTGTGTGTTGGTCCCTGACGCGGATTAATTTCCCGTAAACCACCACAGAGGGTATTCTGGTCGAGAGGTTGTGGTTGCACCCTGACGTGATTCCCGTTAAACCAACACAACAATTGGTCTGACGAGAGATTTGCAACTAATTATTACGGCTATTGGAGTTTTTCCCCTTTCTTATTTATGAAAATATCGAGTTTTCAGAAATGCGAAACTAATTCAAAGACTAGGAAGAAAGAAAATATTTCCTGCAAATGGAACGGAAAAAAAGTTCGTGAAGTATATGCTGAACTTCTTTTTCCATTCACAGCGAGTTATTTAGTCAGAACTATTCACTGGTAGCAATTCGAAGGCCACTAAAAATGGCACCACCCGGCGAGAACAAAAACAGGGGAACAGCTCGTGAACTATCGACCGCAAGCTCTTCTCGAAGAACCTAAAGTGTGAGTAAAGAGTGTAATTGCGGAGAAGTATTTTACTATTAGCGATCCTTAATAGTTCTCTAAGTTGCCTATAGCAAATCTTTCGTTTATAACTGGTTCTTCCGTTAAATACCAAGTCTATGATTTCTTTTGGCGTTCTTAAACACAACAGGCTATCTTCACACACTGTGAGTACTCCCATTGTATTCCATTGCTGTACATCATAATGAATACATTAGATTGAAATCAATACATTAGATTGTAATGAAAAAGTTAAAGAGAGTTCTTATTTTGCTCTAGTTAGACCTCATTTGGAATATGCCGCAAGTATTTGGGTTCCTTGGGAGAAAATTTGGCAAAAAGAATTAGATATGAGAAAATCCGCTAGATTCGTTAAAAATTGTTATGATAAGAACACAAGTGTGACAGATCTCTTAGGGGATTTAGGCTGGGAACTACTTGAAGTACGGAGAGAACAAGCGAGGCTTAGACTTTTAGAAAGGTTCAGAACAAAAGAGTTTAACTATGACACTGAAGGAATTATAATGGCCCCACACTACTTAGGTAGAGCAGACCACAAAGATAAAATAAGGGAGATAGATTCCAGGACAGATAGGTACAAATACTCATTCTTTCCCCGAACAATCAGAAATCATAATAGTAAGAAACCGAAGTAACTTTAGAAATATTGAAAACATTGAATTTGCAAGTCGGAGCAAAGTTAAACACTGCAAAGCTGTTAGGTATACTTTCAGGTGCATGTGTATGTAAGATGTAGATTGAGTGTCTGCATGTGTGTGGGGTATAAGTGTTCATGCATGAATGTAAGACATGTTTTTTTTTTGATATGTGATTTTGTGGTTATTGCATGCGGTTTTTTTTTCTTTTTTTTCTAAATTACGGGTGGTGTCTTAGCACCCTCCGCCACACGCCCTTGCGGCGGCTTGCGGGGTATTAAGTAGATGTAGATGTAGATGAAATCACGTTTTAATTACAGTGGAAGTTAAGCTTGGTGCGCAACAATCTCTTGCATGGACTCGATTGGTGGCAGCCTTCCATCGTTTCTCATGAATTAGATAGCGATTACCGAGTGAGTTGTAGTCGCTCCACACTCCGCATTCCCCTCTCGCTCAGTGCACCAGCCTCATAGTGTTTGGCGCGAGTGTTTTTCCCCGATCGAGGCACGAGGGTCGCCCATCCCCTGCGCCCGGGCCGCCGTCCATTCCCAAATTATGCGTATTTCATTTACGTTTGATTGACTGTGGTCCCAGAATGGTCTCGGGAACGATTAAAAATGAAGCGAAGGAACGCATTGGCAGCATATGAACATCTGAAGCTTCAATGCATTCTGAAATTCTTCGTGCAGGAAGGGAACCATCGAAAGAGAGATAAATATTCGATTTGAAGGCAATGATTTTTTCGTTTATTGAATTGAGTTACGTTACATTGAGTTATGCCATTGTTAACTCACTGATCCAAAATTAAGCGCAATTTAGAGTACATATCCTTGATAAAATACTCGAAGAAAGTTATGGATAATTTATTGTACTTCTATGTTTAGATGATAGACAGAAACAGAAAGCTCCCATTTAAGTTAATTTTTTAATAAATGAATTAAAAAACAATTTTGAAAATTTTATAAATCCAGGAGGAGCTTTTGTAAACTTTAAGGAGGGTATAGTCATGGTGGAAACGTTAACAAAAACATACGCATTTTGAAATAAGATATCAGTGATAAAGGCAGAACTCGCCAGTTTCACCTGTGTCGTGAACATACTAAACAGTATCGCGACTTTCGGTATTTCCACTCATTTCTAATGACCTTACATGGCACTAATGCCTTCGACTCTTATAAGCACTGCACCGACTCCTAAATAGTTGTAAAACCTTTGAGCTTTGTCCCATAGAGCGTTCGAAATCTCAATGATGGATAAGTATTAATTTTAGACTCAATAAATAAATAAGACGGATTCAATGCGAGGCACACTGTAGTCGATATTCAACAGAAGACACGTTCGTAGATACTTCCAGGCTCGCGAAACTCTGTGGTCTATTCTGATCACCGCAGGCAAACTGCGCTTGGTTCCATTAACTGGATGTCATAGTAAACAATTTTCAAATAACAATTGGCCCACATGAGCCATTCGTGATCGCCGTCAGTTGCTTCTGCGAATGGGGTGGGACGTCACTGGAATGATAGAAGCCACACCATTAGAATATTGAAGCCATCGGGATTTTTGAAAGGGGTTCAATTGACCCCTTTTCATCTCTCGTCACATTTACTCCTCGATTTATGACCTCGAGTTATAGCGTCGTCCTTGCCCGGGGCAGGACCTCGGGTCAGCAGCTTACTTGGGGGGAGGGGAGCGAGGGAGGGAAACAAAGATGGGATGGCGAACGCATTCGCTCGCTTGATTTATCCCCCGAAATGGGGAGACTACGGGGACCTATTCCATTCGCAACACGTAGCGCCTTCGGAGAAAATGAACATCTAAATCTTCCAGACGCGGAATCTATTTCTCTACTCTTTCCCTAGTGAACTGGAATCCCGGAATGGTCAAGACGTTAGAGTAGTAACTTGTACGCAGCTCAGCACGTTCCCACGCAACGGCGATTTTCGCATAGAATGACATAGAATTGTTTCTCTGATCGATCAATTTCCTTCGCGTGCCGTTTTTGCCAACGCCTTCACTTTCATTTGATGTCTTCGTGCGGTCATTTGAATTCACTTATCAACTTTCATCGCATCTTTTTTGTAAAGTTTTCCGCTGCATACACGTGCCAGTGAAAAAAGAGAGGGACTATTCGATGCTAAAGTTGATCAGTGTTATTTCGCGTTGGTTAGGTCACACCTTGACTGCGCGTCAACTATTTTGGAGCGATTAATTAAGCTTGGTACGGGGAATACTCTCGCGTTTAGCGAAGAATCGCCTTGGACAAACGGAATGCATCATCGCATTGTTATTCGAAGGCCTTGGTTGGAAGAATAGAAGCGCGAGTTATAATTTTGGTAAATCACAAACCGTTCGAGTTCAACGCTGGCACAGGAGTTTCTTGATTTCCAGCACCGCATTCGCTTTGGCGAGCCAGACCGCAATCATAAGTTGATGGAAATTGACTGTAGAACCGATTGCAATTGACAGTAATTTTACTCACAAATAATTCGAGACTAATGCAGTAGGAAACATTAGCTATGATAAAAATAAAACGATAATCACACTCTTATTTCTTGTAGCATAACACCCACTGCAAAACGGAGGTGAGATGAAGTTGAAAGTTTTAAACGGTCCTGATTAAACCGCCTAGCAGTGTATGGATTGAAGGATGCTAGTTGATGCTTGCCATGCCTGGCTATGCCCATTATCTATTTTTGTGATTTTATATCCCCTGACAGATTTCATGTCGTCATCCATCATTCCTCCCCAAAGCGCAAATCATTCTTTCTCACGAAAGTGCATTTGCACTCTCTCAAGCTGAGTGGCACACCCACTGCGTGATGCTGAAATTCCGCGGAGACTCCGAGGGGATTGGAAACCGCGAAAGAGGGCCAAGTGAGGCAATTTCAGCCGGCAAGACGACGGCTGCCCTCCTTACGCCCACTTGAGACTGAGGCCACACGCATTGACGCCTCCAGTCAGAAAATTGAAGCCATGGCAATGGCATGGGTCGGTTTGAGATGGGTGGGGAGCCCCGTGGTCCCAAGCGTTGCCAAAACAAACTCCAGACTCCGGAATTAAAATTGAAATTTAAAGCGAAATATTGAAATTGAATTGTAAATGGATTGTCAGGCGTGGGAGGTAGACATGTGGGAAGGTGCGAAGCAGGTTGGCCCCGGAAGGCAGGTTTTTGTCGTCTGATGCAAAGTTGACGGAGTTAGACCATTGAAGAGTGCTTGGGAATTGTGTACTCGAAATGATATATTCTGTAAAAACATATAATTTCAATTTGTCAAATATAAGTGGCTGAATTGTTTACTTTGAAGTGAATTCAATAATATTCACGCAGAAAATTGTTTACACTTCGCTCTACGCTATTATGTAACATTGACCATTCATGCCAGAAACTAAAAACCATTGGAGAGTTTGAAGTTTCTCATGAACCATTAGAACTTTGCAGTTCTAAGCAGAGAGGAATGAGGCCACTTAAGCAATGTGCTTTCTTCTTCTTTCTGATAGCCCATATTCAACTTTGTCTGTAATGGAGATTAAAAGCAGTTAAGCGTTGGCTATGAATCTTCATATTTGGTATTTATACTTGCGAATTATGAAATCAAAATTGCATAAAAAGCACAAGTTGTTGCGAAACCTTCGTGTCGCTTAAACCTCATGGAATCTTTCACCGTTGTTTCATATGTTAACTTCACGTCTATTGCAGGGACAATCATTACACCATTTTTGGCAAGTTACTCATTATGTGGACATGTTTTCTAATTACCTGGATTAGCACCGGAAGATGTGCAATGACATCGACGATAACGTGAGGAGAAAACATTATGCTTCGTGAACTACAGAGTAGCACTCGGAAAACGTAAACCACGTACAGGTAGGGGTACCTGTTTATCTTATTATTCTATGATTTTATCATGGAATCATTTTTTTGGGTTAAAAATATATATTTTTTGCCATTTCTGTCCACCTCGAACACCTTTTCTCGCGTTCAAATAGACATTTTAAAGAAGGGTAATCAGAGAACAAAATTAACGTCAGTTTAAAATAATAATCTGAGTCATACTCTCCGATAGGATAAGTATTCAGAACTGATGTGACTTTTTTAAATCGCTTTAAAAAATCCTCAGGATGAGGGACACATTTTGATGTGGGCTGTGGAATACTAAAACCAACGAAATGATGCTTATTTGGAGCGTGGTAGTCCAGCAGAGAGAGCGTTGACCGGAAGACCCGGGTTCAATGCCCGATGATGCCTATGGGTACTATCACGTTCACTCAAGCTGTGTGATTTTTTGGGTACTGGACCTCCGTGGGAAAAATACAGGCGACTCAGAAAAAGGAGCTCTGCCCTGATCTGTGACCATCTGTGACCATTGGGGTACGTGGCAACGGGGTGAGTTCTACCCTCGCCTATCAAACTAAGTTTCGGGCCGAATGAAATGGTGGGCAACGCTTATTCATCATTAACTCACCCACACACAACTTAAGTATGATCTCATTTCTATCTAAATAAATCCTTTATTGCAATTATTTAGGTAACATCCTTACACCTCACTTCTTTGAAAGACAATCAAACTTACGAATAATAACAACGAAAAAGGATCATAACTTTTGACCGACGAAAAAATAGATGCATACCAATAAAACACGGTCTAGTACAAGTCAATTGGTAAAGAGGGAGAAAGGTCTTCAGATACAGTACATCTCGTTAGTTATTCCATGCATTAAGACTTCGAAATACATTTCTAATCTGCTTCAACAACTCGGTTTAACATGCACTGCCGGCGGGACATCATTGCATCGAATTCCTTTGAGAAGAATATATCTGAGGAAATAAATATAATACCCTTGGGCAACTTTTGAGAGCAGACCTTTGGTAGAATGCGGAAAAGAAGAGGGCAGACAAAAAGCAGAAAGAGAACACGCATCGGTTGGCTCGATAAACACTACACGGCTGGAAAATAATTTATACCGCCCTCACGTTACAACTGACATTGCTCGCATCTACTCGTTCGATCTTTTTTCTGCACTATGCGTTTTCCTCCGGATGGAAGATTATAATCACGGGCTTTATTGGGAGAGAGGGTGGGGGCACTTGGCGCAGAATAGCAGGAGGGTGGGGGAAACTCAGAAGGTGCAGGATGGCACGAGCGAGGGACGGGAACTTTCTCGGCTTCGAATAATCGCCACTCGCTCCTCGAAAGCGAGTGCGGAGGGGCGTCGCGCGGACGTGTGTAATGCGCACGTGAGAGGCACTCTCCTTCCACGGAATGTGATGTTTATTGCCCCGGTGACCAGAGCAGTCTCCGAATACTACACTGAGAAGGGTCCACCCACAAACGACGGCGTCCTTGCCTCTTTGCCCAAGGGCTACTGTTTGCTGACGGATCCGTTGTTTACAGAAACAGTTGCGGCCAGTTGATAAATGACACGGTTTCAGGCGTTACGTGGTCGAAATCCTTCATGATACACACTTTGCTTTTCCACGTAGCATTTTTTATAACGACCTAGGTTTCGTTACAGCGTAACATCTGCAGGTCTGTAACGCTTCAGGAAGCAAAAGTGTCTTCTTTCATCGGTCGCGGCCAGATTAGGGGTGCTTTGCCTAATGGCAAATCCATTCACAATCGAGGAATGGTGTAATGCAGGCGAAATTTAAATTAAAGTTTTAAGATGTGAAACCATTTCTTTTGGATTTGAAGAGATTCACTGCAAACTGTTCAGAGCACTTATAAAAACCGTAACAATGAAAGCAGGATCCATAGTACTCCTCACCTCAGAACTCATCCATAACCATGATATCTTTTTAAGATAACATATACACGTATTAAGGAGAACGTTCGACGAAGCGAACCGTAAATTAAGTTTTATCTGTAGAGTTTTTGGAATATGCTGCCAAAAAGGGAGAGAACGTACTTCCTTAAAGCTTGTTAGGCCAATAAAAGAATTAGATCATGTTCAGCGTAGGGCGGCGAGATTTGTCAAAATAATTACGGCAAACAGGGGAGTGTGACTGAAATGCTGAAGGATTTAGGGCAAGAATCACTCCAACGTCAAAGATTATAGGCGAAATCTCTTAATTAATCTTAATTAGATTTTAGTAAGGTCAGTTCTCTGAAGATGTCTCGAACATTTTGGAAATTCCATCATGGGAGACGAGATCATGCTTTTTAATTTCGAGCAATAGATTGTAAAATGAATAGGCTTGGGATGCTTTTTCCGCGAACAATTAGATAAGCAACTGCAACTCACATCAGCTATGAAATAAATTGAATCATCAGGAAGTGTTACCGGTTCACTATCATCCCTTTAATGTTTAATGACACTGGGTCTCAGGTTTCCAGTAATCTTCGTCTATTTGCTGAAGATGCAGAGATATATAAGAAAATATCAAGTCATGAAGATAGGGTATCTTTATCTAATGACGTCAATGCGATGCAAAAGTGATATGAGACACAGGAGCAAGAATTAAATATGAAGCAGTGTTTCGATATATTTTGGAGGAAGAGCATTTCAACCAAAAAAACAATAAATGTACAGGGAATCAACATAATAAACGCAGAATCGGTATAACACTTGGGTGCCACGATAATAAGGCATTATTATTATCAGGTAATCTACCGGTCAAGGTAGGTTTTTGGATGAACATAATTACTAATTAAATAATTTGTGACCCCTAGCAAAACACAACATCCTACTTTACATCAGGCCCCTCTTCATCTCTGAGTACTTTCTTTCTCCCTTCATCCCGTCCAACATCCCTATCCTGATCCTTCCCTTTCCTCGTTTGCCCAACATTCTCCCCTCAATTACAGTCTTCAACATCCCGCTGCCGGTCAATATCCCCTTCAGCCACTTTTCCAGCCTCCATAGGATTGCTCCCAACAAACCCCTCTCTTCGCCCACCATACCAAGTACTTCCTCATTTGTTTTCTTCTCTGTCCATTTCACCTTCTCCATTCATCTCCACACCCACATTTTAAAAGCCTCCAGTCTACGTCTATCCTCTTGCTTCAATGACCACGTTTCCGCGCCCTACATAGCTACGCTCCATATTAAAATGTTTTTACGAGTCTTTTCTTAACATTCTTACTCAACGTCCCTCTCATCAACTCCCTCCTCCATGTGAAAGCCTCTTAGCCTAGCGCAATTCTTCTCCTTACGTTCCTACCCCTGCGATCATTTCAGTCCAAAACACTTCCGAGATACGTAAACTGTTCTACCTGCTCTAGTTTTTGCCCTCCTATTTTAATGGTGAGGGTGAAAGAAAGAGAAAAAACAACTTTGCACTTCCACACACTTATTTAATGTAACACGACCATGGTGTCGATGCTGCGCATCATCTTCAGGTGAAGATGATGCGCATCATCGAAACCATGGTCGTGTTACATTAAATAAGTGTGTGGAAGTGCAAAGTTGTTTTTTCTCTTTCTTTCACCCTCACCATGAAAGAATTCCACAAAGTTAAGCCTGAAACTGTTAGCTCCTATTTTAATGTTAAGCTTAGCCTTTTTCTTTCTAGATAACCGCATTTACTTAGTTTTATTAATATTAATTCTCATCCCATACCTGTCGCACTGAATTTCCAATCCACTCAGCAATGCTTGCAGCCCCTTGGCTGAATAACAAACTAAAGTTTGTTCATCAGCAAACCTAACTGATTTTACGGATTCTCCGCCCACTATTATTCCTACCTCCAGTTCTTCCTATGCCTCCTTAATCATTTCCTTTACATACAGGTTGAGCAGTAACGGTGATAATGGGCAACCCTGCCTTACATCTCTTCATAACACTGCCCAACCGGACTCCCCGTTCCCCACTCGCACCTGAGCAGTCTGAGACATGTACAGGTTGCGGATTAGCCTACATTCCCTCCAATCTATTCCTATTTTCTACAATATACTCATTAGTTTTTCCCAATTCACTCTATCAAACGCTTTTTCAAAATCTACGAAACAGGCAAATGCCTCCTGGTTGTGTTCTATATTCCTCTCGATTAATAGTCTCATTACTGCAATGGCATCACGCGTACCTCCCCCCTTACCTAAACCCAAACTGATCATCCCCTAAGTAATCATTTGCCCTACTCTCTATCCTTTTGTTTATGATCCTGAGAACAACTTTAGCTGCGTGGGACATCAAACTTATTGTCCTGTAGTCCTCACATGACGTAGCCTTTACCTTTTTCGGAATAGGAACTAAAACTGATCTTACAAAGTCTTCCGGCCAGATTCCTTCCTCATTAATACTACGGATCAGCCCATATAACCTCTTCCTCCCACATTTTCCTAAGCATTTTAAAAGTTCCGCGGGAATGTTATCCACCCCCACGGCCTAATTTAGTTTCATCTCCCTTAATGCCCTTTCTATCTCATTCTCTAGTATGCCTGGATCTAAGCTGTCTTCCTCTACGTCATTTTCTTTTTCAATGTATAACTTTGTTGGTCTGAGTTCTTTACTATACAGTTCTTCTATATACTCCTTCCATCTCTCTTGGATCTTTCCTGCGACAACTATTACCTTACCCGCTTATCTCTAACTGTTAGCATAGTTCTTCGTTTCTTACTTCCCGATAACGATTTAACTTTGCTGCACAGCGCACCGATTTCACCCTTCCTCTGCAGACTTTCCATATCCTCGCACTGCGTCTTCCACCATGCTTCTTTTGCTTCATTTGTTGCACGCCTCAATTTATTGTTTAATTCTTTGTACTTCATTTTGCCTAACTCTGTATTGACATTCTTCCATTTTCGCCGCTCATCCATCTTTGTAATCATCTCATCCGTGATCCATGATTTCCTAGTCTTTTTAGCGTTAACGGTTCCAATAGTGTCTATTGCGGCTTTAGACAACCCTTTCTTGATCCTCTCCCATTTTTCTTCGATAGTACTAAGCTCTTTACCATCCTCCATGATTTCCTCTTCCGCCTGTTTGTATTCCTTCCTTTTCAACCCTTTTAATGCTTCTACATTCCATTTTCCTACTAGCCGCCCCTGCCTTATCTTTTTGAAACGGACGCTTCATTTCATAAGAACTAAATTGTGGTCAGAGTGTTCATCCAATCCCGGGAAGCCATGCGAATTTATCACACTGTTCTTAAACCTGTGTCTTACCAGGATATAATCTAGATGATACCTCTCTGAATCACCTGGCATTTTCCATGCATACCTGCGTCTTTTGTGGTGTCTAAACCAAGTGCTGTTGATGACTAGCCCTTGTCTCTTGCAGAACTCAACTGCTTTCTCCCTGAGGTCGTTCCTCGTGCCTAAACCGTAGTCTCCAACCTCTTCACCATATCGTCCTTCGCCAACCGTCGAATTCCAATCCCCCATCACTATCAAATGTTTCCGTGCAGGAATACACTCGATTATGTCCTCTAAATGGTCGTATATCCTATCGACCTCTTCTTCCTTATTGTTGCTCGGTGGCATTTATACCTGAATAATAAGATACTATCGGTAGGATTCGGGTGGAAGTCACTAATTGACCGTAGACTTAAATATTGGCTAAATATACTGCGTAATTTTGAGGTAGGTTATTTTTCTGTGTGCCAAGGTACTTTGTTATTTACGAAGGTTAAACCCCACCGAGAGTGTCTGTAGGTGAATGGGATCCTCAAGACGTAAGCTTAGTTTTGGAACAACTTATATCGAGTGCAACGTCGAGCAGCTAGGAACGCAGAGTATTTGCCAGGAACATGACGCCAGAGGATATTAAAAAAGATGAACCATAATGCAAGGTCAAAGGTCAAATTCGAAGGTAAACTAAATAGAAGCGTATTTTGGATTTCGTGTGACGACAATTCCCAACTTCTAGACCAAAGAGAGTTATATCTAAAAGTATCTCTAAAATTATATCATGAGCTTTCCAGAAAATTCTTAACAAAAGATCATTGGACCATGCATTGGATGTGCGCGCTACACTACTCATAATTCTTTGTTTCGGAGTTCCTCCCGTATTGAACTCCCTAATTGCATATGTGTACTCTTAGAAGCGTCACTCCTTAGGTCCATTTACCGATTATTGGATGCCGTCAAGTTACTAACCAGAATATATTTACTTGAAGACAAACGTTGATGATTTATTCAATTAATGACCGAACAGTATCACTGGTCCACTGGATAAATATTTGTTTTATCGTTATACTACATAATATTCGAGTCTGCAAGACCTGAAGATTATGTAGTACGTTGAAACTGGATTGATAATGAAATCAAGTGGAAATTTGATACTATTTCATTATTAAAATGCACCCATTCCAGCATATGACGACTGAAAATACGCAATACATTTAGTCAATTATCGTATGGTGTATATAGTCATACATGTGTGCATGTCCACGGGTGTTTCTGAGCATCAGCTGATGAATATTCAAGTACATGTATGGACAAATAGTTGGACATGAATGGCTGATACCCACCGCCATACGCCCTTGCGGGGATCTTTATTGTGTAATTTTCATATCGCTCCTTCAAAGCACTCAAGAGATACCAAAATTCCTTTGCTCTATAACTATTTCCTTGACATCCGTAAACCTGGTTCAGTCGCCTCGCTTGTGTTCCAAGTCCTCGTATATGTTGAACATTACCGGGAATAACGGGATGCCCTGCCTGACTCAAATGTTTAACTATCTCCATCCCGTTTCTTCCTCTGTCACCCTTTCCTCTGCCCCCTACCTGATTCATCTACAGTTTTCGACTAACACCCCTCCAGTCCACTCCTATATTCCTCCACCAATATTGTACATGCTACTCGTTAGGACGTATTATCACAGTAAATGATTGACACTAAGATAATCCTGATTATATTCGTTGTTCCTTTCTACAGATTTCCTCATCACTGGCATCGTGCGTTCCTCCCCCCTTTCTATATCCAAATGTATCATATCATAGGTGATTTTTTGTACCATTATATAGCTTTCTGTTGATGATTCTGAAAGCTACATCTCGCATACAGCCGGGCTTCTTCTTTTGCGGGTTGATTGATGATTCAAAATTGACTGTCCAAATTCCGCATTCATATTTCCTTCGTACAATTTCAAGGAATGCCATCCCAGCTAATTTCTCTACAATTTTTATTAATCCCGCAGGGATATTATCTATTACTTAAGCCTTGCTAGATTTCTTCTCCCTTAGTGCTTTTTATATCTCGCTTTCTAGTATTCCTGAACCAAAGAAATCATCATCCGCGTCACATTCCGTTTCTATTTCTAAACTAGTTGGCCTAATATATTTACCAGCAAGCTGTTCTACGCATTCTTTCCATCTCCCCTGAATCTTTTCTAGCTCCACTAATAGCTCTTCTCTTTTGCCTCGCATGGGTGGTATAGTTTTCCTCTTGCTACATCCTCACAATTCTCCCACACTCTTATACTTTTACCTACACTAGGTTAAATGGAAGAAGGGACCATGAGGTCTCCATTTTGCCCAAATAAAGACCTCTATCTATCTATCTATACTTTTCTAATTTCCAGTCTCTGAAACTTTTCCAAATCCTGGCAATGAACTTTCGATCAAACTTCATTGACCTTATTATTCTGTCGACTAATTTCAATGTTTAGTTCTCTGCGAATTATTATCCATATTTCCGGGTAGACGTTCTTCCATTTCCTTCTTTAATCCGTCCTCTTCATCATCTCTCCCGCAATCCACGACTCCTTAATTCTTTAAATCCCTTTCATTCCTATTGTTTCGTTGGCTGCCCTCCCTATCCCATTCCAAGATCAACCTACCTTTCCTCAACTGTTTATTTTCCCTGTGCTCATTAAGATTAAGATGTGCTCTTTAACTTCCTTTTTATTACTGTTAAAACGTCAGAATTTCATTTGAAAATTTCCTACCACTCCTAATCCTTCTTTGATTTAAAATCGAATATCATAAAACCTTAACTGTATTCCGAATATGCATCCGCCCCCTCGGATTTCCAGCAAGTTGACGACACTGTTCCCAAATCTAAGTCTAACCACGATATAGTCTAATTGGTACCTACCAGTTTTTCATGGGCAACTACGACCTTGATGACATTTGGATAAAGTTCAGTTTATAATCAAACCCTTTCTCCTGGCGAACTTGCTTGGTTTCTCCCTGCGACCGTTCGCAGTTCCTAAACCGTTCCCTCCCGCACTCCTCTTCCCTTCGCTCTCTCCTTTGGTCTAACACTGCGTCCCTCGGGCCCTTCACTTCCTCCCGGCGAGGTGTGCACACCCGGGCTATTATTACATTGGCCGGATCTGCTTTTATCTCTTCCGACGGATTTTATAACTCACCTGCTCTCTATTTAACTACTCTTCCACCCAGTTTACTTCTCAGTACTCTGGCCACTACTGTCACCCCTCTTTCCCACTGTAAATAAATCTCTAACTCTCCCTTCAGCAATCACTGCTGTCTCACCTCGTACAAGGCCTAGCAGTTTTCTAATGCCTTCCTCCATTTCTATCTCAATGTTTTGTTGCTTCCATGCGCTTGTGACTGCCTTAACATTCCATCTCTCTAGCCAACCAACCCATTGTGGTCACCTTCTCATTTTTTTCCCACAGCTCCCGGATAGATTTTGCAAGGTTTTCGCGTGATGATGACCGCGGAGTCCTCACCTTCCACCCCACTACCGAACGAAACCTGGTCCAGAGTTGTCAGGATTAAATATCTCTTTGTTTCTGCCCATATTATCATGGAAAAGATAATCGATGTGGTTTCCATTGCCTTCCTCAATAGCGTGACATCAGCAATGAAAGGGCTCACGTCGCCTTTGCAGCCGCCTCGATGAGGAACAGACTCACCGCGAGGACTACCTCAAATCTGAACGTCATTCGTCGGGGGATATGTCACCTTATCAGGAGCAATTATCATTTCCCTGCCAGTAGAGTTCTAGGGGTCAAATGAACGTGCCAAACCCATCCCTTTCGTCAAGTTCGTAGTCCATGAGAGATACTCAAGATCTGTCTAGCGGACAGACAAGGTAATATATGAAGCGGGATGAAGGAAGGTGACGGAATAAAACACAAATTGGACCACGATAAGAAAAAGAATAACCAGATGAACTGAGCACACCTGATGATGCAATGTGTTTGTTTGTAGGGGATAAGGGAAAATAGAAGCGAAGGAAGAAAACCAAAGGGGCAAATACGTAGGCCAAGTAGAAGAGGGATATTAGCCGGGAGATCCATTGGGAGGAGAAGGTGGTTCGCGGTGGAGATCCATTGGGAGGAGAAGGTGGTTCGCGGTGGAGACCCGTCGTCGCCCCATCTCCCGATTGAAATGGCGATGAGAGAAAGAGAGTCCGTGAGTGACGCGATTGGATCGCCGGGCGGTGAAGAGAGGGGGTCGCGGGGCGGGGAGTGCAAAGGAGGCGGTGTGACAAGTAAAAGGGGAGGTGGGAGGGGGTTATCCACCACCCTGGTGGCTCCTGCCTCCGGCTCCCATACACCACGGCGCGCGCTCTCTCGCCTTCCCGGCCGACTTCCGTCCCATCGCCCGCCCGCCCGCACATACACCTTCCGTGGCTGACGCCTCCCCTCCCTCCGCTATATACAAACACTCCCCCCCCAAGACCGCACGCCCCTGGTCAGATGGTTTGTTTATCCTCAGGGCCGGAAGAGTGAGAGAGAGATTCGGATTTGAAAGTGGCGATGGTGCGATGCTCGCGTCGAAGACCAAGCAGGCTGTATCGATGCGATGCTGGTGAACGTCTCCGAATATCATGCACCGTGCGCACGGAAGCATCAGAGCATCGCGTCGCGTTGCACACTGGTGCCCTCTCGCATGCGACATCATTGAATTCAGATTTCATCGTAAATGATAGGACTCAATCGACAAAACGTTAAATTAATCGACCACACTTTATAACGTGCGCGGCACAGCATTCCAGAAATGCATTAAGTTGTAAAATTCAATTTATGCCACATCACTGCATACAACTACAACATTGTATGGCGCGGACACATTAACATGTCATCATATAATATCACGCGTCCCAAAACAGGCTTAAATCGGACATCAAATGCAAATGATATCATTGCATAATATTGTAACGTCGCAATACTCGGGTCGCATCAAATAATTCAGGTTTCAACACTTGTATCGACACCCATTGGTTATCAAAGCATATTATTCGCTCAAATCCTTTATTACTTCCTGAATATGCATTACATTGAAGAATTACGTTCAGTTACACGGATATATCGCTTTGCATCGCGGCATCTCATTACGACTCAAGGCAAAATTTGCATCATAATTTTTAATTGCACTGTAAAAATTTACATAAAAGAATCGAACATCCCCGTTTCTTCTCAACGTAGATTTTTTACACGGGTGCGCAAAATAATTAGGCGAATATCCTTTCTTCCAGAGGTTTGTGCGCAATTTGGAGTCATGCAATCGGGTAGTCCACATTCGGTCCGCAGTCCTTCTGGTTCCCAAACAGCCAAAGTTAAGAGAATGGAATTACTTCGACGTTTGTTTTGGCATTTCGGAGTGTTGGAGCGTGTCGGAGTGACTCCATTGGGAATGAGACGCGGTAAGACAAGGTTTTGGATTGAATCGACGTATATACCGAATCAACGCATGCATCGAAGCTCGCCTTCTACCCTCAGCGCTGCGTTTTTACAACTACGAAATATTATCCATTATCCAATATCGACCGTAGCTCGTAAGAAATGGTGAAAAAACTCTGCAATTCCACAGTTCACGATTTATTTGATTTGCCGCGCTGCCGCGGTTTGCTGCCGCGCTGCATCACCAGGCACAAACTATAAAATCGACCGTAGTTATAAAAACAACATGGAGCTAGCGACAAACACAACGAAATATAGACAATTTTAGGGTGTGTCGACCGATATCGAATAAATCGCGGAGGTATGTGGAGCAATATAAGCCATATCGTCTGTAGACTCATTATCATTTCGACATTATCATTGAACATCCACAACTTCATATCTGTTATGTCCTACATGCATAAACATACAGTTATATCGTCCATATCGTCATCACGAAAATATCGTCCATATCATAATAGCGGCAATAATATACAAATCGAAAAATTTATCTAACCTCGATACGTATATTTCTATATCCATTTCGACGTCGCAGATATGAACAATATTTCGATATATGTTCCATACGTCTTGATATCATATATCGACTGCATATCACGTATCTTCAGTTACATCGTCGATAAACGAAATCTCGAAAATAACTCATCCTCAATATCGTCAGATCGACAATAGTAAAAGATCATTGTACATTAATTCCTTTGGGAATGCCCACGTAGTCGAAATCGTAGGTGTAATGAAGTATTAAAACGAAATATTGTAGTAAATATCGAAAAAATGTAGGCATGATCGCCGTATTTGGGAAAAGATAAGTCGCGCGGTCCTTCCTCATCGTTGCCGAAGGTGCGAGAGGCCTGTCGAGATGACGACACTACTCCGCGGATGTCCGCGTCTCATTCCACGTCCCCCCCTCCCCCCCCCACCGCCGGGCGAGGGATCCCAAGGTAGAGGGAAGGTCGCACAACGGAGTTCGTTCATTCATTAGGGGAAGAACTGAGGTGAGTGGGTGGGCGGGCAGGGGGTCTTCCCTCGATTGGCCATTTCATCCGCCGCGTGTGACGGAGGAGACCAGGAGCGCCGCAATTCCCCCCCCCCCAACCAGTGGAGAGAGAGAGGGGGGGGGTTGGCACAGGTTCATCGCCGGTAAATCTCCTCGACCGCGTGCGCCGGGACGAAAGAACGAAGTCCCCGGAGCAGCGACATCAAAATCACGAACATTCCCGAGCGAAGACTCGCCTTGCTCACGCGATCCTGACGTCGCCTCGAGTCGGAGGTATAATTCCACCCTCCGTGGTCCCCGTGGACAGAATGAGCAACGGATGGGACCCCCGGGGTACTGATTAGAGCTCACAAATATGAATTGAAAAGATTCTGAATCTCTACGAGTTATATGAGAACTAATGAGAACATCTTCTATGTCTATGAAAATTGTACATAATAACTCAATCAAATCGACAACATTCCGACCATGAGAGCAAAGAAAGGCTTCCTAACGAGCAACAAATTTTGTGGGGCCATTCCTACAAAATCCTTTGCCGCTTTGAGTATCAACTCAAAATGGTTGTCGTTTCTAATACAAAAAGTTGTTAAAAAACATCAGGAGTCGCGAATGGGTTATCTGATGAAATTACCGCAAAGGAGGAGATTTTTGAAGTCAACATTTTTGAAGATTCCATCCTCTCCACCGCCTTTCAGATTTCTGAAGTTCATCGGAAATATTCATTCTGAATGGAAGCATTCATATTGAAATTAAAACTAAAAGATTTGGCATTTTCCCGGCATATGAGCTGCGTAAATTCCTCTCGGGTCCTCCACCGGGTTGGCCGAGATGGACGATATAACCCGCTGGAGGATCCGAGAGGAATTTACGCAAATTAAAACTAGTTTCCATGCTGAAAAATGGCAGAGAGCAATCGATGGATGAACGTTGACTGTATCATGGCGCATTTAATTCCTACTTTGTACTTTTAGAATGAGACAAACGCAATATTCTCCAGTTTCTTCCCCCACAAAACGTCACGTCGTCGGAGAAATGCTCAAATGGCTCGCGTAACTCATTCATGGCTGCTGGCGAAGCAGTCCCTGCCACACGTCCCCGCAGCGACTTGCGGTGCAGCGCCAACCGACAAGATGTTACCAATGAGGACTCCAGGGCGAGAATGTTTCTAGTTTCACGTTGCCAAGTGCCTTCTGAGAAAGGGACGGCCCATCACCCGCGTGCACATTTCATTGCCTCATGCCTATAAATGCGAGAGATATTTGGGAAACAAATAATACTGCGGAAGAGCACCGACTTCCTTCCGTGAAATGATCCCCGAATGAGAGAGCGCGACGCGCCGGAATGGGCGGCTCCTAATCTCCCAGTTCTCATCTCCTCGAATCATTCCCTTCTTCTCAGCGGGAGCATTCCTCTCGAGATATTGGGCAACAAGGCCTACGCTTGCTAATAGCTTTTTGAGCCAACTTCAACCAATTACTTATAAAGTTAATTCTTGGAAAAAGATAAACGTATACAAACACACATACTTTTATACACACACAGGCACACGCACACGCACCCACGCACGCACGCACGCGCACGCACGCACACACGCACACACGCACACACACACGCACGCACGCACACATACACGCGCACATACACGCGCACACACGCACACACGCACATACACGCGCACACACGCACACACGCACGCACGCACACATACACGCGCACACGCACACGCACGCACACACACAAACACAGGGCGCCAACTCTTGGCATCATATGGCGTTCAGAAATATGAATTACAAGTTAGATAGCGGCTTATTTATTTATCGACTTAATTGGGCGAAGTTGAGACTAATAGTCCCTTCTTCCACCTAACCCTACATTACAGGCATTAAATTGCAGACAATTACATACAACTAAGCCCTAGATAGATGAAAATCTACCTTGGCGGGAATCGAACCCACGACCCTTGGGTTGGTCGGCGAGGACGTTACCCTACCGCCACCGGGGCCGGCAAAGGCGATGTTACGTTAAACGTTTGCGACAACATGGTTAGTCTTAAAATCCCCCCCATTTAACTTTTATCTGGCTAATAGCTTAAATATTTCTAAACCTCAGTAGCATAATGTACAAAGCCTTTCTAAAATTAAAGAAAGTTCGTGGGAGCAATGCCCATTTGTATTGCACAATGGCTAGAGTTACCGATTGCTTCGATTATATACGAGTGATAAAATATTACCGTGATCAAAAGCGTTCTAATTTTCAGTTCCAATTGATCTATTGTTTTTACTATTATTTAATTCCTTTCTTTTAGTTACCGAAGGTAATCCACACAAAAAACATCTCATACTCCCCGATTATAAATTATCATTCTTTTTACCGAATTACTCGGCGATCGAGTAGTTTGGAATCATTTATTTTGCCATACTTCGACATACAGGTTCTATTATTGAACTGCAGCTGTATTCGCATTCCATCTCCGTCTTTAGAGTTCCACCCCGGTGCCCTGAATAGCCTCCTCGAGGCGCAATGCCCCCCATTCCCCCCGTCCCTCATATTTACAGCAATGGTGGCATTTAGCTGAATCATTTTTTTCCGTATGAAGTTAGCCAAACCAGTTGATCCACTTGTAGCCATAAGTAGAATGCCGTAGAAAACTTCGCTCCATGGTAGAGACTAATTCTGAACGCTCTGGTGTAGTAAAATCATGAAATTACATTAATTTAATAGGTTTTTTTATTTTCAAAGCGGTTCAATGAGATCATTGCATTAACGGAATTCTTAGCAATATGTGATCATTGTAATATGAGAATGAAAATATTCATTTGAACCAAATTAATTTCTTTGCCTAATCAATCATTTACTGACGAAATATTGGCATTTCCTTTATATTGGGTAATCTGTACAGTTTTTTTTTTTAAGTTTTTCAGATTTTCAATTTCCGAACGTGGTCTTCGACAACAGAATCTAACCGTCCGATCCCCTCCTAGCTGGTCGCGTTTGGTGACCATTCCACAAGAAAAAGAGCATCGACATGTTTGACAAGGGCCTCACCACAAAAATTTGATTGTAAACTCATCAATGGCTATCGGAATAAGAATCCGATCGGTTAGCAACTAGACCAGCTCGGCAGGGTTAATTGAGAGCTAAGATATTACGACTGAGGCAAAAGTCCAGATGATGATGATTCCCAGTTCGCCCACTGCGATATCGGGCAAGACGTCGGAATATCGTTCCAAATCTCGGAGAATTTGAAAAATCAAGTAGGGACACCGGTCGTGCGACAGTTCTCGTTCTTTATCCAGTCGGTCATTTTTTCCGGGATTTTCGGGGCGTATTATGAACATTCCCGAAAGACTTAAACGTTTCGATTCACCTAAAAAGAGCGTCGTGAGTGGTTGCCTCAGAAGAAGGGCGAAACGTTGAGTCTATAGTAAATGTGTTCCAAATTCAAAAGGATATCACGTAAAAATTAATAAAATACTTCTAATCGCGACCAAAAACCTCCATTCAAAGGCTCCTTCTTTAGTTCCTGACATCATTGCACAATTCACGAAGCTCGGGGCATTAGGCGATGAATGCGAACGGCGAATTTGCGGACTCAAACATGAGGGAAAAAATTAAGACTCTAATCGAACCATCGTCATCTGGCCACTAAATGATCAAAACTTCTAATCGAGAGATCCTATCTCCAGCAACAATATACATTTTTTGGAGTACCAAGGAAAGAGTACAAACTTCTTGGAGTCATAAAAGGTTTTCGGGTGATATGAGATATGAGAGTGTTCAGGGTCTTTCCAAGGAAGTATGTCAATGGGTCGGTGATTACGTATATCGAAATATACCTAAACATATTGTCTACTGCTAATAATAATAATTATAATATTGGGAGGAATTGAGATATTTTTAGATACTTTGCATTCCTTTAGAGCTACTCCCTAGAGCTAGAGTTTTTGGCTACTCTGCTCGTATCGATGAAGACAGACATTTAAGAACGCATTTTGAAATGAAACCAGCAGTAGAAATGTGGTTTTCACTTGATGCACCCTCGTATTTCGTCGTAAAAAACAGAATTAAATTTTTGATATCACTCAGGCGTCCGGACTTCGATGTTTACAGTTCCAATTGTCACTTGGAAGTACCATTCAATGGGGGGAAGCCTGATATTTTTTATAACTATTGGATTGATGCACAAAGTAGAGGCGCGCTAAAAGTATTTAAATTGAGAAAATGCTAGCATTGCTTGAGTAAATTCAGCTCTTCAAAAAATTGTAAAAAATGACATGAATAATTACTTATATATTAATTCATGTGAAATTTGATATCAGTGGTTATTTTATAACTAATTAAAAAAAAGATTTTTGTAAAATATGGAACAAGTTATGTCAATATCTCGTGGATTAACTAACATCTTCTGCATACCTGCAAAGAACATGGTGGAAATCCATTATGATGAAAGAAGACACTGCTTTTCCACGTGGAGTATTTTTATTATGAACTAGGTTTCGTTGCTGCGTAACATCTTCATCCGGCCTGAAGATTTTATTCTGTAACGAAACCCTTGTCGTAATAAAAACATTCTTTGTGGAAAAGCAATGTGTCTTCTTCCTTCATCAAAACAAAATGAAATCAAATCCACGAGGAAGCAAGTACACGGGCATTGAGTCCGAGACTCCTTGAAGTGTACCGGGCACGCGTGTGCATCCACCTCCCGATTCATGGAATACGATCGTGACGCGTTCCCATCCACGCAACTGACACATAATCTCCTCCCCCCGCCGCGGGACCATATTGCGCGCGCGATCGGATGGGAGGCGGAGGAGGGCAACATGCCCGGCAGATCCCCGAGCGAGCGGAGGGGAGAAGGCACGAGATGCCGGGGGAGGGATGGGCGATCGGGGGGAGGGCACGGGTGAGGGAGGGGAGACCCTTTCTAGTACGCATCTGCCTGCTCCGCAAACTATCGATTTGCGCCACGAAATCAAGCATCCGGCCGTTTTTCAGAGCCTACGATGAGACGGCAGCAGCCCCCCGCGGTGGCATCGGGAGGCTTATTCAAAAGGCAAAGGAGAGCGGTTCGTTGCGTACGCGGACGGAGTGTGGGTGGACGGGGAAGACTGCGGCGAGAAGGGGAGACGTGGGGGACGGACGGACGGGCGGGCGGGTGGGAAAGGGTGGACAGAGAGGGTTGGGAGGGCGGGGGAGGGGCTGGCCCACAGGGGTGTGGGTTGGTGGGCAACGGGTGGGGGGAAATGGGAAATCAATTGAATGGGGCAATCAGGAGGGGAGGAAAAAGAGGTTACAAAGACGCAGGGGCGAGAGCGGCAGCGGATGGGCTGGGGCGAGGGGGGGGGGGGCGCAAGCCGAGCTAACAAGGATGTCCAGGAATGGAGAAGGTGGTCGCAAAGTGACAAATCGAAAACATGACGGGGGCGGAGGGGGAGGAGAGACGGATGGAGGGGAAGGACAGGGTGGGAGAATGGAGCAAGTCCATTTACGGCGATCTCTAATCCCACGCGTCATCTTAGCGGAGGGAAAAAAAATGGGTGTTAATTACGAGCGGGGAAGGCGTGGTGCTGGTGCTCTGCATCTGCGATAGGAAACAAGCGGCACGACCCCAAAGTATTCCTCTGCGAGATTCAAATATCGTTTTCGCTCCACATGAACGATTATAACTCTGGAATCCCTGCTTACTCCAGGCCCTATGATTATTACGGCCATAAATTTTGCTTAGGGACTGGACATAGTCCAGTTATGTTTTGGAAAGCAAAAGTATTTTTTGGTTCCACCCTTAAGATCATCAGATATATTATGAGTTATATATTATATGCATATAAATCATATGCACATAAACACACACACGCGTATACATATAGCCTTGGTGATAAACGTCCAGTAATAATAATAGGAAAGGCCAACGATCGAACTAGTTTACGTTGGTGCGGTCATTTCGCCATATTTGGTCGTAGAAGAAAATCAATTGACTGTTCACGCAGAGGGATTCATTATTGCTCCACGGTACATTGGCAGAATGGACCGGAGTAATTGAAGAGGTGAGATAGATGCCGTCACTGGCAGGTTCAAGTACTGCTTCGCGTGTTGCAATTCATTATGTTGTACCAGTTTCTGTGTAGATGAGAGAAATAATAAATACTCCTGTGTATTATTATTATTATTATTATCAGGTAATCTACCGGTTAAGGTAGGTTTTTGGATGGAAATAATTACTAATTTAATAATTTATGACCCCTAGCAAAACACAACATCCTACTCTACATCAGACCCCTCTTCATCTCCCTATGTATGCATGGGCTCATTTTTATGCATAAGCGGCTGGTGCTCTGTAAAGTCCCTGCAATATGGCGGCGGTCCCCACCTCCATAGTCAGGACTTAACGGTGAAAAATTAGCTCTGTTTCCGAAAAGGTAGATCCTGCGAGACACAGGTCGCGCTTTTTGACCATGAGATTCTTACTTCGGGAGAGAGCAAAGTTCCAGTGGACGCGGTTTTTCTAGATTGTAAGAAAGTGTTCGACAAAGTACCTCATAGTAAACTACTCACAACACTGGAAGCATATGGCATAGATAACAATATCCGGGGTTGGATTAAAGACGTTTTGAATGGTCGGGTTCAAAGAGTAGTGATAGACGGAGTTAGCTCAAATGCAGTAGAAGTTACTTCAGATGTACCCCAGGGAAGTGTTATCGGGTCTCTTTCATCTCTACTTTACGTTATCGACATCGACTCCGTAGTCACGAGTAAGATACGTTTATTTGCCGGCGATGCAGTGGTTTACCATGATATCCGTGATCCTGAGGACTTTAGCAGCAGCTTGAGAGCAGCAGATCGTGAGCAGCTTTATCAGATGACCTCAATGCTATACGACACTGGCGCGACACCTGTCAATTAAAATTAAACTTAAAAAAGTGCGTAGTAATATATTTTTGGAAAAAGAGAAATTCCTCGCCAAACGCCGACTGCATCGAGAACACCGAAATGAAATGCGTAGACTCGTTTGAATGCTTAGGCGTTAACCCTTACTCACGACACCTCCTGGGTGAAAAACATATGCGGGTGAATATGCGGACAAGCTAACAAAAAATTAGGTCTTTTGGTAAATGTGATGAAAAGGTCAAAGAGAAATGCTATGTTTCACTGGCTAGACCTCATTTGGAATATGCTGCAAGGATAAGGTATTTTGCAGAAGTAGTTACAAATATGCATACATTGGTAATATATCTGATACTTGGATGATTTTTTGACAGAAAATGATAGATTATTCCGTGTTGGGAACTAGGTGTGAAGAGAGGAAATACGAACTGACGAGAGTGTGTCCGTTTCCTCCGGAGAGAGGCGGGGAAGAGTGGAGGGAAGTCTACTGTGGGCTCACATATATTGAGTCTTGGTGAGCCGACGAAAGCATGAGAATTCCCACTCGGAAGCAGCTATTTGGAGGGGAAAGGGGGGGGGGGTACAACCCGAGTGAGAATGTAATTTTGACCCTCCAACTCGCCCCCCCCCCCAGGTTTTCCCATTTGCTCCCTCTTCACTTCCCCCCCCCCCGCCATCAGGCACGCGATTCAGTCCTGTAGCCGACCACACCGTTTCTCCCCTCCCGTTCCATTTCCTCCCTAAGAGCGGGGGATTTTCAGGGCGGGAGGGGGGGGAAGGAGGATGGAGCGCATTTATGTGCCGATGTCTTCATCATCGGAAGGTTAGAAGAGAGAGGGGTTCAAAAAGGGTTTCGGGAAGGGGCCGCGACACGAGGGGCCGCAAATCCCTTTCCTCGTCGCCTGAGACCACCTGAATCTGATTTTTTTCTTCCGTTTTGTTTCACGGGTGAAAGGGAAGTCGAGACGGTTTCCCCCTTCATTCGATCGGGGCGCTCTGACTCAACGGAGACGGGTTGTTTGCCGAAGCAAACCTCACGACGCGCCGCGAGCATTTTCACGGTCTACGTTCCACTTGGCTCGCGTTTCCAAATCTGAAACGTTTCAAGTGCCAAGATAGAAAAGGTTTAAGTTATGGCTGGATTCAGGTTCCATGGACCTCCCCCATCCCTTCCTCACGTTTCTGCATTGATTTACAAACATTGCCCAAATATACTTCCCCAATTAGATATATATCAGTTATCAAAATATTAGAAATAGCCTTCCGCGAACTATTGCAAAATGATTAATTTCCCTATTAATGTTTCAATGTTCTTAAGTTATAGTTATAGTAAAAACTATAGCTATAGCTCAACTATACATTACAGATTCAGCTTCATCATTTTTAAGTCTATAAAGTACATCGAAACTAGTCGGAAGTAAATCTTCATTAAGTGTAAAATTGTAATAGTTTTCGTCTCTATTATTATAGCTCCTTTCTTCGATCGATTATCCATCGAACACTATAAACGTATAATACACGCGAAATAACTAAATGATGGAAACATGTTTGAAATAAAACACACGTTTGCTAGAAAGTGCCATAAAAATTTGATCAAGCGCCATTTTATCGGGTAATGAATGTACTCTTTGGGTTACTGAAATGAAGCAGGAAAATTAACCGACGAGCATCTTGCAAGACAAAAACACTCAATCAAATGGTCAGAATTCTTTTTACGGAGCATCCTGAGCACATTCCATGTTTATGTTTCCGATAAAAATCAGGAGAAGAATGTTGAAGGATTAATTTCGATCTGCGAGACATGTTTCAACGGATAAATTCATTCCCCGCCGAGAACAACGCGTTCATTGCATTTGACGTCGATGGCTTCACGCTGGAGCGTTGTCGCAGGCCGTCCGACATGCCCCGCTTATCGGCGAGAGCGTCGAGCGGCGGAGCGTCCAGCGAATCCCCCGATTAACATTCCAGAATAAGGAGATCAGAATGAGATCGCGCACCGTCACCCTCCGACGTTTTATGGCTCAATTATGCGCCTCCTTCGATGCGCCTTGAATGAAAAATGGCCATTTATCAACCGATGATAACTTTAAAAGTTCCGCCCTGAAACCTATTTCAAAAGGCCGTCATATTAAATAGTGATTAGCAGAGTTGGATAACATCAAAAGCACCAACCCACCGGCACCCGAACGGAATTCCGCCCGGTTGGTGGTTAACGTAATGGTGTTAATGCATTTCACAGGATGTGAAGGCTCTTTCCACTTGAGAATGGCTTTGATTGGGTCGATCGGGGATTTCTGCTCATCTCACATCAGCCCCTCAAAATCGTGCGTCATTTCATTGAGGGAAAAATCGGATAAAAAGTTCCTTTTTTCCATCAGAAAGTTTAGGTTTGTGAGTTGCAAATACCAAGGTCCTACATGGAAGAAGGGGGAGATGACTCAATTTTAATCCGAGATAATTAATTACGGTGGTTCAGAAGCAATGGAAACTATGTGCCCAAACGAAAAGGGATATGATAGCATTGAACAAATGTATTTTAGTTAGAACATCTTCAGGATAGACTTAATCGTCAAAGCTGTCCTGCTTACTCCCAAATAAACGATGACCTTTCCTTTCGCTTCATGTCTTGATTTTTTTGTCTCTAACCTCTGGAGGCGATCGCTGCAAAGAGTTTAGAATTTTTTTTATTTTCATTGCCTATCTCTATTTTTACTTATTTTAATATTTTACTTTATTTGAAAAAATAAAAGGAAATGCAGAGGCGATTGACGAATTGGACATTTCAACGACGGGCTTGATTTCCTAAAATGAAAACTAAAGTCAAACAGAAATAGTCTTGGCTGACAAAAAATGACATGCTGGGACGTTTTTCTTCCGAATTAAATCACACAAAATACGCAAGTACATTAGGTAATTGTTTTGACGCACGAAAGAAGCATTAATAGATTTCGTAATTTACTCTTACTTCCTCAAGCCATGAAAATAATATACATAATAGTCATCAATGCAATTATTTCTACGAAAATTAAAAATTTCCTTTGAAAATATCATTTTAATATCTTGATTGATATCAAATCTAATAGTTTTTAAGCCCAAATTTTAGTTTTTCTAAAACTAAATGCGGGATATTTTTGCAAATTATCGGAGTGTTGAGACTGGAAAAATGTCAGTTTAACTTAACGCGATCCGGATATGCGAACGCTTTTTGCATACCATACAATTGATACCATATCCAAAAGGGATATGGATTCAAGATCGAAATTTCAGCCTTCAAGACTTATTTTATTCCACTCCATCTCTTTCTTTTCATGATATTTCATTCTCATATACGGGCTAAGCGACAGCATGGGTAAACAAAAACGATTTGCATTTGGCACGAATTACGGAAACTAAGAAGGATAACATTTTTGACGCTCAACACTATTAAGAAAGCGTCAAATAGATGATAAATAATTAATGGCGGAGGAATCACATCGTGATTATATCCCGAGGCCATGGATTAGAGCAAAAAACAAAGTTAAACAGCTAGTATTAGGTTAATAAGTCGGATTATTATCAACTGTCTGCCAACAGGAGAGTGACAGTTATCAAGGAAATGAGGAAAAGTGGAGAGAACTACACCACTTGTCATCTGCTCATATTTTGAACGAAAGGTATCCGGAGTTTAATTGTAATCAACGTCCCGTCCGACAGTCGATTAACTGGCTGCAAGTCCACCACACGACGTCAGAGTATTGGCCGAAATGTAACTCGCAAAATATTTGCCCTTTCGTGAATGGACCCTGGACCCTCGTGGGCTAGACATCCCGCGTTGGCAGCCAAAACAAAAATCTTCTTTTTTTGCCTTTGGTCGTCTTCGTAATTTTTTGTATCCGCCATTCTACTCAAAACCCATACCAAAAGCCAATTTGAGCCCAGTACCATATTTTGATCGCTGCGAATCAACGGAGGGCGAGATTAGCCGGATGCAAAACATATTACTCCCCTTGAAGGAACCGTTTCCCGTGGCGAGCACTAGGTAACTCCGGAAAGGGGTAACCCCTTGCCCCTCCCCCTCTGTCCAAACATCTCTCGGCTTTCTCGGCGGGGGGGGGGGGAAGGGAGGGGGTTGAAGGAAATGGTGCCGCGCGGCGGCGTCGAAAACGTCAGTCCAAGGGACCAACCTTTGGAGACGATCTGGAGATAGCGGCCGTTTCCGATAAAGTCTTCGAAAAACTCAAGCGCGGCTCTGGCGATCAGACTTCTCCACTCCCACGGACGATTGTGGCTCGGGGGAGCGGGGTGAAGGGAGGGGGGAAAGTAAGGGTGAGTGGGGGGGTCGGGGGACCCAGAAGGATCCGTTCGCCCCGACCGCCGATCAAGTGGACTCGTTCCGCCAATTTCAAAAACATCGTCAGAATCAATTGTGGCGCTTTTCCATAAATGCTCGTCACAAACAATCGGAAATGCTGCGATATGAAATATGAGGCAACTAATGACTAAGGGATTCTTACAAATTTTCGACAGTTTCTAGTGAAAAAACGGTTGGCTAATAATGAGTGTTGTGGCCCGGTGGTAGTGCGTTCGAATTTAATGAATTGAGGGTCCCAAATCGGAACCCGGATAATGTCTTTTCACGCTCCAACGCCTGAACCTTTGCTTTGCGGTTTTCTGGTTATCTGGTGGAGGGAAACCAGATGAATCAAGAGCGAAGGAACTAAGCTCCCGTACCTGATTTCGCAAGCCATTCGTTAAAGTGAGAAAGGTTAGACTTCCCTTACCGATGAATGGTTGTGGCGCCATTTTGGAGATGGCTAACCGTCACCTACTTCACTTAAAATCAGTGTAAAATACTTACCTTAAATTTTTAATAATTATAATACCGGTAAATATTTCATGCCAAGCACATTTACGACAGTAAGTTGCTCGAATTGATCAAAATTTCAATTGTTTTCAATGTATTAACCAAGAAAATCGATTTTACTTGTTGAAAATACGCATGATAAATTCATAGCTAACCCTTAAGAAAAAAAATGATCCCCATTCAAAAATTAGCAAAATTAATTTATCGCAAAAACTGAGCAATTGTTATTCACTCATTTATGTGGTCATTACCTTTCTTATCTAATTTAATGCCTAATCATAAGAGCGATCAAATAGTTGACAGAAGCATCGACCAAACATCACTTTCCATCCTTCCGCAGTCAGTCGTCATGACGGACCCCAAACGAAGTGAGGGCACCTCCCCATGAGGCCTTGCTCCTCCCGCGCATTCGCTCGTATTATGTGCAGGGCAAACTTTATTTTACAGAGATGAAATGTATTGTCCTCCTTCGTCGCCATGGCCGGGCACTTAGGAAGGAGCGCAATAAAATAAATGAGGGACCCTGCGAGGAACCCTTCATCGAGAGAAACGAGCCTGATGCTACGACGATGTACGCTCCTGCAGCCAGCTGACCGGCCCAACCCTCACCGCCCTCGGCCGACTCTCTGCCTCGGGACTGTCGGCTGGCGGGCCAATTCTCGCAGGGGCCGGGAGCGAATCCCTATTATGCGATGAAGCCGTAGCTCAGGCTCACGACGGGGCAGTCCGGCCTTCTCGCTCTAACCGCTAAATACGCAAGCATTCATTCTGTTCTATTTGCCTGTCGACGGACAAAAATAACTGAGAAATAATAACCGGCCGGAACCCAACTAACTTATCGACGACGAGGCGCTTGACAGCTAACGTTTGCGTATCCCCGATTTTAGGATCAAATCGACTTTTCGTAAATTCTATTCGGACCGCGCGGTACATAAACAAGCCATCCTTTTTATTTTAATCTATTTCTTGATTATGTTCCATTTATCAGCTGAATGGCGAATTATCTGAGCTAATTATCACACCAAATGCTGCATAAATAACGGATCCATATCTAAGGCCCACGGAGAAAGCTTGCTTTTTCGTGAATACAATTCGGTCTGCACAAATCATAAATTATTGGCTTTATTTATATTTATCGGTGGAGGAACGACAATATATACTCAACTTTAATCGGCTAGCTATCAATCCATGATAGCAAACGTGTTCATAATAACATAATCGTACGATCCTACGCCAGCAGAACCATGCCCTCTTTGCCCTACTATTTGACTTGTAAAAACTTTTCCGAATGCCCTAACAACTAACAAAATCTCATTACACCTACGATGCAATGGATACTAATGGTAAGTACTCGATTGAACAGTTGCGAACTTCACTTTGGTAAAAGTGTTCGTCCAGGCCTCTGTGATCCAAATTCCTCCGCTTTGGTTTCCCGATAGTTGACTGCTAGCACCAGGCACCAACATCCTCTTGTCGACGCCTAGTATCCACAAACTCGCAATTCATTGCATAATGGTTAATTTAACTATCATTTCCCTAATTTTAGCTGTTGATATGAGGTAATAGTAATATTCTAGTGAACCAAACACCATGGTTTTATTCCGCTGTTTTTCTACCGTAAACATGGTGATCAATAGTATATTATTAGTTAAAGATGTTGATTGTAAAGGTCGTTCAGATCCTGCGGGATCATTATACCTAGGAGTATTCATATAGGATATGCATAAGCCTAAGGAATTGATTCAGCATTTAGTCTGCGAAAAGGCAGTTATTTCATCGCCAATTTAAGACCATGTGCCTGGAAAATGAATCTAATAGGGAATTTGAGGTTACAAAGTGCCTGGTAACGCACATTCTTGTATCGTATATCCTACACCTATCTTGCCCTAATAGCCGCCGCAAGGGTTTGTGGCAGGAGGCGTGTAGTAATGAGTGATAAAGTTATTAATGACATTCAAGAAGTTCTGTTTGTTTAACATTATGCTTCTAAACGATGAGATCTCGAACTTCGCGAGCAGACAATGACTCCATATTTCTATCGCTAAGGCCAATTCCATTAACTTTTCACTCTGGTCTCGCCAGCCAATGCATTACGGCGCTAAGTTCTTTCATTTTGTACCCTGCTAAACCTGAATGATTTGTGCTCATCTAAAAGGATAAGTCTCGTAGATGGCCCACGCATTTACCTGCCATCCAAGGTCATCCAACTATAATTATCAAAACGAATAGGCTTTGAACGGAGGAAAATTTCGACTGGTAGTCGATGATTAAGGTTCCGATTGATCGATGGACTTTACCAAATACTTTTTTACATAATAATCTCGTACTGGATCGTTAGTAACTATCCCCAAGTAAAGAAATTAACTCCTATCACTCCGGTGACTGTTTATACTTCGCCTAATAAAATGGCTTGATTTTCATCAGGTACGCCCGTCGCTATCTTTCATCAACCGGGAAATAATGAATTTTCGATTATCGAATTCACACGAGGAACACCACTCATCAATCGACGACAATCGACTGTTTTAATAATCAAGATGATTTCAAATCCGCAAATCGTTTCCGCAGCTGCTTTGTGCTTTGCAAGACGCCCGCCCGAATTTTCTTTCTGCTGGAATGGCTTTGCTCCGACCGTTCGGTCTGAATTCTTTTTCGTGGTGGGTGCGACTTCATGCAGAGCAACGATCGGGTATTTAAGAGGGGGAATGAGGAGATTTTTTCCTATCCTTCAAAGCGTTTTAATATTACCATTATTGCACCCATTACCCCTTTCCGAAACGTCTATAAGACACGAAGTCCTTAAATGCTCCAACACACGATAATAAGTTCGGAAGGAAAAGAGCAAAGGGAATCCAAATAATCATCCACGCATCCACACCAGTAGAGAGTCGTTCATGCTTCGGTTGCTCCGATTTCAGGCGCCGAGCGAGGCGACGAGGATCGTGGGCCGGTCCGGTTCTTTGCCGGTTCCCATCGAACTACACAAGTACTGCTCCTCTGCTCGGAGAAGAGCCAGCGTCGCCAATGAAACCGATGGCGATGGGTGAGAATCACCGCAACGAAATTAATACGTCGGGGCAAGGTTTTTTTTTATTAACACTGACTTGATGCCATTAGTTTTACGATAACACGGGGTCCAAAGGGAAGGAGACTAGAAAGCAAATTTGGTTCACGGTGAAAGTTGGAATTAGATTCCATCGCATCTCCAAAAATAAAATTCAACGTTCGCGGAGGAATCAAACCAAAACGGCCGAAGAATGAACTTTTTCCTTATTTTTTATAATTTTTTTATGGGAGGGTTATACGGGTTTCATTTTGTTTCCACTTCGACGGGGTCCTCTTAAAATTGTCGACTTTTGCACGACGTGGGGATCGGAAGCGTTCGCACGGGGAGGGGGTGAGGGGGGCGGAAGTGGAGAGAGGCTATGTGTGGGTGAGAGAGAGAGAGAGTAGGATATGACATCCTCAACAGCCAAGGAACAAAAAATCTACATAATACGGATAGAAAGAACTCGGCCGACTTATCCCGCAGTCAATATCCTATCCCATTCTCACATCTCTCAGCCTCCCTTCCAGCACCCGACGCCAAATCCCCTCGTCCCCCCCGCCTCCCCCCTACTCCTACCCCCCTCCCCTCTCCCGTCCTTCCCACTACGCAACCCGAACCCTCCACCTCTCTCTATCTCTCGCGCGCTGGAAAATATGTTACCATGGCGACTAATGTTTTGGGTTTCGGGGCGGAAATTGGCAAGGGAGGAAATCAATCGGTTTTTCGGGAGAATAACATTAAAGAGATGGGTGATTCTCAAGGCTGGGATACCCAGGGCCGCGTGGGGGGGGCGAGCGGGCGAAGGGGAAGAGGTGGGGGGTTGAAGGAGTCGAGGGGATGGGGAGGGAAACAGAGAAGGAGGCGGGGTGGGAAGAGGCCTCGGGGAAAAACACTCGCGGGGCGTCGGGGGTGGAGGTCCACCCGCGACCGGTGAGCTCCACTCCTCTGCAAAGGCGAAGAAGCGTTTCCCGCCTTCCGACCCGAGCCGCGGCTATGCTGCTACTGTGCGCACGACCAACTCGTTTTTTCGTACCCCTCTGATTGGTGGAGTTCCTTTATGGCCGGTTTATGCGAAGAAATTCGCGTCGAGCGAGATCACGGAGATAAATAACGCCGAATTAGCTGAATTTCTGAGTCGCGTATTTTGGTCGAATTGCAACATTCAAAATTTCAGGTTTTTTGATAAACACTCTATAGAAACTGTTTTGCGGTCACCGGCAAAATTATTCTATTTAATGCATTTTATCGAATATTTTTGGGCCGCTCTCTTTCTTAAAAAGGTGTCGTGGTGGTCCAGTGAGTAGAGCGTTGGACTTCTGACCGGAGAGCTCCGGTTCGATTCCCGAGGACGCCTTCGGTAAACCTCGGCTGTGTGATGTTTCGGTCACCGGAACTTCCTGAAAGCTACGGACGGTAAAGGGAAAAGATCTCCACCCAATGCACCGATGTTTGTATTTCACGAGTTGGGCTCGATGCTGTTGCGCGGGGCTTTCCCCTCTCCTTCGTCGAACCGACCTTCGGGTATGGACTGAGTTGGGGTACGTTTCTCAACGACTCACTGGCTAGCTGCTTTTTAATAGAATCTTCGCCAATTTCGAATGCAACAAGTATATCTCGCTTTGTCCTGTTACGGAATGGCGTTTCCCGAGAGGCAATTATGGCAGTTTCATGCGACGCTACTGATGACTAACGACAGATTCTCAACGAGTTACACAATAGCACCCCTGGGGATGTTGCAGCTAGACAAAAGAGGGACTCCATTTGGAGATAATATTATTATTTCAGAGAATCGTCAGTCACCTCAGCATTTGCCTCCAATTTTGTATAACGAATAGCATTTACAGTGGAATCCATTAAGCTTATCACATGGCGTTAACTTCGCTGATATTTTCATCGTGGGCGTTCCAGGGTTGTTAAGCTAATTAGAAATTAATTCTCAATTTCATTTCCGTAATTTTTTGCCCGAACTGGGTTTTAAACCGGCGTCCAGCACCTTCCGTCGCTTCGAGGGCCGAGTGAGAGGGGTGCGGTGGAGTGGGGGTGAACAGGAGGAGAGGGGAGGGGAGGGGGGGGCGCTGGAATCTCGACATGAATGAATGTGCGGTCGCTCGGAGCTGCGACATTTCGTCCCTACGGTCGAGGAACGGAAAAATTTGCATGGCGAGTCGACAACCGAAGATAACAAAAATAGGTTCGCTAAAAAGCCTCGAATAGAAACAAATTTCGTGATTTCAACCGGCTAATTAACTGCCATCTGAAAGTAAATATTCCGTTTTGGGCCGGTCGTGGCCAGATTGCTTTTTTTTGCAGTACACCTTTTCGTGAAAGGTTACAGTTACACTTAAAACATGATCGATGGGAATGCGTATCACGCTGGGCAGATCCCCGCGGGTTGCCAACGGAAGGCAATGGAGCATAGGTGAAGAGGAGGACGAGATGGGAATTAATAACGATGCAGGAACTCGACAATGCGAGCATGGCAGTCGAAAGGAAATGCGTCAGTTTTGATTGAACAGTTTAAGGTAACTAAGCTGACGTCGTCCCTTTACGTGGCTTATTGATTGAGTTCCCGTAGTGAATTACGTCGTATTTACGAACTCCCGCGTTGGAAATGGGAATGACGAGCAACTACGCCTTATTGGCGCTTTGGAATAGTGGGCTGTCCTTCCCTTCTAATCATATTGGGCAATATTTGAATTCACGTCGAGCGACTGTGATATCAAATAAAAAAAGACAATCCCATATTACGTAAAAACGCACGAAGTGATTCACTCATACAATTAATGTCCCAATAATGTACATAAACCATGATAGACATTAATAAATCTGTACTAGTGTTAAAATACGAGTAAATATAAATACGGCTAAAATATAAAATTTAAAATAATTGTGTCTGACAGATTGAAATCTTTGATAGACACATATCAATACCAGTGATGAACGTTGAAAACATTTTTCGCATTCGAAAGTGAGAGTGAAGCGAACGGGGAATTGAATAGCGCCCAGGAAGTCAATGAAAAATACGGAGTGCAGTGACTTCCGCGATCATGGAAACATGTTAAACATAAACGGCCTCAAGATTGGTCAAGCAACAAACGATAGGGATGGACACGATCAACAAATCAGAAACACAATTCCTTGGGATAATCAGTATCGTAATATAGTCATTGCATAAAAGCGAAGAAATCACAAAACTATAGGAACATGTTAAGCATCGGGATTCAGAATTGGGAGTGACACTCTTGTACCATGTGGAGAGTCTGGGAAGATAAAATGAATGTTTTGCGGAAAAATATTTATAAAACTTTTATAATGTCGAAATTGAACATTTACGGAAGGGAGGGATTATAAAACGCGAATGCATCACAATGACTCATGAAACGACACTTGCACGAGGCTAAAATTGGCAAACACGCAATCACAATCCAGGAGAGAGAGAGAGAGTGGCCTGTTTGCGCCGAGCTTCATAAAAAAAGCCGCGAACTGGAGCCGCATGGAGGATAGAAATGTCAGAGAAAAGCGAACGCGAATGGGAATCGCTTGCATTCGGCATGATGGGAAATTAAAAGCAATACGATCGGAGCACCTTTTCGCGAAGGGGCAGGAATATACGTATATCGGAGGAATAACATTTTCAGGAATGCGCGCAATACGCGATTAAAAGGGACAGAGAAAGTGAAAGCGAGCGAGAGAGAGTGAGAGGGTATGGATGAGTGTGTTGGGAGAGACAGTGAGAGAGAGAGAGAGGATGAGAGAAAGAGAGAAGGGAAAGTAATTAGAAAAGGGACAGGGAGGAGGGAGAGAAGAGAGAGAGAGAGAGAGCGGAAACGCCGGGGTTAGGAGCAGGCAGGCTGGGCGAGGGCGTAGAGGGAGAGAGGGCTAGGACGCCGTATTCGGGGTTGGAGAAGGGGTGCCGTGGGGTGGGGGGAGGGGGAGGGGGGTTGGAAGCTGCGAGGGAGTGGAGAGAGGGGGAGGAGGGTAGTTCGTAGAAGGGCGCACGACGAAAGAGCGGGGGATTTGGGGGCCGCGGGAGAAGAAGGAACGGCAGATAGCGCGGGGTGTGGGGGGATGGCGTTGCGTAGGTGGTTTATATCGCGGGGGACGAGGGGGTGTGGGGGCGAGGGAGAGGGGGGAGGAAGGGGAAAATGGGGCGTGTGGTAGGGAAGCGGAGAAGGGCGTAGGGAGCATGTCCGGGACTAGGACTCGGGATGGATTTCCTCCGTAATGCGCAGATACGAGGCACCCCCTGGGCGAACTCTGCGCAGACTTTGCTCCTCTTCCCTGCCCCCCCAACAACCCCTGTCTCTAAACCCACTCCTCCCTCCCTCCCTCCCCCGTCTATACCTCGTGCATCGCCTACCCTCCACTACGCATAAAAGGGGAGGGCCGACGACAGCCACCCCCGTCGAAAGCCCTTCCCTCGTCGCGCGTACCCACTCCCGAACCGCCCACGCGCTCCCTCCACACCACACCCCTCCACTCCCCCCCTCGTTACCGCTCCCGTACCTACGCAACGGATCCCGCACCCTCTCGCACCGCGCCCTCACTCCTCCGATGGAAGAAAATAAATTACGTGCGCAAAAAATAATACGTGAGCACACACTAGCGCACACACAAAGGATAAACACACAAAGGGAAGGGTGAACGCATTTCGAGCTTAGGCGAGGGTGGAGGGTGTCGCCCCTTGCGTGTTTTCGGTGGGTTTTGGGGGGAAGAGCTATGAGAAGGGAACTGGTTCGCGACTTGAAAGGCCCGGGATCGATAACTTTGGGGTGAAAGTGGTGGAGTCTGTTCATTGGCGTAGATCTCTCGCAAGTCAGTGAACCCTTCGTTGGTAAAACGTGGTGGCCAGATTGGAAGGGTAAGGAAGGAGCAGTTGGACCCTGGAAGTAGTCGCGGGATGAAAATGCATAGCTCAACCTCCCGGGAAATATACGAGTAGAATGATATTAACTTGGACGATGAAGAAATGTGTGATTCTGGACACAGCAGTGGCCGAGACCATGAGGGAAAGCAGCAGAGGCCAATGGAATGCACCGGAACCGCCACCCGCCGTAGACCCTCCCTCCCACGCTAAAATCTCGATGGCAACAACAGAAAATGTGGAAAAAATTCCGCTCAAACTTAAAAAAACATGACCGTGCCGTCAAAGCTATTGCCATTGCAATGGAAAATGCAGCTAAAAAGTGTCAGGAATGACCACTGTCGGGCGAATCTGTAGAAGAAATCCTAATTCCCTCTGCGTAGTAAGGTGAACATGACACCAAGAAGCAATATGCACCATATTGACGAAGCTTCAGGCGTGATATGGTGCAATGCATGCATTTTTAAGTCCATTTATGGCATGTCCTTGCTATTTGAACTTAATTTATCAATTTAAACATATCGAATGAGGAAACAAAAAATAAGAAGTGGAAGGAAAATAAATTGCTTGAACATTCAACGTACGTGACCACTGCTGAAACAGTTGGAAAGTAAAATTCACAGGACGATATTCTAAATTCGTGTTTGCCGAATCGTGAGTTTCCCAATCGCTGGTTATCTGACACCCCCTGCCACCAGCAACCACGACCCTCTCCCGAAGACCCGTGACCGCGGTGGGGCGTAGGCGGGGGGAGGGGCGGATCGGAGATCGAGGGGAAGAAGAGAGGGGCGGGGAAAACACACACGTGGGAGCGGGGTAACGCTAATTCGAGTGGATGTGCGAGGGGGGGATGGAGGGAACGAGCGGGGGTGGCGTGGAGGGAGAGGCGAAGAGGGGGGGCGCCTCGGGTGGGAGCGGGGCGGAAAGGCCGAGGAACCTCATTCAAGGCTCGAACCGGGAAGATCACACCCACCGACTTGCGCGGCCCTGACACCCTCTCCACCACCCCCTCTCCCCCCCACGGCCCGTCCACACACCCTTCCCGCACCCCCCTCTTCTCCTTTTCTGCTCCCCTCGCTTTAACTCTTTCACTTTCTTCGGTCCCTTCACCCGCCTCTCCCCCCTACCCCCTTGCCACGTAAAACAAAACCTGCACACGCGGCTAGCACTTCGCACACCCACAAACACACACCGTTTGCGTGAATGTTTGTGTGTGTGTGTGTATATAGACATATATTTATACATATATATATATATATATTATATATATAATATATATATATATATATGTATATACATATATATATATATAATATATATATAAATATATATATATATATAAATATATATACTAGTATATAATATATATATATATATATATATATATATATATATATATATATATATATATATATATATATGTATGTATAATCTCAGTCTCCCTCTTACACCCTCCTCCCCATACCCTCGCCCTACCAAAAATCCTCCATGCTCCACCTCTGAAAACCACCCACTCACTCACTTTTTCTCCCTGTCTCTCTCTCTCTTTTTTCCATCCCTTCACTTCGCCATCTCGCTCGATCAATAACGTTGGACGTGGACGGGACTTACTACTACATTTTTACCTCCCCAGGTTTTGTACGCCGATCTCTCTCCATTCTATCCACCCCTATCCACTCCCCCTTTCCCTCACTCCCTCCACTTTCCTTTCGCCGCGTCCTTTTTGTCTCTCTTCGTTCCATCGTGGTTTTCGGGTGTGTGAAGGGAGGGCATGCATATATATATATATATATATATATATATATATATATATATATATATATATATATATATATATATATATATATATATATATATATATATATATATATATATATATATATATATATATATATATACACACACACAGGAGGGTGGTCTGAAAAGTCTCCGACCTATCAAATATACAAGGCATTACAGACCACCCATGTATATAAACATAAATAAATATATACATGTGTGTGTTTGTATACATGTGTGCGTGAACTTATTTATTTTGATTGTTCGCAAGAGCACGGGGAGGGCGATATTGGACGTGAGGTGGGGACGGGCGAGAGCGTTTGCACCTTCCTTCTCCTCTCACGACGACACCGTAGTCGCCAAGGAGAGAAGGAGATAGGGAGAGAGGGAGGGAGGGGGAAGGAGGAGGAGGAAGGGGGTAGAATGGAGAGGGAGGAGGGAGGGGGGACGGCGTCGGGGAAAACAAGCGAGCGACGGGGAGCGTGGTGGTGCGGAAAAAAATTGTGAATGGGAATCGGTAGGCGCCTCCGTCGAGGCTGTCTCTCTTGAGTGGAGCGGAGTGGGGGGCGGGGAAGGGGGCAGGAGTAGCGGGGAGTTCTTGTGTGTGTCTGTGCGGAGTGTACAATCGTGCGTGCGTGGGGAAGAGGGGCTAGGCCTTCGGAGGTGTGTGTATCTTATGAGGAGAGGCAACGGACTTTCTCCCTAGTTTCCTCTTCCGAGAGGAGGAAGAAAAAAATAAAAATCTCTCCACCGACTTCGTTCGCTGTCAGTTGGGGGTGTGGACGGCTACGGGGACGGGAGGGGAGAGGTTTCGGACGAGGGGGATACGTCGAAAGGGGGGAAAGGAACGAAGGAAGGCTCCTTACCTTCTCTGGTCGAATCACGGACGAGAATCCTTCCTCCTGCGCGCTTTCCCACGACTGCCATTCAAATCTCTCTCTCTCCCGCTCTCTCCCTCTCTCTCTCTCCACATCGGCTGGCGCTCGCGTCAACAATTGCCATCGACTCATCGTCCCGAATTCAAACGCCATGCCACCGAACCCCTTCACCCCTCTCCTCCTCCCCGCCCCTCCGCCCCAACCCCTCCGAGCCCCCGTGCCGGAGGCAGGCGCTTCCCCCACCCCTCCCTCCAATGCCCCCTCCCCGCCCGCCTCGCGAGCGCATCCCTACCACAAAATCCCTCCCCTCCCCGCTTGACCCCTCCCCCGTCCACCCCTTCCTCTTCCCCTCCTCCCCTTCCCCCGAGAAAGAGCTTAATCTCACTCCCCCCTCCCTTTTAACTTCTCCCGTAAATATGCCCTCCCCTCCCCCCGTCACTTTCTCATATCCTTCCTCCGCTCTCCTTGCACCCTCGGAAGATCCCTCCTTTCGTCTCCGTTCCACCCATAATCCTTTGCGCCCTCCCCGCCTGTTCCCGCACTGCTGCTGGTGCACGCCTCCCGCCCTGCACGCGTTCCCTCGATCGCTTATACACCACCCCGTGGTCGTCCCAACCCTCCCTCCCTCCCCTCCCTCGCCCGCCGTTCTCATTATTAAACCTCTCAGTCCCTCACGCGTGTCATCCGTCAGGGTCATAAAAAGGTGCTCTTGAGGAAGACAGGGTTTCAATCCACTCTTAGGGTTCCGTGGAGGAAATCCACCGGAGGCACTCAATGAAAAATGAAATCTTCCAGTATTTAGCACTTCTCTAAAAGAGTGGAGTTTATCGTCTGCTCAGCGGTGTCGTTCACTTATCGCGGAGTCCAAATTCTTCCAAGGCGCCGGTCGTAACTCAGAAATATCTATTTATGTAATGGGGGACCACATGTAGGGCTCGAACCTGCTCAAATTCAATTGAAACCAACCTATTTTATATAATCGATTATCCTACATAATGCTATGGTTAATTATTTAGAGCATTAAGTTACGTTGGGAATGTGTTTTGTGTATTGCAGTCCGCATTTTACGGTGCGATCATGTGTCTTCAAGTATTGAACTAAATTAAATAAGATGGCATTTTTATTGCATCTAATTCACATGCACCACGAGACAATTCCTCGACAGAAACTTTATCGAAACCACGCCCTGGCAAACAAAACTCTACGAAATCTATGAAAACTGCGTTACAATAAGAATGATTGTTATCTTTGATATTTCTCGCATTTAATACGCGGCAGTTTGACCAAATCGAAATTGGCATGTTTGATAGTGTACTTTATCCCTCTTGAGAGTTTTTGATAACGGCCATCATTGAACTGTTAGGAAAATCTCACATGTGATATCTGTAAATGATGACAGTCATACGACTTCACATATAATTACAGTTGCGCACGCAGAAAACATATAAGTTTCGAATATTCTCAATGGTTACTGGTATGCTATCATCATAAAGGGGTCAATTGTGCCAACAAGGTCAGTCGAAGGGAATTCGCTATTACGCAAAGAATAAATGTCCTTTGCCTCCTTAGCCCTCTTTCCTTCTGCAAGCCCTTTAGCGAATCTGCGGGTTTTAAAAGTACGGCCCAGGCTGCAGCCAAATGCACTGCGACCCAAACGACAGTCCTTCTGGCCGGAAAGCTGCCAACACTCCTGAATGACGATAGCAGCCGTAAGACACCGTAGTCCAGTCGAAGATAAATTGGACCCCACCCTCTCGGCCCTGATGGCTGATACCAAGCATTTTATATATCTATTGAGTTAATTGGGCGAGGTTGAGACTCAATGCCCCTTCTTCCACCTAACCCTTAGACATTTCATACAACCAAACCCTAGATGAAGGAAAATCCACCCAGACAGGAATCGAACCCACGACCTCGACCGAGGACGTTACCCCGTCGCCGCCGCGAAAGCATTAACCCCGATGAAAGCAGTAAGCGCCGAATGGTATTTCTGCTTTTCAAGTCCAAGTACAGCCCCTCCTCCCGACTGGCCCGGATTTCACTTCCAGTATTGCCGCAATGACATCACAAACCGCGCATATTTCGACCAGGGATGTTTTGCGACGACCAATCCAAGAAAGGTACACAGCACGGAGTCAGATGAGCGGATCTAAATCAATGGATTAAGAAAATAGTGTCACTTCCCCTTTAAAAAACGTAATATGAGCTATATTAACTTGAAGCAAATAGGATTGATTTGTAGGAGTGTGTTACGTAAACCGAATGAAAACACGGTGACCCTGCCCGCTTATTTATTCGTACACACATGAGGCGCAGCGCACTAAATGGTGGCGTGGGAGCGCGCGTCGCGTTCGCGTGAAGGCATAAGAGCGGGCCGTGCCTCCGGGGTTTTCATTAATTTGAATCATTGAGATCCTCCACCTGATTATGGATCCCTCCCAATTGGCACTATTACAAGCTGCTGGCAATGCCAATTATCTTTATTCAAAGATATCCCCCTCGAGCGATTATATAAACAAAGTTATAATAAATATAAAAAGGCTATATAGACAATACAGAACTTTTCCATTAAACAAGTTGTTAGAGTTAAAATTTTCTCGCTTCATGAGCAACAGTTTACGGATATAAAGCCATTATTTACCCCTTTATGGGTGGCAAATGCATTAATAATAATATGGACAAAAGGCGGATGTTTATATAATCCACCGTATCAGCAATACCTATTTACATTAATATAAAAATTAATTTCAATTGGTTAAACGACCACGCTCAGGGAATATTCAAGAAACGACTTGCGGCGACTCAATTTTAAAGATCGCGATTTCACTCGTCTTTTTAAAAGGAGCATAATTCGCGGATTCATTCCTTTCGTCACATGCTTAGAATGAAGAACTCGGGGAGTGACTGAAGTTTCAAAAAGTCGGCCGGGCCATGACGTGATTAATGAGTGGAGTTGGGTACTCCTGGAAGGGAGTCGGTGAATTGGGTTGCACTCCATATATACCACGTCAAGGTTGTAGTCCGGGGAGGGATATATATATATACATATATATATATATATATATATATATACATTGTAATTATGACATTTAAATGAGTTGTAGCTAATTACAATGAGGGAAAATTAAAAGTAACTTTTTACCCTAAATATAGTTTTGGCACGGAAAACCTTATTCCTGAGGGTCAATGATATATTTCTTTTTATTTTATTGAGAAGTTCCCTTGTTAAGTGCGTTATATTTTATCCTGCGCTGTATTTTTTGCCTCGTGCCCGCTTAATTTCTCTAATGCGTAATATATTAATCCGCACTGATTCCCTAATCTACGTAGATGAGTAAGGATTTTTTTTGTTGCTTCTACAGCTCTCCATATAGCAATTATTTCGGAAATCCGCTGGCTATATTAAAGGGAGTTATCTTAAGAAGCTCCTACTAATTGTTTATTTCCCCTCATTCAGACCTAGCTTATTTTGTTATTTACAAATTATATTTTCTAATAGCCTATCCAATATTTTGTATACTTCTCTCTCTTGAGTACCAATATTTTTTCACATACCCATGTGTTTTTCATGGGATTGGCGTGAGATTAGAAATAGTTATCAACTGGAATATGCCATCGTAGACATGGTGGCGAAGTCACAATACCCTGAAGCCGGCTAAAGGAAATGGGATAACGTTGCCTTATCCCATTACCTTTACTCGACTGTTGAAAATTACGCCTTCCAAATCAAACGGAACAACCTTTTTACTTGACCTGTGTCGCATCATCAGAGAAAATATCTAACATACAGGGAATCAGCAACACCGGTTGATTAATAGTTATTATGGAATACGAAAATTATTCTGAGACCTAGCTTGGTACTTAAAAAGTAATACCCTTTGGCGGGTTAAACTTCAATCTACTGTAGATTTAATATTATAAGGAGTGCAAAATATTTCGCAAAGTTTGTTTATTAATACCTAGAGCGACTATTAAAAAGACAATATATTTAACAGATCCCTTTTTATAATACAAACAAATTACTCCCAGAGTTATCTACCTTCCGATGACAAAGGTTGGTTGGGTCAAAGAAATACTCAATAGCCAAAACTGTGAGGGTTTACTGCTTCTCTGATTTGTGTTGAAAAGTTTTATACATCATCGCGATGCTTATGACTGACCTTCAACACACACACACATTTATAAAAACATGTTTATATATATATATATATATATATATATATATATATATATATATATATATGTAAAAATTTAGATACATATTGTTGAGATAACACCTTTATAGCGTTCACTTATTATGATATTTCGGTGATCCCAGCCACATTCATCAGGGTAGAAGACGTCAAAGTGATTTCTTATACCCTGATGAAGATGAGCAATGATAATTGCCCCTTGTAGAGTCACCAATGCCAGATAGGTCGAAGGTTAAGAGCCAGACGAAAGGTGGTCAGCGGAGCGTCTGTTCCTCAATGAGAAGGGCTGCGAAGGCGTCTGAGTCCATTGAGTGATTGTGTCACGTTAAAAACACTATTGAGGAAGACAACGGGAAACCACCTCAATTTACATTCGCAGGAACAAAACGCTGGACAATATGAAGAATATGAATCCTGACAACTACGGGGCTCGGCCCAATCGACTGTGTGTCGTACCCGGCAGCGGGGGAGGCAAGGCTGTCGCGGTCGTCGCAGAATATAACTAGTAGAGATAAAAGCACAACCGACGAACTTGGTCATTTTTCAGGTTTATGTACATGTCACCGAGCAATCATAAGGAGGAAGAACGATAGGGTGTACGATTAGTTAGAGGACATAATCGCGTGTGTTTCTGCGGATAAACATTTAATAGTGATGTGGGATTGGAAAGTGACGGTAGGCGAAGGGAGAGATTGTGATGAGGTGGGGGACTACGGTTTTGGCACGAGGAATGACCGCGGGGAGAAAGCAATTGAGTTCTGCAGGAGATAGGGCAAACCAAGTGTTGGCGAAGTTAGTCTTAGCCAACACTTGGTTTAGACATCACAAAAGGCGCAGGTATGCATGGAAAATGCCAGGTGACTCAGAAAGGTATCAGCTAGATTATATTCTGGTTAGACACAGGTTTAGGAACGTTGTGATAAATTGCACAGCTTCCCGGGAGGGGATACGGACTTTGACTGCAATTTAGTTGCTATGAAGTGTAGCTTCCGTTTAAAAAAAATGAGGTAGGGGCGGCGGGTTTGGAAATAGAATGTAGAAGCACTAAATGGATTGACAAGGAAGGAGTACCTGCAAGCTATAGAAATAAAACCATGGATGAAGGTAATGAGCTGAGTGCTCTAGAAGATAAATGGGAATGTATCAAGAAAAGGGGTATCGAAAGCCGCAAAAAAACTATGGGAACCGTTAACAGGAAAAGGACAAGGAAACCACTTTCTAATCCTCTCATCTGTGTGGTCCACACAGATGAGAGGATTAGAAAGATAGATGAGAAAAGGATTTGGAAGAATGTAAACACAGAGCTAGGCAGAAGGAAGTACGAAGAATTAAATAATAAATTGAGGCGGGTAACAAATAAAGCAAAAGAAGCATGGTGGAAAACACAGAGCGAGAAAATGGAATGTTTCCAGAGGAAGGGTGAAAGTGGTGTGCTGAGCTGCAAGGTTCAATCATTATCGGGAAGTAAGAAGGGAAGATCTACAGGTATGCTAACATTTGGAGATATGTCGGGTAAGGTAATAGCTGACACAGAAAAGATCCAAGAGAGTTAAAGGAATATGTAGAAGAATTTTATGACAAAAAACTAGGCCAACAAGGTTATATATAGAAAAAAACATGACGTAGATGAAAATAGCTTAGATCCAGGCATACTCGACGATGAGATAGAAAGGACATAAAGGAGATGAAACTAAGTAAGGGCGTGTGGGTGTATAACATTCCTGCGGGACAACTGAAAGGTTTAGGGAAATGTGTTGGGAATAAAGGGTGATTGTTGACATTTATGAGGAAAGAATGAGACTTTGTAGGATGAGTTCCTTATTCCGAAAAAGGTAAAGGGTACATCATGTCACACGAGGGAAAAGTTGTTCTCGGGATCAGCAACCATTGCAGTAATGAGATTATTAATCGAGAGGGATATAGAATACAATCAGGAAGTATTTGCCTGTTTCGTAGATATTGAAAAGGTGTTTGATAGAGTGAATTGAGAAAAACTGATAGGTATAAAGAAAAAAGGAATAGATTGGAGGGAAAGGAGGCTAATCCGCAACCTGTACATGTCTCAGACTGCTCAGCTGCGAGTGGGGAACGGGGAGTCCGGATGGGCAGTGTTAGGAAGTGTTGTAAGGCAGGGTTGCTCATTAAGACCGTTGCTGTTTAACGTGTATTTGGAGGAAATGATTAAAGAGGCATGAGAAGAACGGGAGAAAGTAATGAATGCGACGTGGAATGCGTTAAATCAGTTACGTTCGCTGATGGCCAAGCTTTAGTTTGTCAGTCAGCCAAGGGGTTGCAAGCATTGCTGAGTGATTTGGAAATGCAGAGCAATAGATATGAGATGAGAATCAATATTATTTAAATTAACGTGATATGATTTTTCTGAAAGACAAAGGCTAAGCTTAACCTTGTAATAGAAGGGGGAAAGCTAGAGCAGGTTGAGCAGTTTACGTATGTCGGTGTTATATAAAGTGTTTTAGACCAAATTGGTCAAAGTAGCAGGAAAATAAGGAGAAGAATTGCACTAGGCAAAGAGGCTTTCACCAGGAGGAGGAAATCGACGACAGGGACGTTGAGGAAGGATGGTAACAAAAGAATCGTCAAAATTTTGATATGGAGCGTAGCTTCTTTATGTTTACCTTGAAGTACAGGAAAGCTTTTCAATATTCCGTTCGTACGGATAAGATACTATTTCTCCCAGAGCGTCCACTCTTTTCCTCAGCCCTTGTTCAATGGAGCGTGAGACGCCTACCCGAAGGACCACCGTCGTCGCAAAACAGCGATGCCTTCACCTTTCCACCTCGCAATTCTTTCCTCCCACCTTCTCGTTTATTTCCATTCCCCGAGTTATCCGCGTTGGCCCACTATTCTTGATTCACCTGTGCCATGTTTTCGCAGTAGCCCCACTAATCTTTAATCTCCGACTCTACGTGCTTTTGCGTAATAGCTCAGGATTTCATTTCGTCCCTATTGATTTTTCTCGCGCCGCTTTTGAGAAGAATTGCACGTTAGCCACTTTTCCTCGTGGGGGACGTCGCTCCCTGATTCGTTCTCCCCGTTTAGAATCTTCCGGGTCAGGTAGATGGGTTGGCCCGGAAAGCAGTGGCGGATTGCCCGGCTGACACAAAATCTACGGTTTGGAATTCCACCGCTCGGATGCATGGGGCGCACTCACGAACCCTCCGTGCGGAAGAAGAGTCGGGGATCGATCCAGGAGTCTCGCATGGAAACTATAAACGCGCCTCTGATAACAAGTTTATTTTCATCTCTTCCCATTGCCGACGTTCATTTGAAAACGCTAAACACCGATTCATACAATAGAATGTTGCATTTAAGGGCGTATTAATTTTTGTTGTTGGATGACAGTTTTTAGCTTTTGAAAGAATCGAATAAAAACCTAAGCTAGAGTCAAGATGAAAGAGGGCTTCCATGTTCTCAATTTTGCCGTGACAATGCAGACGTCTGTCTCAATGGCCGCCTCGACCCTTTCCTGTTAAAACCATCCCCCCCTCCCCCCGGCTTCAGGCGCCCCACCCCCTCCATCCCCCTCTCACCCCCGGCCCACCACAAAACCCACTTCCGGGGGCCCTCGTCCGTCCCTCCACCCCCCAACCGCGGGACCCCTCCCACCTCTCAGGTTACCTCACCCTCCGCCCTTTGCCTCCACCCCTTCCCTCACCCGTGCCTTCATCCAACACCGCGCTCCGCTCTCTCGGTTCCCATCCCCGAGTCCCCAAGGACCCAACCATGGCGGCAGCAACATCCCCCAGGAGCCCACCACCCCTAATCGCGCCCCACCATTCACTCCCATAAGGGAGATAGGAAAAGATGGCCACTCTTGTCTCACTTCTCCCGGCGTGAATGGCCGCAAAGTAAACTTGAGCCATCCGAAAAAGAACCACCTCCTCCGCGGCCTAATCCCCCTCCACCAGGGAACGGCTCCCATTTATTTATACATATATATATATATATATATACATATATATATATAAAGGTGCATTGTTATATAGGTATATATGTATATATATATAATATATATAAATATATATATATACGAGGGTCATCCGGAAAGTAGACCCGTTCGTGCCGCATGAAGTGCTGACTACGCGAGTAGCCGCTGGACGAGGTCAGATAGCTTCAGTGGCTTGTCTGCCTTCTCTGAGCCAAGTTGCGTGACGCTAGCATTGCCTGTGTTGTTTCTGTGATTGTTTACAATGTTTAAAAAAATTGAGAACGCCGCCAGTTGTGAAGTGAGGGCAGTGATTAAATTCCTCAATGCAAGAAACGTTCGCCCATGTGATATTCATCGCCAATTAAAGGAGGTGTATGGAGACAATGTAATGGACGAGTCGTCTGTTCGGCGGTGGTGTCGCAACTTCAAAATGGGGAGGGGGAACACACACGACGATGAGCGTTCGGGGAGACCGTCTGTCATTACAGACCAACTGGTGAGCTCAGTTGACGAATTCGTGAGGAACGATCGGCGCGTCACAATTGATGACATCTGTGAGCATTTTCCCAATGTTTCTCGAAAAATTGTTCATGAAATTGTTAAACACCATCTGCATTATGCAAAAATTTGTGCAAGATGGGTCCCTCGCGTATCTCAATGAGCTGGCGGCGAAGGACTATGCAGCAGGAATACAGAAACTTGTCACACGTTATGACAAATGCCTTAATTTGCTTGGAGATTATGTTGAGAAGTAGTTTAAAGTATCCTCTTTCAAATAAAATTTTTTATGTTTGTTAATATTTACTTTTGTCTTTTTATTTCACGAACGGGTACTACTTTCCGGATGACCCTCGTATATATTAATAAATAAATATAAATAAATAAATAAATAAATAAATAAATAAATAAATATATATATATATATATATATATATATATATATATATATATATATATATATATATATATATATATATATATAAGTGTATTGTCTTCCCCACCTCCCGGCCGCCGCTTCTTTTCCCCAAACCTCTCTCGCGCACTCCAGATTACTAACCGCCGCTCTCTTCCCCCCTCCTCCACCTCTCCCACCATTCAGGGACCTTTTGTCCTCCCCACCCCCTCCCTCTCCTCCTCCCCGCCTCAGGAGCAAGGCATTCCATCCCCACTCTCCACCCTCGCCCCTTCGTTCCTCCTGATTCTCGTATCCAGGCTCTCATTCAGCACTTCCTCTCCCTCCCACACGCACTCCTTCCTAATCCCGTGCTTCTTCATTCTTCCCCCCTCCCCCCTGCCCCGCCCCAGGGTTCTCTTCTCTATCTCTAAAACTCTTTGCCCCCTCCACACCCGTCGCCATCTCCCGCGGCCTTCATTATCTCGCCCGTCTTGACGCTTCATATTTGTTCTTCTTCCACGAATTTCCCTGCAAACTCGCTCCTTTCCCGACCTCTCCCTCCCTCCCTCCCTCCCTCATCGCATCCTTCCCCCTCTCTCCGTCCAACCCAGCCCCTCGCCCCGCCCATTTTTATTGCCCCGTTAGCGTTACCGGGACGACTCCATGGGTAATGGGGGAGATTTTGGGCCATGGGACTCCTTTCCCCCCCGTGACAATTCGCGCACTCTCCCCTTCCACCTTCAGTACCCTGCAAACAACCCTCCGTGTCCAACGCCTAAATTTCCCTTCGATTCGCCTTTCTCTGCGGTCAATTTGTATGCATATGAGTGTGATTGTGTGTACATACATGTATACATTCATTTATATATATATATATTATTATTATTAGGTAATCTACCGGTTAAGGTAGATTTTGGATGGACATAGCCACTAATTAAATTATTCGTGACTCCTAGCAAAACACAACATCCTACTCTATATCAGGTCCCTCTTCATATCTGAGTACATTCTTCCTCCCTTCATCCCGTCCAACATCCCTATCCTGTTCCTTCCCTTTCCTCGTTTGCCCAACATTATCCCCTCAATTACAGTCGTCAACATCCCGCTGCCGGTCAATACCCCCTTCAGCCACTTTTCATGCCTCCATAGGAATTGTCCCAACAAACCCCTCTCTTCGCCCGCCATACCAAGTACTTCATCCGATATATATACGCACAAGCCCTTCCACCACGTCAAGGTTGTAGTCCGGGAAGGAATATATATATATATATATATATATATATATATATATATATATATATATATATATATATATATGTATATATATATATATATATATATATATATATATATATATATATATATATATATATATATATATATATCCCTTCCCGGACTACAACCTTGACGTGGTGGAAGGGCTTGTGCGTTCCGATGACCCCTAGAGCTGTGCTGGCAGGAGTAATAATAATTGCTCCTGGTAGGGTCAACCATGGTCATAAGTCGAAGGTTAGGAGCCAGACGAAAGGTAGTCCATGCATTGTCTGTTCCTCAGTGAGGCGGCTGCAATGGCGTCTGACCCCAGTGGGGCGGCCAGTAAGTGATGGTGTCACGTTAAAAACACTATTGAGGAAGGCAACGGAAAACCACCTCAATTATCATTCCCAAGAAAAATATGATGGACAAAACAGAGATTTTGAGTCCTGGCAACTACGGAGCTCGGCCCAATCGGCCGTGTGTCGAGCCCGGCAGCGGGGGAGGCAAGGCTTCCGCGGTCGTCATCCCACGAAACCCTTGCAAGGGAAAACCAGCAGCAGCAGGACAGAAGACGTAGGAGAAGAAGACCACATTAGTTAGAATAGGAACGTGGAATGCTGGGACAATGATGAGGATAGGTAAGCTGAAAAATATGAAGCGAGAGATGGAAAGGGGAAAAATAGATATTTAGGTCCATGCGAGGTGAGATGGAAGGATAGCGGGGATTACTGGAGTGATAAGTATAGAATAATATACAGCAGCGGGGACGAGAGCCAATGAGGGGTTGCCATAGTATTAAATGAAGAGGTAGGAAGTAGCGTAGTCAACATAGAGCAGGTAACAGATAGATTTTTCCTAATAGAAATAAAAGCAGAACCGACGAACTTAGTTATTATTCAGGTATACATGCCGCCGAGCAACCATAAGGAAGAAGAGGTCGATAGGATATACGATTATTTAGAGGAAATAATCGCATGTGTTCCGGCTGGGAAACATTTGATAGTGATGGGGAATTGGAATACGACGGTAGGCGAAGGAAGAGATGGTGATGAGGTCGGGGACTACGGTTTAGGCACGAGGGTTGGCCGCGGGGAGAAAGCGGTTGAGTTCTGCAAGAGACAGGGGCTAGTCATCACCAATACTTGGTTAAGACACCACAAAACACGTAGGTATACATGGAAGATGCCAGGTGACTCAGAAAGGTATAGGCTAGATTATATCCTGGTTAGACACAGGTTTAAGAACAGTATGATAAATTCGCACAGATTCCCGGGAGCGGATGCGGACTCAGACCATAATTTAGTTGTTACGAAATGTAGCGTCCGTTTCTAAAAGATAAGGCAGGGGCTGCGAGTTAGAAAATGGAATGTAGAAGCATTGGATGGTTTGAAAAGAGAGGATTACCAACAGGCGGTAGAGGAAATCATGGAGGATGGTAAATAGCTGCGTACTATCGAAGAAAAAAGGGAAAGATTCAAGAAAGGGTTGTCTAAAGCCACAAAACACACTATTGGAACCATTAACGCTAAATGGACTAGGAAACCATGGATCACGGATGAGATGATTGCAAAGATGGATGAGTGGCGAATATGGAAGAATGTAAATACAGAGTTAGGCAAAATGAAGTACAAAGAATTAAACAATAAATTGTGGCGTACAACAAATAAAGCAAAAGAAGCATGGTGGAAGACGCAGTGCGAGGATATGGAAAGCCCGAAGAGGAAGGGTGAAATCGGTGCGCTGTACAGCAAAGTTAAATCGTTATCGGGAAGTAAGAAACGAAGAACTATGCTAACAGTTAGAGATAAGCGGGTAAGGTAATAGTTGACGCAGGAAAGATCCAAGAGAGATGGAAGGAGTATATAGAAGAACTGTATAGTAAAGAACTCAGACCAACAAAGTTATACATTGAAAAAGAAAATGACGGAGAGGAAGACAGCTTAGATCCAGGCATACTAGACAATGAGATAGAAAGGGCATTAAGGGAGATGAAACTAAATAAGGCCGTGGGGTTGGATAACATTCTCGCGGAACTATTGAAATGTTTAGGAAAATGTGGGAGGCAGAGGCTATATGGGCTGATTCGTAGTATTTATGAGGAAGGTATTTGGCCGGATGACTTTGTGAGATCAGTTTTAGTTCCTATCCCGAAAAAGGTGAAGACTACATCATACGAGGACTACAGGACAATAAGTTTGATATCCCACGCAGCTAAGTTGTTCTCAGGATCATAAACAAAAGGATAGAGAGTAGGGCAAATGATTACTTAGGGGATGATCAGTTTGGGTTTAGGAAGGGGAGAGGTACGCGAGATGCCATTGCAGTGATGAGATTGTTAATCGAGAGGAATATAAAACACAACCAGGAGGTATTTGCCTGTTTCGTAGATTTCGAAAAAGCGTTTGATAGAGTAAATTGGGAAAAAGTAATGAGTATATTGCAGAAAATAGGAATAGATTGGAGGGAAAGTAGGCTAATCCGCAACCTGTACATGTCTCAGAATGCTCAGGTGTGCTTTGTTATAAATTGCAGAAGCCTCAAGAACAAATCAGCGGATCTAGAACACATAATCCAAACTCATTCCGCTGATATAGTATTAGGCACAGAGAGTTGGCTGTGCAATGATATTAATGACCAAGAAATTTTCCCAATAGATTTCAAAGTTTACCGACACGATAGAGATACAAGACCCGGAGGAGGGGTTTTCGTGGCAGTTAAAAGTCATTTTGAAAGCAGGCAAGTTTCATTTGAAAATAATAACATAGAAAGTGTTTGGTGCACCTTACTACGGACCAATCAACCCAACATAAATTTATGCTCTTTCTACAGACCTCCAGACTCAGATTTGAAAACACTTCACACCCTCAACGATCAAATTCACAAGTTTACACGTAAATATAATAACAGCATAAACATAATTGGTGGCGACTTTAACCTCCCTGGTATAGATTGGGACAGCAATATCGTTAAATCTGGGACCCGCGATCGCGAATCTTGCAATTCCATGATAAAATTGGTTCAAAGAAACTCCCTCCATCAAGCAGTACGCATGCCCACCCGTGGAAAAAACATATTGGATCTATTTCTTACAAACACGCCGGAACGTATTATTAGTGTATCAACTGATGAGGGCTTGAGTGACCATAAAGCAATTAATGTCCATTTGGACATAGCAATAAAAAAGATTGTTAAACCAAAAAGAAAAATTTATAATTACCATAAAGCAGACTTTGAATCTTTTGCCAATCAATTAAACTCTTCACTACCCGAGTTCAAAACCCGCTTAAGTCATGCCAACGTGGAAGAAACTTGGACAGAATTTGTCAATATCATGCAAAAAGGAATCGTAGATTTCATACCTATAAAAAACGTTAAAGCAAATCGCGACCCCAGGTGGTACAATAAAGACGTTAGAAAAGCCCTTCGAAAGCAGAGAATGCTACACTCTAGGGTAAAGAGGGCAGGCGTGAACACATCATCTCCTGAGAATACACAATTATGGGACACATATAGATCCTCTAAAATTGAAACCAAAAAACAATTACGTAGCGCCTTACTGGAATTTAAACGCAAAGTACTTTGCGAGCACTTGGACACTGACCCCAAAGCTTTCTGGTCATATGTTAGGGAAGTAAATGGGAGTAAACAAACCGTGGCTTGCTTAAGGGATTGTAGCAATGTAATTCATACAGACAGCGAGGTTAAAGCTAACATCTTAAATTCATTCTTCCAAAGCGTTTTCTCGAATGATGTTGCCACCGCATATCTCCAAGAAACAATACATACTCCACCCATGGAAAAAATAACAGTGGACCAACAAGGAATTCTAAAATTACTTAATGAGATTAAACCCAACAAATCCCCGGGTCCCGAAAATATACCAGCTAGGGTGATAAAACATTTAGCTCCAAACATTGCCCCGTACCTTGAATTTATATTTAACAAATCCCTCACAGAGTGCAAAGTACCTAAGATTTGGAAAACCGCGCAAATAACGCCTATTTTTAAAAGTGGTGACAGGGAGGATCCCAGTAATTACAGACCTATATCTCTCACTTCTATCTGTTGTAAAATATTAGAGCACATAATTGTCAGTTCAATAATGAGACACCTTGACAACATTAACTTTTTAAGTGACAATCAACACGGATTCAGGAAAACCCGCTCCTGCGAAACCCAATTAGGATTATTTACACATGATTTACTTGTATCTGGTGAGAGAGGTAGGCAAGTGGATGCCATCTTCTTAGATTTTCAAAAGGCATTTGATAAGGTCCCACATGGTAAACTCATTCATAAATTAAAGGTCGCGGGTATAAACAAGGGCGCTATAAGTTGGGTTAAAGATTTTCTTTCAGAGCGGGAACAGAGGGTAGTCCTTGATGGCGCTAGTTCCGACAGCGTTCGAGTCACGTCGGGGGTACCTCAGGGAAGTGTGATCGGGCCGTTACTTTTCTTGATTTTTGTTAACGATTTGAACCGCGAAGTGAAAAGTAACATTAGGATGTTTGCGGATGACACGGTGATCTATCGGGAGATATCTGGGGATGAGGATCGTTTTATTCTAGCGCAGGATTTAGATTGCATTACTAAATGGTGTTCTAACTGGGGATTGACTCTAAATTATAATAAATGTTCAGTGGTAAATTTCTTTAAAAGATCAACGGGATTTGCTTACAAATTAGCTGGAGGTGACCTAGCAGTAGTTGATACGGTAAAATACCTAGGTGTCACATTCACTAAAGACTTAACTTGGGGGACTCACATACGTAAAGTCTGCGGTCAAGCAAATAAAAAATTGGGATTCATTAGACGCATTGTCGGCAAAAGTGACTCAAAGGTCAAGGAACGCTGTTACCACGCTCTTGTAAGGCCTCATTTAGAATACGCATGCAGCGTGTGGGACCCGAGTGAAAAAGGTCTCATTCGGGAAATTGAGAAGGTTCAACGCCGGGCAGCCCGTTTTGTAAAAAATTCCTACGATAAAACGCAAAGCGTTACCGAAATGCTCATGGATTTGGGGTGGGAATCATTAGAAGAGAGACGATTCAATGCAAGACTGAAATTATTAAATAAATTCAGATCCGCATGTTTCAGCACCGAGGTCTCGCAGATTATTCGTACTCCTACATACATTGGTCGCTTGGATCATGCATATAAAATTCGGGAAATAGATGCCAGGACTAGCCGACTCAAGGACTCCTTCTTCCCACGGACAATACGGGATAGCAACTGTAGGATTATAGATAGTAAAAATTCCACTTGCCACCCTCAGTGTCTAAAAAATAATTAGTTCTACTTAAATGCATGCTCCTCCACTAACCTTATGTGTTTTGTTATAATAACCCATTCTTTCCGCATGATATCATTCGTGTTCTGTTCATCTGTTTTTAAGTTTCCCTTTCAGTCCCTCTTCCCTCCCGGCGGGGGGAAATTCCTGCTACCTGCAACGTTGGGTCGAATTCCCTTCCTTTTACTGTCTCTTTGGGGGGTTGAGTGTTTTGTGGTGCATTTTCATGTGGTAGTGATGTTTCACATTCTTGCTTGTTGTGTCCTGGCTTGCGTGTTTTAGGATGGCTTTCGTGCTGTATCCTGGGGTGCAGTTTTTTTGTTGTTTTGCGGTGTATGTGTTTGCATGAGTATTGGATGGAGGGAGTTTTGCATGAGTGTGTGCGCTGCTGGGGTGTAATTTTCCGTGTTGTTTTTTGCATGTGGTATTTTTCGTTTTTACGGTTGGTGACCTAACACCCCCCGCCACACGCCCTTGCGGCGGCTTGCGGGGTATTATGTAGATGTAGATGTAGATGTAGGTGCGGGTGAGAAACGGGGAGTCCGGATTGGTAGTGTTAGGAAGAGGTGTAAGGCAGGGTTGCCCATTATCACCGTTGCTGTTCAACCTGTATGCAGAGGAAATGATTAAAGAGGCATGGGAAGAACTATAAGTAGGAATGAAAGTAGGCGGGGAATTCGTAAAATCAGTTAGGTTTGCTGATGACCAAGCTTTAGTGTGTTAGTCAGCCGTGCGGGGATCTTAGCCAGCCTGTGCGGGGTTAGCCAGCCTGTGCACGCCCAAGGGGCGTGCACAGGATCTGGGATGGGAACCTCAAGATATGCGAAGACTCAGGGCTAGATTAAACTTGTTAAAAAGGCGTGTGGTTTCGTATCCAACGTTACGGATTTAATTAGGCCCCTTAATTACATTGGCAGGGCTGACAGTTGTTACAAAATTAGAGTGTCTGATTTTCGGCCAGATAAATTCAAGTATACGATTACGCGCACACTATTTGTGGCAACAATAAAAGGGTACACGCTGTCTAAAGGGGAAAAAGGGCATGCATAAAAGGGTACAAATAGGAACGGGCTGGCTAAAATAGGGGTATAAAAGATTAAATTCCCACAAAACACTCTCCAAGTCTGGCGTCTTAACACCCTTGCCGTGTGCGCTTGAGCCAGGTGGGGTGAAGGAGAATGTTTGTGAAGTCTATTGAATTAGTGAATTGCCCGCCCGGAATGCGTAGAATACTAGGCGGTAATAAGTGTCTGAATTACATGTTGCCTGCCCTCCTTTAATATTTTTTTCTTATCCTCTTTGTTTAGGAATAGGAATAGCTGCTTACTATTTCATACCCGTAATATAAGTAGGCATGTTGCATGGTTGGTGTTCGGGCATCCCATTCAACGCAGTTTTTGGTGGATCGCGGGGTGCGAGGTGCATGAGGAGGTAGAGGGAATATATATTCAGAATGGCTGGTGACTTACCACCCCCTGCCGCACGCCCTTGCGACGGCTTGCGGGGCAATACGTTGATGTAGATCGCCACAATTCATCTTAATTACATTTTCACAAACTCGCTCATTTGCCTTCAGCTATGCACACTTGAAGTGTGTTTAAATATTCAGTGGAATGAATTGTTCTGTCCCTGTGAAAACCGACACTCTCATTATTTTTCGCTTCTTTTTTTTGCCTATTTGCTTAAAAAATTTCCCTTCCATAATTTTGTTTCCACGTTATTCATTGCTTACCTTTTGATTAACGTGCCGCCAGTTTTGCATATGAGTTTGTTTACGTGTAGCACCAGAATTAAAAAATAACGGTTTGTTTTTCCAACCTTTTTAACTTTGCCTCGTCATAATTGGTAGGGCTTATCGAAATTGAATCATTGTCGAGACACCCATAGTGTACGAAGGCATTAAAAATATACCTCCTTAATATTAATGGGACGAGAGTTTTTAGCATCGATCGAAAAACGACAAAAATCACGCTCGACGACTTTCTTCCGCTCAGTTTGACTGCTTTTAATTCAATTGACGCCATTGCTGCCGGCTTGAAGCGCTGGCGTATACGAATGTGAAACGTACGGGGCCAGGTGCACAGGAAAGAGCAACAATTATTCATGGGCAACGGTAAGCGTGCGTTATGGAAAAACTCTGTATGATTTGGTCGTTTGCGTGAGTTTTATATCACACATATGTGATACAAATATATATATATATATATATACATATATATATATATATATATATATATATATATATATATATATATATATATATATATATATATATATATATATATGTACCACAAATGTGTGTATATAAAAAATAAATATGTATATACATACTTATGCGTGTATACACCCATACACACATGTATATACACGTATATTTATTTTTGTATATGGGAGTATACGCGCACTAGTAATGCTTATATTAAAATAGAGGTGTATGAAATATGTGTGATATAAAACTCATACAAATGACCATACATAAATAAATAAATATAGTATATACACACATATATATGTATATTTGTATGTATATGAAGGCATAAATGCATATCCATATATTCAGTCCAGATAAATAATTAAAACGGGTTGTTATTTAGCATACGGTATCGCTGCTGCTCCCCCCATTCTCCCCATCCCGCCCTTCGACCCTTTCACTTTCATTCCTTTCCCTTTCCTTCTCCTCCTTGCATTGAGCATTTTCCCCCGTCCGTCGCCATTTCCCATTTCGCAGGGCGCACTCCCCACCATTGCGTCTCCCCTTCGCCTCCTGCGTCTCTATTCATAGCCCGCGGCTCTCCCCTAGATTATTTCCATTCAACGGCGATGGAAATAGTCCTAGAATCATTCACACTCTCTCGGCGGCCACCGCGCCCGGAGATCGCCAGGCGCGCTGTCCTCTGCCCACCTGACCTCTGCCCTGCTGCCCTCCAACTCCCTATCCGGAATCCTTAATCATTCCCTCAATCCGAAGATTGATCGACTCCCGCCCTCCATTCTTCCCCCCTCCTTTCCCTTTCCTTGTTGAGATTCTCTTCCATTCTCCCGTACTTTTACTTTCCCTCTTCTTGTTTTGAATTTCCTTTCGCTCTTCAGCTTGCGCCTCCGAAATACGCATTTCGAAGGTCACGTTCATTCTCTGGACTGATTTTTCCAAGTTGATGCATAAACTATCGATGGTTTTGGTTCTTAAATTTCCACGGCTCGTGAGACAGTCGGCGGCCTCCTCCTGTCTTCTGCAGTGTCTTCTTTTTACGGCACTGGTCACCTCTCAATCACGAACGCCTCATGCACACAGATATGCGCCTTAATATTTTCACCCGGGAATGAGTTGAAGCAATCGAAACCGATCGAGAGGGAATTTCTCTTGCATGAAAAAATCCTAAACAAGTCATAACGAATAACTTCTCCCTCAAAAATTCCTGACACGCAGTCATTCGCGAACATCTTTAAAAAATAAAGCTGTATTGCCTACTATGGATTTGGGATAACGCATGAGACTAGTTAATGCTTTTTCATGTAGAATATGTTTATGAAATATTTCAGGAAAATTGATAGCCTTAAATACTTATTCTTAGCTTAGTTTTTAAATGAAAATGGAAATATTTTCAGCATAAGTACATACAGGTAGAATTCGCCCTGCACTTAACTAGAGCGCACTTGAAAAATGGAAATAACAGATTTCGTCACGTATTTTCAAAATTTAACACTAGTCCGATTGTTGGCGCACATCACAGGTGAATGTATGGCATAGGATATGAGCCGTAATGGTATCAAGCAAACCGGAGATTAATTAATTATGATCCCAACCCGAAAATACGGAGAAGTATCTATGTCCAAATAATTAAATAGTAATTAGGAGTGAAGCTAACAGGGGCAGATGAAAATGGTGGAGAGTAAGTTAGAAGATATGGAGCCATTTCAAAGGCAAGGGAAATTAGAAATCTATACAAAGAGTTAAAAAATTCCAGAATATAGCAAGGGAAATACGTAGCAACCATAGAGATAAGAGAGGAAATTCAAAATTAGAGCCGAACAATACTCAGGAAAGACGTAGAAATACGGAGAGGATCCAATGGCAAAGATATAATAGCGGCCAATCTAGCAATGGAAACGGAAAGGATAATACCTTGGGTCTAGGAATGTTAGGTTATGATATAGCAGAAAGAGCGCCAAGGGAAATGAGATCGAATAAGGTGGTAGAAATAGATAATGTCCGGACCATTACGGAAGATTTTAGAGAAAGAGGGAACGAAGTGGAATTCTGAACTTACCTGTAGTTCGTATATCAGGAAGAAACTTGGTCAGGGGATTTTATAGAATCGATTGTGATTCATATCGCGCAAGAGAGCAAAGCACTATCATGGAAGTTCCTTAGGAAGAAAGTTTCACATGCAAGAAGACAGTTCTGAGAGTCGTCAATGGAATGTTACACAACGGTACAAACATTTACCTTGGCGGTCACCAGTTAGCTTTAGAAAGAGATTAAGCCAAGAAGCCGAGGTAGATTAAGTCGAGCAAAGCAGTAGGAATACAGGGTTCGTCCGGAAAATAAGTGTACTGACTCCTGGGCTGGGCGCGCCGCTCCAGGGACCGCTCTGACGGGCTGCAATTGGAGGGGGATATGTTGGCAAGCGACGCTGAAAAAGGCAGTCGGCTCTGAGCTGTGGTGTAGTGAGGAGCTCTGTTAACGCGAACCTCCACGCTCGACCCACGTCACGGAACGCGATGCCGAAGTTTTTGGAGCAGCGTTATTCCATCAAATTTGCGGTAAAGCTTGGGAAATCGTCTACCGAGACTGTCGGTATGATTAACCAGGCTTACGGGGAGTCAGCCATGTCCAGAAACATGATCTTTCGGTGGCACAAGATGTTCGTGGAGGGCAGAGAAGAGGTCGACGACGAGTCTTCGAGAGGTTCCCGATGATGCCTTCGCGGGAGCGTTCCAGGAATGGGAACGCCGCTGGAACAAGTGTATCGACTCACAAGGGTCCTATTTTGAGGAATATTAGCTTAAGATATGTAAAAGTGTAATAAATTTTTTTTCCTGAGCTTAGTACACTTATTTTCCGGACGAACCCTGTAGATTATCTTTTAATGGAATATTCCAACAGATTATCCATCTATATAAAAATCCCAGCAGAATTGATAAAGACTTAAGGAAAAAGTGAATTCAAGGGATTAATTTAACTTATTCGCAGTATTCGTAATTGAGGAATATAGCCAGAAGAATTAATTAGCTCAATTCTAATTCCGATCCCGAAGTCTCTGCGCGCAATTCATATCATCCTATCCCTCCAAACAGATTTTCGTGCGACCTTCTCCTCTTTCATTCCTCTTTCTAGTATACTTACTTGTCTCTCATTTTATCCGTCCAATTGCTCTTCGGGATTGTACTCCAGCTTCAGATTTTTTAGGGCTGCAATTATTCTCTGGTTTGATTTTCCAATTGTCCATTTTCAAGCACTTTAGACACGTGTCGAGTTCTCTTAAAGAAACTTGTATTCTTCAAGCAAATAATGATAAGTTCTTCGGATTGAATAGTAGTATTTTACGTTAATTAGACTCCATTTTTAATGTACATGGTGCATGTGGAAACTTGCGCAGGAACTACTTTCTGAATTAAACTGGATCTAGATATGATACGGTGGGAGAGATCATTACAATAGGATTGGAGAGATCAAGAGTAGAACTGACGTATTTAAGATGTCATTTTTCCCAAGAAAGATACTGGATCAGGGTAAGCGACTGCGAAAGGGGGGGGACGGGGGAGAATGAGCGTATTTCTCTTTTTACGTCCTGATTTGTCAAGTATGCTGCAATTATTCCATCTAACCTTGGCATTATCTTGCATGCTACTGGCAGCTCGTCTCTAATGCGTATAGTTCTACATGCGCATTACTTTAATGGTGGACTTCGTAGGTACATTAGGGCATGCGCCTTTAAATATTATTATCTACATGTTTTGACATATTTTACATATTTATTTCAACTGAATTTTAAGCAAAACTTAGTTTTTGATGTTGCATGCCTGGTGTTGAATCATCCCCTGCCACACATTTTGACAGTGGCTGGCGGGATGCCACCAACAAGTCGAAGAAAAGCAGTACCGGGCGTGAAGAATTCTACTGAACGGACCGGAAGTGTGGATAGCGAGTGCTGGCGCTCATTGGAAACACGAAGATTTTATTCGCGACTTTCACTAGTAATAAGGCGTAAAAAGCATCCTTGCCCTGATACAGATAAAATGATTATAAACTGCACCATCAGGTGAATCCAGAATGAGAACACTGATCGGCTCCCGATTGAACCGGTAAAAGGACCTGTTTACCCCTCAAGGTGCGGGCCCTTGAAAAATGAACCGAGAAAGAGATTGGCAAAATGTTAAATCTGTGAGTGCGATGGTGTAGGTTATATATGGAGCAGAGACATGGACTTGGCGGAGAGATGACGTAACAGGAATGGAGGTCTTCGAAATCTGGGTCTGGAGGAGAATTGAAGGAAGTTTAGAGTGGGAGGATGGAGTACGGAATGAGGAGGTGTCAGGAAGGATTGGAGAAGAGAGAGAGAATGAGTGTAGAAAATGAAGGAAAGGAAGGTTAATAATGGGCATTGCATGGGGAGGGAGTGCAGTTAAGAGGGAATGATGGGGGGAAGAGGGGACAAGGGAGGCACGATGTATTTGGTATTGTCGGACATTGTTTAGATTGGGGGAAGTATGAAGGAATCAAGAGAAAGGCTCAGGACAGGAAGACATGGAGATCAACCATGGGAGAGAGAACCAGCCACACAAGAGAACAACCAATGAGGATGATTTATTCCTCACACGGTTCGCGACGCCAACATCAGGAAATATTCCTTTCCACAATTCTCGCTCCCCGAATCAAAAATGTCATGGGATACAAATGATTAACGAACTTCACCACTGTTGGCATCCACCCAGTTTCATATGGCCACTCGTGAGCTCAAAGGATGTGATGCGACCATAAACGTCTCTGGTCCACAGAGGGCAATAGCTCACACGAATTTTTTTAATGTTTCAACTACTTTTGAACTATAACCTAATATTCTATTAGAACTTTGCACCTCTTTATCCCGTGCATATGTCTTCTTGGCACACAATGTCCTGCGATTGATTTCCACGGACTTCTTCCATCGGATGCCATACTGTTTGCACCGATGACACGCGCTCATGTTTCTCGCCTCGATGCCTCTTCCTTCATATTGCCTGACGCTACGATTTCATTTTTATTCCCAACGACTGACGTGCGCCATCGACTCTTCAAATTACGCCATCCATCGAATTTGAGGATTCCTGCTGGCCTTCTCGATTCTCAAATATAATCGCGATTCAATGTCGAAATGGAGCAGGGAAGTCTCTCCTCCACTTTCCTTTGACTCCGTTCTTTGATTCTTTTAAGGTTCGGTCAATGATCGTCGATGGCCATTGATAAAATGGAATGGTCGTCACATCTCGATGCCATATAATCAGTTATGTTTGTCACGGTGGGACAGCTTACGAGATTTGAATCGTCTAAACCATAATAGCCGAATGCGGGAGGGTATTAAATAGTTCTGAGAGGAAGGGGTTTGGATGTCATGGGTGAACGTGTTGGGGAAGGAGTATTAGAAATCTCTGTAACAGAAGAATGCGGAGGAAACAATGGAGCAGGCGTGGCAGACGCGAAGGCATGGAGACGAGTGCGTTCTCCGACAGAACATGAAATCTGAACTTTTGAACCTGCCTCGGAGCGATGTGAGTGAATGGCATGTGAGTTTGAACTCCCCTTTTTCATTCCCTAGCCTCAAAATTTTCTGCGAAATCGGGCAGATGCCACACGATCGTCGATCGTTGATCTGATTCATATCGATAGAAATTTGGTGGCGTTGGGAAAGGTAAGTATTGAAGAACGTGGACAGTGTAAAATGATTGAAAGGGCAAAGGAGTAAAATATATAAAACGAATTTATTGATCTAAGGAGTTTTTGAGGAAATGCGTGGGAATTATAAAGAATGAAAATGGAGTAAACATCTTGCGGATAGGGTAGACTTCTCGGGGGTAAGTTTCGGATAAAACGAGAAGGGACAGAATTTCGGAGGAATATCATCAACCAAAATGTTGTTTCCGATTCCAGATTACTTATCACCACTGGTCCTTACACTGCACTGGATTGATTTGGGTGCAATGAAATATCCGCCCGGGGTTGATATCGAAATAATGGCAGGCCTCAAAGACATTTGTTGGATTGGTTTATCATTTGGGGAACTACGTAAAATAAAATGGGTACAGATGATGGTTCTCGATTCACGTTCGATACATATGGAATCATGTTATAACGATGTCGCCTCCGTATTTTATAAGAAAAATCGCGCAGCAGTCCGGGCGGCAGGCGTGTTGTGCACGAGAGGCCCGTTCGATCGGAAGTTGCAGTTATGGTGGGCGCGTGGGCTACCCTCCCCTGCGACATACCATCTCAGCTCTTTAAGAAACGCTGCACGAAAGAGTTTATCAAACCATCGTCATTACGGCCATTTGGTAGCCATTGTTGTGACGATACTCACTAAACGAAACCTCATTTTTAAGAGTAAAATTTCCGGGCTCAAAGATGTTTATCTGTAAATTTTTAAACGGGAGTCGATAAGTTTATTTTCTCGCCGACACAAAAAAAAGCTCCATCTCCAAAACATCGTTAATTGCCGTTCACGCCTCTCTGCGAAATTATGAGACAAAATTAAGGTTGAGAAAGTTGCTGGAAATTATTCGAGCTTTCGCGATGAGTTTGTTGACTGAAGGTTTCTTTCTTTAGAATCCGAGATTTTACAGTACAAGAACTGGCAGTTTAAAATCCATATTCAGCAGAAATATTCAGATGGCTAGTAAGATAAGTAGATAAATTTTAAATTAGATTTATCTATGATAATCGCGAATATAATCCGTTATATCCATACCGAAGCCAAGATAATTACTATCAGATACCAGCGACCAATTGCATATTAACAAGTCAGGAGAATTTAAAATATCTTCCTTAAACGTTAAAAGGTCGACATCGTTATAGCAACTTCTTGTTATACTTCAAGCTTTTCTCACGATCGATTAATAAGTGTGATATATTTCATGCATAAAATTTTGATGCTGGATTTCAAAGGGAATTACTTAAGACAATTGCAAAATGGATCGAACTAAGATTCTCATCTTTTTTCGATACAATGGTTATGAATCATTGATTCAAGTATTACAGCAATTAAAGGTAGGTTTTTAAAGATCTATACAGACTAATTAAAGCCTCAACTGGAACTTCCATTTTAATTTTCCTGTATTATTAACTTACATTTTTCTTCGTAACCTCGGTCTACCTTCGTGAGCTCTAAAATAGCAATTCCCTTTCTTCCTCTAACTATAGCGCGTATAATATTATTAATAAAAATATAAAAGTCATTGACAACACTGGCAATGATTTAGAAAGACATGTGACACGCACTTCCCCACAAAGGCGTCCTAAATTACAGTCAGACACTAATAAGGACGTTATTCAACATCAAAATAATTTAACTATACTTGTTATAAATTGCAGAAGCCTCAAGAACAAATCAGCGGATCTAGAACACATAATCCAAACTCATTCCGCTGATATAGTATTAGGCACAGAGAGTTGGCTGTGCAATGATATTAATGACCAAGAAATTTTCCCAATAGATTTCAAAGTTTACCGACACGATAGAGATACAAGACCCGGAGGAGGGGTTTTCGTGGCAGTTAAAAGTCATTTTGAAAGCAGGCAAGTTTCATTTGAAAATAATAACATAGAAAGTGTTTGGTGCACCTTACTACGGACCAATCAACCCAACATAAATTTATGCTCTTTCTACAGACCTCCAGACTCAGATTTGAAAACACTTCACACCCTCAACGATCAAATTCACAAGTTTACACGTAAATATAATAACAGCATAAACATAATTGGTGGCGACTTTAACCTCCCTGGTATAGATTGGGACAGCAATATCGTTAAATCTGGGACCCGCGATCGCGAATCTTGCAATTCCATGATAAAATTGGTTCAAAGAAACTCCCTCCATCAAGCAGTACGCATGCCCACCCGTGGAAAAAACATATTGGATCTATTTCTTACAAACACGCCGGAACGTATTATTAGTGTATCAACTGATGAGGGCTTGAGTGACCATAAAGCAATTAATGTCCATTTGGACATAGCAATAAAAAAGATTGTTAAACCAAAAAGAAAAATTTATAATTACCATAAAGCAGACTTTGAATCTTTTGCCAATCAATTAAACTCTTCACTACCCGAGTTCAAAACCCGCTTAAGTCATGCCAACGTGGAAGAAACTTGGACAGAATTTGTCAATATCATGCAAAAAGGAATCGTAGATTTCATACCTATAAAAAACGTTAAAGCAAATCGCGACCCCAGGTGGTACAATAAAGACGTTAGAAAAGCCCTTCGAAAGCAGAGAATGCTACACTCTAGGGTAAAGAGGGCAGGCGTGAACACATCATCTCCTGAGAATACACAATTATGGGACACATATAGATCCTCTAAAATTGAAACCAAAAAACAATTACGTAGCGCCTTACTGGAATTTAAACGCAAAGTACTTTGCGAGCACTTGGACACTGACCCCAAAGCTTTCTGGTCATATGTTAGGGAAGTAAATGGGAGTAAACAAACCGTGGCTTGCTTAAGGGATTGTAGCAATGTAATTCATACAGACAGCGAGGTTAAAGCTAACATCTTAAATTCATTCTTCCAAAGCGTTTTCTCGAATGATGTTGCCACCGCATATCTCCAAGAAACAATACATACTCCACCCATGGAAAAAATAACAGTGGACCAACAAGGAATTCTAAAATTACTTAATGAGATTAAACCCAACAAATCCCCGGGTCCCGAAAATATACCAGCTAGGGTGATAAAACATTTAGCTCCAAACATTGCCCCGTACCTTGAATTTATATTTAACAAATCCCTCACAGAGTGCAAAGTACCTAAGATTTGGAAAACCGCGCAAATAACGCCTATTTTTAAAAGTGGTGACAGGGAGGATCCCAGTAATTACAGACCTATATCTCTCACTTCTATCTGTTGTAAAATATTAGAGCACATAATTGTCAGTTCAATAATGAGACACCTTGACAACATTAACTTTTTAAGTGACAATCAACACGGATTCAGGAAAACCCGCTCCTGCGAAACCCAATTAGGATTATTTACACATGATTTACTTGTATCTGGTGAGAGAGGTAGGCAAGTGGATGCCATCTTCTTAGATTTTCAAAAGGCATTTGATAAGGTCCCACATGGTAAACTCATTCATAAATTAAAGGTCGCGGGTATAAACAAGGGCGCTATAAGTTGGGTTAAAGATTTTCTTTCAGAGCGGGAACAGAGGGTAGTCCTTGATGGCGCTAGTTCCGACAGCGTTCGAGTCACGTCGGGGGTACCTCAGGGAAGTGTGATCGGGCCGTTACTTTTCTTGATTTTTGTTAACGATTTGAACCGCGAAGTGAAAAGTAACATTAGGATGTTTGCGGATGACACGGTGATCTATCGGGAGATATCTGGGGATGAGGATCGTTTTATTCTAGCGCAGGATTTAGATTGCATTACTAAATGGTGTTCTAACTGGGGATTGACTCTAAATTATAATAAATGTTCAGTGGTAAATTTCTTTAAAAGATCAACGGGATTTGCTTACAAATTAGCTGGAGGTGACCTAGCAGTAGTTGATACGGTAAAATACCTAGGTGTCACATTCACTAAAGACTTAACTTGGGGGACTCACATACGTAAAGTCTGCGGTCAAGCAAATAAAAAATTGGGATTCATTAGACGCATTGTCGGCAAAAGTGACTCAAAGGTCAAGGAACGTTGTTACCACGCTCTTGTAAGGCCTCATTTAGAATACGCATGCAGCGTGTGGGACCCGAGTGAAAAAGGTCTCATTCGGGAAATTGAGAAGGTTCAACGCCGGGCAGCCCGTTTTGTAAAAAATTCCTACGATAAAACGCAAAGCGTTACCGAAATGCTCATGGATTTGGGGTGGGAATCATTAGAAGAGAGACGATTCAATGCAAGACTGAAATTATTAAATAAATTCAGATCCGCATGTTTCAGCACCGAGGTCTCGCAGATTATTCGTACTCCTACATACATTGGTCGCTTGGATCATGCATATAAAATTCGGGAAATAGATGCCAGGACTAGCCGACTCAAGGACTCCTTCTTCCCACGGACAATACGGGATAGCAACTGTAGGATTGTAGATAGTAAAAATTCCACTTGCCACCCTCAGTGTCTAAAAAATAATTAGTTCTACTTAAATGCATGCTCCTCCACTAACCTTATGTGTTTTGTTATAATAACCCATTCTTTCCGCATGATATCATTCGTGTTCTGTTCATCTGTTTTTAAGTTTCCCTTTCAGTCCCTCTTCCCTCCCGGCGGGGGGAAATTCCTGCTACCTGCAACGTTGGGTCGAATTCCCTTCCTTTTACTGTCTCTTTGGGGGGTTGAGTGTTTTGTGGTGCATTTTCATGTGGTAGTGATGTTTCACATTCTTGCTTGTTGTGTCCTGGCTTGCGTGTTTTAGGATGGCTTTCGTGCTGTATCCTGGGGTGCAGTTTTTTGTTGTTTTGCGGTGTATGTGTTTGCATGAGTATTGGATGGAGGGAGTTTTGCATGAGTGTGTGCGCTGCTGGGGTGTAATTTTCCGTGTTGTTTTTTGCATGTGGTATTTTTCGTTTTTACGGTTGGTGACCTAACACCCCCCGCCACACGCCCTTGCGGCGGCTTGCGGGGTATTATGTAGATGTAGATGTAGATGTAGAACCAACGGCATTTACCAACCCACTGCCATTATCATTTCCCATTGTACCTTTCTTTCTTTGCCCACCATATATGAATCTGTATCCTCTCTCCCCAATGAATTCCTCTCGTTCTCTCCCACATTCAACTCTGCAAAGCCCACAATCTACCCTCGTCCTAATCTTGGTCAAGGCGAATGGTTTTATGCTCTGAAATCGCTGCATTGTAATGCACACTTAGCAAATGACTCCGTTTCAAGATACTGTCTCGTAAACTCCCGCAGTTTCTTGCAATTTACCCTTATCCTCTTGCCTCAAACACCTGGTATTTGCAAATTGAGTAGCTTCAGGCGTGATGTGGTGGAAGTCGAACACAATGAATTGAAAATCGGATAGCGGAAATTTATATCAAGTGGAAAAGTACTAAGATCAGTTATACACCTGGTATTTGATTCACAAAGCGCTACGCTTTGTGAATCCTTTTCCTTGCGCCTTTACTTAGAGTACCTGAGGTCGATTATTATATTATTGAGAATGCTTCTTTCGCTGATGAAATTCCTCTCCAGCACCAATGCTCCTTTTGCTGTTCATGCATTCCCCGAATACATCAGCAACTCCACATGCTCTAGCTTATTCCCCCTACTTTAACATTTAACTTCTTTCTCTTTATCGCTTGATCACCTTCAAGCTTAAGTGACGGCTCGTCGCTCGCATTTACGAGGATGGTCCCAGAAGTAACCGGCCTGACCTAGACATGGCGGTAGTTGTTTCAATAATATCTCTGTATTAGAAATTATGCAATCTATAAAGCATATGTTTCAAGTTTGAAGACGCTACGGTGTTTATTGCTTGTTTGGCAGCCATCAATAGTGAGCGACGAGGACGTCACCCGGTGGCGGTGGGGTAACGTCCTCGTCTGCCATTCCAAGGGTCGTGGGTTCGATTCCCGCCTGGGTGAGTTTCTCTCCTTCTAGGGCTTGGGTGCTTTTAAATGACCATTGATATCGTTGTTAATAGTTCGATTTAAAGGCCGAAATGTGCTGTTTTCGAACTAATACTGAATAAATAAATAAAATAAACATTTTCCGTGAAAATGGAAAATATTGGTCCACCTTATGTGACAAAATTCTTTCATTTGAAAGGCCTCAGCCTCACCAATATTAAAGCTGAACTGGATTCTTCTCTTGGTTAGTCTGCCCTTTCGTTTGCAACAGTAAAATATTGGTTAGCAGAGTTTAAACGAGACCGTACGAGCTGTCAAGACGAGATTCGCGTTGGTCGACCAATGTAGTGACGATTCCAGAAACGGCGAAGAATATCCACAAGGTAATACTGAATGATCGTCAACTGAAGTACGTCAGCTAGCGGACATAGTAGGCATTTCAAAAAGTGCGTTACATCACATATTAACTGAAAATTTGGACATTAGAAAGCGGTGTGCAAGATGGGTGCCGCGTTTGCTCACACTCAAGCAAAACCAGGGCCATGAAGATGTTTCAATGGAGTGTTTAGCAAAGTTTTAAAGCTACAAAGCAGAATTTTTGCACCAATTCATCACCATGGATGAAACATGGGTCCATTACTTCACACCCGATACAAGAGAACAATCAAAACAATGGATTCAAAAGGGAGAACCGCCTCCAAAGAAGGCGAAGACCGTTTCATCTTCAGGCAAGTTCATGGCGTCGGTTTTTTGGGATGCATATGAGATAATTTTCATTGACTATCTTGAAAAAGGAAAAACTATCTACGGCGAGTGTTATGCGTTGCAACAATGCAACGTGTGAGCGAAGAAATCAAGCGAAATCGGCCGCATTTGCCTAAGAATAAAGTGTTGTTTTATCAATATAATGCACCAGCTCAGAAATCCGTTATTGCAAAGGCAAAAATTCATGAATTAAGGTTTGAATTGCTACCTCATGCACCCTAATAGCATAACTTAGCCCCCTCTGATTATTTTCCGTTCGCAAACTTGAAAAAATGGCTCGGTGGCACAGATTTTCCAACCGCGAAGAAGCGATGTCGGCAGTTAATGGCTATTTTGAGAAGCAAGACAGTTCTTATTATAATAAAAAGGGTATCGAACTTAATGAACATCGCTGGTAAAAGCGTATAGAGCTAAAAGGAGATTATGTTGAAAAGTAAATACATTTTTTTCCAAAATGTTTGTGTTATTTTTGTTGGGTCGGGTACTGGGATTACCCTCGCACTTGCAGCCCATGCAGCCAGAGTGTTCCCCCAGCTTGTGCTTTGAGTGATGGCGGACAACTCTGCGTTTCCTATCACTCGCACTCCCTAATCACCCTTTGCTGCCCTCACCTGGGCCTCCTTGATTCTTATCCAAGTTTAGAGTAAGTCGCCTATGCCTCCAGTATACTCACACCTTCCGCAAAATTACCAATTACTTTCTAAGCTCGCGCAACACTCTCGTTCGTGCATTCACCAAATCGACGGAGCAAACAAAGGCCCTGCCCTGATTGTGTTCGAGTTTCCTTCCTCGTTCCTTGTGTTCTCATCACTGCGATGGTGTCGCGCGTTCCTCTCCTCCTCCCTCTAAAACTAACTGGGAATCGCCTAGGTAACTGCTTGAACAGCTATTTTGCATTACTACATGTAGCATTCTATTTATTATTCGCAAAACTATCATTGCTAAGTGAGAAATCAATAATAATGCCCTTTAGTCTTCACACACCTGGTTTTCACTCTTTCGGGATCGGAATTAGAATTGAGCTAATTAATTCTTCTGGCTATATTCCTCAATTACGAATACTGCGAATAAGTTAAATTAATCCCTTGCATTCACTTTTTCCTTAAGTCTTTATCAATTCTGCTGGGATTTTTATATAGATGGATAATCAGTTGGAATATTCTATAAAATATTGCTCTTTCGACAGCACTCCTGGGATATCCCTTGTGGTAGCCACACCTTTTCATTTGCTACACCTGGCAATTCTCCCACCTTCGTGTACCTTCTTATACTTTTCCTTGTCAGTGGAATTACTCCATATCATCGCTTTGATATAATGCAACGGTTTCTTAGGCTTATTCGCTTATTTCCTACGTTGATGGTTCAGTTCTTTGAGCATTATTCTCCCCTTTCCCGTGTTTATGCTCTTCAAGTTTCGTCTTTCATCTATCGTTCTCGTAAATTTATCTCTCGCGACCCATGGATTCATCATTATTTTATTTTCTGCCAATCCTATTCTTTCTTGGCTGCTCCGATTCTCATTCTCCAATTACCTTTACCAAACCGCCTTCACTCTCCTATCCTCATTTCGGCAGGATTTCTTTGTGCTCCTTCCCTTTTACTCCAGTCAAACATTTTATTGTCCCATTTGGTGTTCTCCTACCGCTCATTATCCTTTTTAATTTCATGGCAACTAAATTATAATCTGAATCCGCATTTGCACCGGGTTAGCTGTGTCAGTTAATGCCGCTATCTCTTAACTTTTACTAAAGCAGGATATAATCTAACTGACACCTGCTAGTTCCTCCCGGAATTTCCCACGCATGCCTACGTCTATGCTGATGTTTGAAAGAAGTTAAATAATATATATATTTTTAATTCAGCTCGATAAATCTAATTGGGCTCCATATTCTATTAATTACTTCTTCTTTAGATGAAACGCCATTTTAAGTAATATAAATCGACCACTCTGATACATTCTGTATCGAAAGGTTTTAGGCTATTGTATTTATTTTGGTTACTGCCAAAGAAAAATAAATGCTGAAATTATTTGAGTCCATAGACAACAATGAGTAGCAATGGATGCGTAATTTGTGTGAAGTAAGATTAAGCTGGGGGAGTGGTTTTCGTGAACACCTCCTGTTTTAGGGTGCCGGGAAACATGGGTTGAACGCTCCTTCCATCGGACGTTGTCCTCTGCCAACTTTACGCAACCGTTATCTGCACCAATTACCAGAAAAGCGCATAAAAATATATATTCCATGTTCTGAAGACGGATTCGTAAATTAGCATAGTGTAAGGCAATTGTCTATCAGATACATTCATTTTATTTCCACGCGTTTCTACAACAAAAGCAATCTATTCGTAATATTGATACAATACTAATGCCTGTGACCATTTATATGCCGCGAGACAATACGAGGTACTGGTGGACTGGTGTGGTGTACTGGTGTGATTTGTGTTACCGATTGTGCATAAGTTTTGCGTTGGATTTTGAGCAAAAAAGTACAGTTCATTAGCCCTAAAATCTGCGAAAACATACCTCTTGACAAATTCCAAGAAACTGGGGGAGGCGCCGCAACAGTAACTTTTCACTGAGTCATCCGCTAATATGCATTTCAATGCAACGATATCTGGGGTTAAAATCATTTGAGAAAAAACCAAAATAGCAGGATTGAAGAAGACGCGTCGATAGTTCTACTGGCTAAAGCACTCGGCCGGACATCGAGGGAACCGGCTTCGGATCCCAGTCAAGGCGTATGATTTTTGCACTCTGAAATTATTGCATTGTAACTTGACACTTGTTCTATATAATGGTTTTCGCCACCTGCATTTCTGAATTTTCATCATGAATGTTAAGGTTTTATATTATTATTGTGAATATTTGTGTATATTTATATGATATTCATAGCTGTCTATCATAAAATTATATGGCTTCCAATTATAGAAAGTTACAAAGATTATAGGCGGAAGTAGTGCCCTTTAATTGGTGCACGCTTCCGGAAAAAAACAATTAAATAAGAATTAATAAGTGGTGGCAATACTTAAGTTTCTTATATTGCAATAGAACATCCTCGCCGCATCGCACCTCAATCCGTGTCCCGTTCTCATATCCTCCCTTCCTCCACTGAGAATACGTCTTTCAGCGGACGACTCATTTCCCACGAGCGGAAATAATGAATGAGTGAAAATGTGCCATCGTGAGTTTATTAAAAAAAATTCACCACCTTTGCAACTTTTATGGAAGGCATTCCGGTATTCGTTGTCGTCATCCGACCACCCCCCTACCTCCATCCTTCTCGCGTCGCCGCTTTTCCTCATCTGCTCCTTCCCTCTTTCTCCGGCACAATTTCAATGACTCGCCTGGCCCTAAACCCGGACGTCTGTCACTCTACCTCCCTTACACACTCTCTCATAACTCCACGAACATCTTCCCTCCATCCTTTTCGCTCCTACCGCAATCTCAACTTTAAATATATATATATGTATATATATATATATATATATATATATATATATCTAGTAGGTATATATATATAGTAGGTATGTATATATATGTAGTAGGTGATGGTGGAGATCACTATGTACTAAGCCCTATACGGCGTGTGAAATTCACACATCAAGGCAGTTCCTTTCCCTGTGCCGGTTATGGTTTCAAAGGAAGACCTGGTACCCGAAAAATCACTTTAGCTTGGGTGGAGCTGCGGGTGCCCAGAGTGCCTTGCCCCGGAATCGAACCCGGGACCCTCCGGTCAGCAGTCCAACGCTCTACCCACTGGACTACCGCGACCCACACACACATATATATATATGTAAATATATGTATATATATATGTAAATATATATATATATATATATATATATATATATATATATATATATATATATATATATATATATATATATATATATATATATATATATATATATATATATATACCACGATTGTACGGAAAAACTCACACGAGCGGCACAATAATGGGCTGACAAAATATAACACAAATAGAATAGCAACATAGCAACATTTAAAAGGACACTCACACGGTAAATTGTTCGAGCTTCCGGCTCGAACAATTTACCGTGTGAGTGTCCTTTTAAATGTTGCTCTTCTATTTGTGTTATATTTTGTCAGCCCATTATATTTATATATATATATATATATATATATATGTATGTATATATGTATATATATATGTGTGTGTGTGTGTGTGTGTACATAATACACATATGTGTTTTTATATATTTATACATATATATATATATAAAACACATAAGAAAATGTATATTCACAAACACAAATACATAACCACCTCCACATACACTCTCTCGGGTAAATAATTTGAACTACATTCCACCCCTCCGTCTCCACTCAAAATGTTCCTTCCCCGTTCCCACCGCCCCCGCAACTTCTCTCTCTTGCTCGCCCCCTATTCCATCTTCCCTCTCCCTCCACGGCACACCCCTCGCCCCCGCCCGCTCTCTATTTCGCCCCCGATCTCTCCTTCTCCCTCCCTCCATCCCATTGCCTCTCCCCTTTTATGCTCTTCTTTATTTCCTCTCTGCGCCCTCCCTCTCCCCTTCCCGCTCCTCCCCCCTCTCTCAAGCCCTCCCCCCAACCATACCTCCCTCCTTCCTCTCCCCTTCCCGCCCACGCGCCGGCGAACTCCTGCGGACGAACCGACCCCCGCCGCGTCCCCGTCGCTGCAAAAACCACCCCTGTGTATTACACCCCATCCCCCCGGCCGCACCATCACCTCGCTCACCCTGGCCTACGCACGCATTCGATCGGCGGACGACGATCTTGAGACAATGCGGCGCCGCCGGGGGAGGGAGGGAAATGGATCACTCGCCGAACCGCCGCCCGGCAGGTTGGGGCGTCGCGCGCGTGGCAGAGGAGGGCCTCGGCGCATGCCAACGCCAAAAGCTAAATGGCCCCGAGGGGTCTCGGTGGCGACGAGGCGACTGCTACACTCGTGGGGACCACAGACACCGCGGAAGCACTCGGCGAAAGTATTGGAGGGGAGGAGAGGTGAGCCCAGAGCAGAATGGGGGAACCGCGTGGGCAAGGAGTCGAAGAAGGCCTCTCGTGAGGTGGGCGTCTATTGCGACACTTTTCGATCGATTGGTATCGCGTGAAATATTGTCTCGCATTTCTCCACGAACGCAACATCCTCTTCTGGAGTGGGACAAGGCGGTCTAAATGTGACAACGAAGGACGCCATTTCACATGAAAGGCATTAAAAAGTACTATTGATGGACACATATGGAAACCAAAGTGTTGAGCAATAAGGGTGGACGGAAAAAACAGACTTTTAAATGATTTTGGCACATTATCATTCCAATTATTTCCAATTGTTTCGCCCAACACGAACAGTGATGGCGAAAAATATTTTTGAGTCGAATTTGCACGCTTGGAAGGGGGCAAAATAAAATGAGCAGGCGAGACAATGGAGTGAGTTTCCACCGAAAAGAGGGATGGCGAGAGGAAGGCGACGGCACGACGGGAAGATTCGACTCCAGCCTCCCACTCTTCCCCTTTTACTATTGCTAACTCTGTTCTGAGCCTCTCTTATGGGTTTTCCGTCCAGAATTCCTCTTTACTTGTCTCATATATTTGCCGTCTATTCGCATCTCAATTTAGTACATTTGCTATCCATCACCGGAGCCCACCCCAAGGTTGGATGTCGAAAGCAGGGGGTGGAGCAATTCCATAGGATTTGGCTATGACAGCGGGGTACACTCTCGGAGTGACCTCACCTATTCATCTAATATTGCTCGTGATTCTCTCGGACTTTGTCCTAATCGAGTCTTTTATTACACATCCTTTACTTCAATTATCAAGGTTAATTATGGATATTGATTGATTATGTAACATGATTGGTTGAAAAATGCTTGACGAATTTGAGACCGGTATGTAGTATGCATGCGTTCATTCACTGCTTCCTTCTTTGCGAACTTCCTTTTTGGAGTAAAGTATGTACCCTAATGGCCATCTTAATTTTTGGCAACCTCCCCTCTTGTGTGTCAAGATTAATTTATGTATGTCCCCTTAACCGATCCGGGGTCCATTACACGACGGAAGCGGCGAGTAAGGTAGCGGATAGGTTACTCGACCACTGTAGGCCATTTTTAGGATAGAGGGCAGGTCACTTAGTGGGTCAGTAACATCTGGGGATAGCGCGCATAATATTATTAATAAAAATATAAAAGTCACCGACAACACTGGCATTGATTTAGAAAGACATGTGACACGCACTTCCCCACAAAGGCGTCCTAAATTACAGTCAGGCACAAATAAGGACGTTATTCAACTTCAAAATAATTTAACTATACTTTTTATAAATTGCAGAAGCCTCAAGAACAAATCAGCGGATCTAGAACACATAATCCAAACTCATTCCGCTGATATAGTATTAGGCACAGAGATTTGGCTGTGCAATGACATAAACGACCAAGAAATTTTCCCAATAGATTTCAAAGTTTACCGACACGATAGAGATACAAGACACGGAGGAGGGGTTTTCGTGGCAGTTAAAAGTCATTTTGAAAGCAGGCAAGTTTCATTTGAAAATAATAACATAGAAAGTGTTTGGTGCACCTTAATACGGACCAATCAACCCAACATAAATTTATGCTCTTTCTACAGACCTCCAGACTCAGATTTGATAACACTTCACACCCTCAACGATCAAATTCACAAGTTTACACGTAAATATAATAACAGCATAAACATAATTGGTGGCGACTTTAACCTCCCAGGTATAGATTGGGACAGCAATATCGTTAAATCTGGGACCCGCGATCGCGAATCTTGCAATTCCATGATAAAATTGGTTCAAAGAAACTCCCTTCATCAAGCAGTACGCATGCCCACCCGTGGAAAAAACATATTGGATCTATTTCTTACAAACACGCCGGAACGTATTATTAGTGTATCAACTGATGAGGGCTTGAGTGACCATAAAGCAATTAATGTCCATTTGGACATAGCAATAAAAAAGATTGTTAAACCAAAAAGAAAAATTTATAATTACCATAAACCAGACTTTGAATCTTTTGCCAATCAATTAAACTCTTCACTACCCGAATTCAAAACCCGCTTAAGTCATGTCAACGTGGAAGAAACTTGGACAGAATTTGTCAATATCATGCAAAAAGGAATCGTAGATTTCATACCTATAAAATACGTTAAAGCAAATCGCGACCCCAGGTGGTACAATAAAGACGTTAGAAAAGCCCTTCGAAAGCAAAGAATGCTACACTCTAGGGTAAAGAGGGCAGGCGTGAACACGTCATCCCCTGAGAATAAACAATTATGGGACACATATAGATCCTCTAAAATTGAAACCAAAACACAATTACGTAGCGCCTTACTGGACTTAAAACGCAAAGTACTTTGCGAGCGCTTGGACACTGACCCCAAAGCATTCTGGTCATATGATAGGGAAGTAAATGGGAGTAAACAAACGGTGGCTTGCCTAAGGTATTGTAGCAATATAATTCATACAGACAGTGAGGGTAAAGCTAACATCCGAAATTCATTCTTTCAAAGCGTTTTCCCGAACGATGTTGCCACCGCATATCTGAGAAACAATACATACTCAACCCATGGAAAAAATAACAGTGGACCAACAAGGAATTCTAAAATTGCTTAATAATCTCAAGAAAGAAGATCCTAAGGCCAATAAAAATAATTAAGAAGAAACTCCTATACCGGTATTTCGGTCACACAGGTGACCATCAACGGGGAGAAAATCAAATAGGGCACTTGAACTAAGAAGAGGAATGTGCACAGGCACCGTCCAAAGTCAAGTGGGTGTTCAGGTCGGGGGGTGAGGTATATATACCTGGAGGGGCAAGGGGGGAGGGGTTAAGTGATGGTCCGTAGGTGGGGGGGAGTTTGTTGAGGTCACGTGGGAAGGAGTGGGGGAAGAGTGGCGGATATTAGGAGGGGGCTGTCTGTTTCTGAAATGACTAACAAAATTAAAAAGTGAACGCTATTTCAAAGAGTTGGAAAACATCAAACAAATAGCCATTAACAACGGATACACACCCCAAATTATAGACAAATTAGTTAGAAACAAAAAAAGAAAACTTGCCAATAAACATACTACACTTCTACCACAACGGAAAGACAACAATAATAAATTTATCGCATTACCTTTCTTCCCCACATTAACCCGAGGCCTTGATAAGGTCTTTAAACAAATTGGTACCAATGTCACTTACGCGAACCGTAACACTCTTCTTACGTGTTTAGGGAACCCGAAAGACATCTACATCTACATCTACATAATACCCCGCAAGCCGCCGCAAGGGCGTGTGGCGGGGGGTGTTAGGTCACCAACCGTAAAAACGAAAAATACCACATGCAAAAAACAACACGGAAAATTACACCCCAGCAGCGCACACACTCATGCAAAACTCCCTCCATCCAATACTCATGCAAACACATACACCGCAAAACAACAAAAAACTGCACCCCAGGATACAGCACGAAAGCCATCCTAAAACACGCAAGCCAGGACACAACAAGCAAGAATGTGAAACATCACTACCACATGAAAATGCACCACAAAACACTCAACCCCCCAAAGAGACAGTAAAAGGCGACCCAACGTTGCAGGTAGCAGGAATTTCCCCCCGCGGAGAGGGACGAGGGATTGAAAGGAAAGAGACTTAAAAACAGATGAACGGAACACGAATGAGGCGCTACGTAATTGTTTTTTGGTTTCAATTTTAGAGGATCTATATGTGTCCCATAATTGTTTATTCTCAGGGGATGACTTGTTCACGCCTGCCCTCTTTACCCTAGAGTGTAGCATTCTCTGCTTTCGAAGGGCTTTTCTAACGTCTTTATTGTACCACCTGGGGTCGCGATTTGCTTTAACGTATTTTATAGGTATGAAATCTACGATTCCTTTTTGCATGATATTGACAAATTCTGTCCAAGTTTCTTCCACGTTGACATGACTTAAGCGGGTTTTGAACTCGGGTAGTGAAGAGTTTAATTGATTGGCAAAAGATTCAAAGTCTGGTTTATGGTAATTATAAATTTTTCTTTTTGGTTTAACAATCTTTTTTATTGCTATGTCCAAATGGACATTAATTGCTTTATGGTCACTCAAGCCCTCATCAGTTGATACACTAATAATACGTTCCGGCGTGTTTGTAAGAAATAGATCCAATATGTTTTTTCCACGGGTGGGCATGCGTACTGCTTGATGAAGGGAGTTTCTTTGAACCAATTTTATCATGGAATTGCAAGATTCGCGATCGCGGGTCCCAGATTTAACGATATTGCTGTCCCAATCTATACCTGGGAGGTTAAAGTCGCCACCAATTATGTTTATGCTGTTATTATATTTACGTGTAAACTTGTGAATTTGATCGTTGAGGGTGTGAAGTGTTTTCAAATCTGAGTCTGGGACATAACACCACAGTTAGACAAATCAGGTATTTACGAAATTACTTGCTCACACTGCCAACTCTCCTACATTGGACAGACCAAACGTAATCCCAAAATCAGATTCAAGGAACACATAAGACACTTTAAGAACGGACGTTTCGATAGATCAGCGGTCGCCAAACACATTTTTGAAACGGAACACTCTATCACTCCCAACGACTTAACATTATTAAAACCGATACAACACTATAAACTCGATGCCTGTGAGAGCTTACACATACACTTAAACAAGAATAAACTTATGAACAATGAACCAGGCATCATCAACAGTTCACTTTTTAATTTTGTTAGTCATTTCAGAAACAGACAGCCCCCTCCTAATATCCGCCACTCTTCCCCCACTCCTTCCCACGTGACCTCAACAAACTCCCCCCCACCTACGGACCATCACTTAACCCCTCCCCCCTTGCCCCTCCAGGTATATATACCTCACCCCCCGACCTGAACACCCACTTGACTTTGGACGGTGCCTGTGCACATTCCTCTTCTTAGTTCAAGTGCCCTATTTGATTTTCTCCCCGTTGATGGTCACCTGTGTGACCGAAATACCGGTATAGGAGTTTCTTCTTAATTATTTTTATTGGCCTTAGGATCTTCTTTCTTGAGATTATTACTTTAACAGCCAATAGCTCCACATCTTCCATTTTAAAATTGCTTGATGAGATTAAACCCAACAAATCCCCGGGTCCCGAAAATATACCAGGTACGGTGATAAAAAATTTAACTCCTAACATTGCCCCGTACCTAGAATTCATATTTAACAAATTCTTCACAGAGTGCAAAGTACCTAACATTTTGAAAACCGCGCAAATAACGCCTATTTTTAAAAGTGGTGACAGGGAGGATCCCAGTAATTACAGACCTATATCTCTCGCTTCTATCTGTTGCAAAATCTTAGAGCACATAATTGTCAGTTCAATAATGAGACACCTTGACAATATTAACTTTTTAAGTGACAATCAACACGGATTCAGGAAAACCCGCTCCTGCGAAACCCAATTAGGATTATTTACACATGATTTACTTTTATCTGGTGAGAGAGGTAGGCAAGTGGATGCCATCTTCTTAGATTTTCAAAAGGCATTTGATAAGGTTCCACATGGTAAACTCATTCATAAATTAAAGGCCGTGGGTATAAACAAGGGCGCCATAAATTGGGCTAAAGATTTTCTTTCAGAGCGGGAACAGAGGGTAGTCCTTGATGGCGCTAGTTCCGACAGCGTTCGAGTCACGTCGGGGGTACCTCAGGGAAGTGTGATCGGGCCGTTGCTTTTCTTGATTTTTGTAAACGATTTGAACCGCGAAGTGAAAAGTAAAATTAGGATGTTCGCGGATGACACGGTGGTCTATCGGGAGATATCTGGGGATGAGGATCGTTTTATTCTAGCGCAGGAGTTAGATTGCATTACTAAATGGTGTTCTAACTGGGGATTAGCATTAAATTATAATAAATGTTCGGTGGTAAATTTCTTTAATAGATCAACGGAATTTGCTTACAAATTAGCTGGAGTTGACCTAGCAGTAGTTGATACGGTAAAATACCAAGGTGTTACATTCAAAAAAGACTTAACTTGGGGGACTCACATACGTAAAGTCTGCGGTCAAGCATATGAAAAATTGGGATGTATTAGACGCATTGTCGGCAAAAGTGACTCGAAGGTCAAGGAACGTTGTTACCACGCTCTTGTAAGGCCTCATTTAGAATACGCATGCAGCGTGTGGGATCCGAGTGAAAAACGTCTCATTCGGGAAATTGAGAAGGTTCATCGCCGGGCAGCCCGTTTTGTAAAAAATTCCTACGATAAAACGCAAAGCGTCACCGAAATGATGAGCATTTCGGTGAAGCATTTGGGAACGGTTTGTTTACTCCCATTTACTTCCCTATCATATGACCAGAATGCTTTGGGGTCAGTGTCCAAGCGCTCGCAAAGTACTTTGCGTTTTAAGTCCAGTAAGGCGCTACGTAATTGTGTTTTGGTTTCAATTTTAGAGGATCTATATGTGTCCCATAATTGTTTATTCTCAGGGGATGACGTGTTCACGCCTGCCCTCTTTACCCTAGAGTGTAGCATTCTCTGCTTTCGAAGGGCTTTTCTAACGTCTTTATTGTACCACCTGGGGTCGCGATTTGCTTTAACGTATTTTATAGGTATGAAATCTACAATTC